>NC_067138.1:16847741-17216678 GCF_903995435.1 Acomys russatus
CTCTACCACTGAGCTGTATCCCAGCTTGATTTTAAAGTTATTCAGCAAAACCGAGTAGAAACTTGACTTTCAGCAGGAAGATTCTCATAACCCAATCAGTCCAAGGAAACAGTGCCAAGGTAAACAGGCAGAAACCCTGGTACCAGCTTAAGTGCCTCTAGCCCTGCAGAGGAATATGGTGGTGTGCCTCAGCTGGCTTTTCATCCATTGCCCGGCAAATGGGCATGGCAGCGCCGTCTGTGAGTTACTTCTGAAAGGCTAGCTTATCTTCTGATTTCTCAGGATGGAGTCCAAAGTCTGAATTTGAGGCTAACATAGACTGTGAACCTGAAGAACGGTGCTACATACAAGTTTATATTTTCTTTAACTTTTAATTATATAAGGGCATTTCCAAAGTGTTGTCCTCTGTGAAACAATGGTATAACTCCCCACCTCCTGCCTGGCACAGAACTGTAGTCAGAGTGTATGTGAAGGGACAGAGGCAGGGGACGAGGCTAGACACCATCTCCTCAAGGCTCAAGTACTTGAGAGAGCTGGCTTTGCCTGTGCTGCAGTGTCCTTGAAGGTACTCACAATGGATATAGTATATTTCACGAAATCCATATTTGGAACTGGGTCCTTGGAAACTTATTTTGCTGATGTTCCAGCCACTCAGCCTGGAGCCAGTGGGTCTTCACTTTCCGTTTCCTTATTGCCCATGTTTCTCTGTTTACTCTGGGGAGCAGTTGGTGACTGGCCTGTGGGTCCCTGTTGCAGCTCATCTTTCAGAAGACTTCCATGGCTCCCATTTGAGGGGCAAATGCCTGCAGAGCCAGCCATGGAAGTGGAGATGGTTTGCTGGGGAGGGCAATGAGATACAGGGCCTCACAATTGGCTTTACAGCCAAAGCACAATTGGATTATGTCAAAAGGGAAAAGGTGCCATGTGCATTAGCTGTTTCTTCACAGCGCCGGCCAATTTAAATATAGCCTACTACCACAACTTGTCCAGAGCTAAAATAGCTCAGAACAAGTGGCAAGTTGCAGAGGAGGAGGCTCTATGCCAGGAGGTGGCAAAGGAATGGGAAAACAGGCTTTTGAGCTAGATTGCAGAGTTCGAAAGCAGCAGGGTGGGGCACCTTAGGATCCTGCTGCTGGTAAGCACTTTGGATCCATGCTCAGACACCCAGAAGGCCGTGTGTGTCCAAAGCTGAGCAGAAAAGGGTTGTATTGTTTTGAAAATAAGATCTCATGAGTGAATTCCAGTTTAATGATTTCACATCAGAAGTCAGGGGCCGCACCACTCCAATTAGGTTTCCAGGCAGGGGAGACATTTTTACCCATGAATTGAATTACATAGAAATACCCTGTGTAACTCTTCAGTCGCCAAGTGTGCATGTGTTGCACTTATATACAGACAGACAAAATGCTGAAACACAAAATAAAATGTCTAAATCTATTAAATAAAAAAACATATAAATATTTAAATTCCGGGTCCAGAAAGATGACTTAGCAGGAAAGGGCACTTGATAGCAATTCTGACAAGCTGAGTTCAGCTTCCAGAACCCACATTTTGGGTGCCCCCCATACGTGTACAAATAAATAAAAAAATAAAAATTCAGAGTTTGAGAAGCAAAGCATTTTATTGGGTAGGAATATGCTAAATCTCTGGAAAAGCTCTTTTAGCAAGTAAGTTGCTTGCAAGAGGAGTTTGTGTTATTAAAATGTATCACTTAGTGTCTAGAAACTCAGGCCATGGCAGAGGCACCCATCTCAGACCAGTCTCCAACCTTAGTCATTGAGTTCTGCAGTACAGGGCCACTCCTGACTGCTCTTATTGTGCCATCTGAGAAAATCAGAGTGCAGAAAAGTCATCCTTGCAGTCAACTGTTGCCAGCAGTGACCATCTGCCAGCGAGAAACTCAAGAGAAGAACTTCAGATGGGGCGGGGCATAAGACTGGTGTGTGCAATGCGAGAACCCCGTCTCGGCCATAGATTCACTTCCTGTGACCTCAGTCACCTCTGACAATCTCAGTTCAAATGTATTACATGGAAGACTCCAGCTGTCAGCATTCCGCGAGTCACTAACAAGTTTATTATGGTGCTTTTTTATGATTGTTTCAACTAACTCTTAAATTATTGTAACTATGCCTAACTTACGAGTTAAACATCACCCCTGATTTGTACACTAGAAAACATAACGCATAGGATTGGGTCCTAACAGTAGTCCTAGACAGACACTGAAATCTGGGCAGATCAGAAAGGAAAATGAATGTGATTTGAAATTAGGCCAAATTACCCAAGCACTCCAAGCAGCAAATACTATGAAAGCACACGCAGGTATATTTTCAGATTATTCCTTATGTCAAGATCTTGTTTGAGGTCGAAAATATCAGTAGCTCGTCATGAGTATGTAAAAAGCGTGAGGTGAGGCTAGACAGGGTGATTATTTTGGGAAACACCGGTTCAGAAGCACCCGTGTTCCACAGAAGATGAGAACTGCAGCCACTCCTGGTGGCATTAAGAGTTCCTAAGAGTGTAGGGTGTGTGTAGTGGCCAGCTCCCTGTCTCCTGCCACTGGTCTCATACAAAGACACTTCTTCCTTGCTCTGTGGCTCGCCTGCTACTCCCAGAGCTCCTGCTCCTCCTCGGAGAAAGCAGGAGTCCCCTGGAGGGATTCACACCTCTCCCTCTAGGCACGGGGGTCCTCTCCAGTCAGGCCTCCTCCAGACTTCATAGGCATGTGATTGCTACTCCTTTCTCCTTGATGGCCCATTTCTTTACAGGGCAACTGGTCAACCCCAGAGGATTTCACATGAAATGTGTTCATACCATAATAAAGCATAGATGAAGTCAATTCTTCCACCACAAACAAACATTGCAGTGTTTTGGGTACAAAATTATAAACGGTTTTTACAGTTCTCAACAGGGCCTTCAAAAAGCTGTCACGGGTGCAGAGTTCTGTACTTTTTAAGTACACATATATTTTTTTTGCTTATGCCTCAGATAGGACAGAACTGATTGGTAAGGCGAGGGCACATCCTTTTGTCACCAAGGTTGCTTTATTTCAGAAGCATAGACTATTGCCAGTACTTGTGGCTGACTACAACTTAGTACGATGAGAAACTCTAACATGACTACGTTAGAGAACAGAGAAACCACGATAACTGGATGCCCTAGAGCAAACGAGAGACCTGCCTGAGAAAAGCACTCAGATAGCAAGTGAAACTGCAGGACCTTGACACTGGGTAACTCTTCCTGCCTCTCCACGGTCCAGTCTTGACTTTTACCACTATTGTAGGGTAACAAACATCAGGTTCTGAATCCTTACCTCAATGGAAATAGAACGGTCTGTTCCCTTTTGCTCTTGAGCATAGCATCCTCCTATACCTCTAATTCTCTTGAGCATTATGGGGGACTATGGTTGACTCTCATACTAATGGCGTTTAATTCTGTTTATGTCAGTCCACCTCTCACTATGGCATAGAATCCAAGAATTGCAGCTTTCATATCCCTCATTGGCTGTACCAAAGGGTCCACCTGTACCTGCTGACGGGCCATAGTACCAGTCAGTCCCCGTGAAGACACAGAAAAGTGAAATCTTGCCATCATTTTCATCACCATCTGTAAGAGATAGCATGCATTTTTATTTTGATGTCCATGTATTCACCTTCAAAACTACCTTTGCCCCCACATTATAACCAAATGTGATTTTTATTTAAAAGATTAACGAGCAAACCAGTTGCCTTTGTTCATGTATTCATTTCCACCTCTTTGTTTTCTCCCTCATTATTTTGGGACAGACTTTTGGTTTTACCTGTTGACTGTCAGGATAAAGATTGTCCTTAGGGTAAAAAAAAATCACAGATGATGAAAGCAAGTAGACAAAACATAGTTGTTGATTTCCAAGCGAAAAGGCAGACAATGGTCTGCTAATACTTCCTTTAAAAATTGAAGACGTTATGACTAATTTGGTGACTTGGGGACAGCAACTGTAAGTTGACTGAATCTATATAGCATTTTAAACACCACCTGAAAAAAGTGTCCCATGCTGAAAACCAGACCCATCCTGCCATCTTCATAGAGATGTTTCCAAGCTGTAATATTTCCTTTAAAATTTCTCTAAAGATAGGTGAAGAAAACTTAACAATTTGCCATAAATCTATTAAAGATTGATCAGGGACGAGGGCAGTAACAGATTGGAAGAGAAAGTTTGAATATAAGATGTTATGGGAACAAAAATCTTAAAGCAGAAAGAAAAGATGCATAGCTGAGAGGAAGGTGAAATAAATAGAGTTTGTTGAGATAATATGGAAATCTGTTTCACAGCATACTCACTAGCCTTCCTTCTTAAGGTTAAGAGATCTAGGCTTAACCGGTTCCTCAGACTGGGTTGCTGGGTGCACTTTTCATTACATTTATTTTGGAGGAGGCTGCATCTCTCCTTCTACCACGTGGTCCCGGGGATTGGACCCCACAGGCAGCAGTCTTGGTGACCACCCACTAAGCAATTCCACTGGGCCTAGCTGGGTGAATGAATGTGTGTTTTAGCCATTCTGAGGCTCAGATCCCAACACAAGGAAAAGTAATTGCCTGGTTGCTGGGGCAGGGCCACAGGACGCTCAGATGTCCTTCCAAATTCCAAGTGTGTTTCTAAGTATGTTTTGAGCATTGTTTCAAAACCAGAGTCAATATATTATCTGAATAACACCATCATGGTTTTTTTGTTTGTTTGTTTGTTTAATTTTTTTATTAATTTGTTCTTGTTACATCTCAGTGTTTATCCCATCCCTTGTATCCTCCCATTCTTCCCTCCCTCCCATTTTCCCATTATTCCCCTCCCCTATGACTGTTCCTGAGGGGGATTACCTCCCCCTGTATATGCTCATAGGGTATCAAGTCTCTTCTTGGCAACCTGCTGTCCTTCCTCTGAGTGCCACCAGGTCTCCCCCTCCAGGGGACATGGTCAAATGTGAGGCACCAGAGTATGTGAGAAAGTCATATCCCACTCTCCACTCAACTGTAATTTTTTTCTTAATTTATTCTTTTAACATCTCAATGGTTATCCCATCCTTTGTATCCTCCCATTCTTCCCTCCCTCCCATTTTCCCCTTATTCTCCTCCCCTATGACTGTTCCTGAGGGGGATTACCTCCCCCTGTATATGCTCATAGGGTATCAAGTCTCTTCTTGGCAACCTGCTGTCCTTCCTCTGAGTGCTACCAGGTCTCCCCCTCTAGGGGACATGGTCAAATGTGAGGCACCAGAGTATGTGAGAAAGTCATATCCCACTCTCCACTCAACTGTAATTTTTTTTATTAATTTATTCTTTTTACATCTCAATGGTTATCCCATCCTTTGTATCCTCTCATTCTTCCCTCCCTCCCATTTTCCCCTTATTCTCCTCCCCTATGACTGTTCCTGAGGGGGATTACCTCCCCCTGTATATGCTCATAGGGTATCAAGTCTCTTCTTGGCAACCTGCTGTCCTTCCTCTGAGTGCCACCAGTTCTCCCCCTCCAGGGGACATGGTCAAATGTGAGGCATCAGAGTACGTGAGAAAGTCATATCCCAAGGGGCATGTCCCATGAAAGCCTTCACTTACCAGGAAACTGGGACAGAGGGGAGGACATCCTATTGGGACTCTAGATGAGAGAAGCATGGGAGAATAGCAAAGTACAAGGATCCAGAGGGTCCTAGAAACCTACAAGTAGAACATTATGATAGGCAGATTTGGGCCCAGGGGTCCCGCTCAAACTAAGGCACCATCCAAGGACAATACAGGCAGTAAACTTTAAACCCCTACCCAGATCTAGCCAATGGACAGAACATTCTCCACAGCTGAGTGGAGAGTGGGGTATGACTTCCATCATGTTGTTTTATTGTTTCCCATCATGCCTGTTGCATCAAAAGGCTGGAGTTTTAAAGCAAATCTTGTCAAAGACTTCTTGGTTAAACTGCTGAATGGTCCCTTTTCACAGAGCAGGTGTGAAATAGAAGTAACAGAATTACAGTGCCTACCAGAAAACGTAAAGAGAAAAAAAAAACACGTTCGTTCCTGAGAGAACAGCCATACCCCTCATGGTTGGAAACTTCACACATACTTAAACTCTGCAACTACAAAACACATGCCTTGAAAGCACAGAGAGCTTAAAATGCAAATTAAAGTACTTATGTAACTAATTCCAGTGGCTTATGTTCCCATCTCAGTGAAACCAAGCAAACTGGGAAAGTGACCCCTTGGAATTTTTAGAGAGCCATTTCAGATAGGAAATAGGGAATGAAATAATAGGAAATGGATATTTTATTAGCTATGACAATGTCTGAACTGTGGGTTCAAAGAGATGTTCTCAGTCATTTTTTTTTTCATTTTTAAGGAGTTAAGGAGGGTTGATTAGCCTTTTTTTTTCTGCATCTGTGTGTTCAAATGGAGGCCATAAACAGAGTTGGATATATTATTAAAAGGTTTGTGTTCATTATGTTGTTGTTGTTGTTGTTGTTATTGTGAGGGTGAGACAATCTCGCTGGCCTGCCTGGCCCATAACTCACTGTGTAGACCAGGCAGCCTCAAGTTAATCAAGATCTGCCTGCCTTTATCTCCTGGGTGATGGGTATTTTTATTATTTTTAAGTGAGGAGGGGTATGAGAGAGAGAATGTAAGTGTGTGCACATGCAAATGCTCATTGTATCCTCGAAAGCCAGAGGCCTTGGTTCCTCCTAGAGCTGTATTATAGGCAGTTTTGAGCTACCTGATGTGAATGATGGGAATTGAACTCAGGACTTCTGAAAGGGCAGCAACTCTATTATTATTGTTGTTGTTATTTTTATTATTATTAATTTATTCACTTTATATCCCAGTAATATTCCCCTTCCTCCCTTCCCAGTTCCACCTTCCCTACCTCTTTGCCCATCTCCCCTCCCTTATTCCTCAGAAAAGGGGAGCCCCCCACCCACCCACCTACCCCAGCTCATCAAGTCTCTTCAGGACTGAGTTCATCCTCTTCCCCTGTGGTCTGGCAAGGCAGTCCTGCCAGGGGCAAATGATCAAAACACAGGCAACCGAGTCCATGTCAGAGGCAGCTCCTACTCCCTTACTAGGGGACCCACATGAAGCCTGCATGTCAGGGGTTGGCTCTCAGAACAAGGATGTTTGCTCAACTATGTTGATATCAAGTGTTCCTAATTAATAAGCCATCTCTCCAGACCCCAGATAGATTCTTGATCAATCTTCACCTTATAGATTAAGGAAGACTCTTTCATTTGAACCCAGGGTTTACTAATTTGGCTAGTCTGCCTAGATAGACTCACCGACCCCACCAGCCCAACCCACATCTGAAGCCAGAGTTACATACAGATGAACCCACTACTGCTAGCATTTACACAAGTGCTGGGGGTACCAACTCTGCTCTTCATGCCCTTTACTCTACCCACCAAGTCATTTCCCAACCAATTAGTATTTTAATGTATAAATATTTACAAAATGCCCTCCTTTGAGCACTGCAGAGTATGCATGTAGAAGCATTATGGGAATAAGTAGGGACTAGGTCAGTTGTGAACCCATCACTTGACCAGTTTGTTGTTGAGTAAACACCTCAGCTACCAGCCTATGTTACAGGCCTAAATAGTCTTAAATTGCCATCATTCTTAGCCATACTTTAACTTGTACCCACAGTGGGCCATCAGCAAAGGATGAGGAACAGATCACTGACATAGAAGTACAAACAGTGTTGACATTTTGAGTTCTCAGCTGTTACCTAAGTTCTGAAGGCTGCCAGGTTCTTTACCAGGGTTAGCTAGATGACTCTAAAGTGCCAGCGAGAAATTGTCTTAATGATTCTGTGCGGTTCGATTTTATAGAATATGCATTCTCTTTTTAAAATAATTTAGTCCATCTGTTTTTTAAAAGCTCACTAGGCCGACAATTTGAAATTGAACTTAAAACATAAAGCCTTCAGCTAAGTGCGGTGGCACACTCCTGTAATTCCAGCACTCGAGGAGGCAGTGGTAGGCAGATCTCTGTGAGTTTGAGACCAGCCACTTCTACAAAGCAAGCCAAGGACAG
Source organism: Acomys russatus (assembly GCF_903995435.1). Classification (NCBI taxonomy): domain Eukaryota; kingdom Metazoa; phylum Chordata; class Mammalia; order Rodentia; family Muridae; genus Acomys; species Acomys russatus. The sequence continues at coordinate 16,855,782 of NC_067138.1, forward strand.
CCAAGGCTGTACAGAGAAATGCTTTCCCAAAAAACAAAAATAAAGACAACAAGCCTTCAAAAGAAAGTCTCATTCAGAACAAGACAATTTCTACAAAGTACACCACAGGAAAGCATAAGGCACTATGTTGTGATCAAGTGAAAAATCAACCATGACCTGTCGGCGTTTATGTGCCTAGAGGCTGCTGTTGGCTGTGGGCAGGTTCTCCTGCCCAGGACTCTCCGGTGAGAACACCCTGTTCCATATTCTCTTTGCCACATGTCCATCTCTGCCTTCTCTGCATCTCTCAGAGAAGACAAGCCTTGCTTGAGATGAAAAATCCCATTTACTTGAAATGGTTCCTGTGGACTTGCTCAGTGATGTTGGCATTTTATAAAGTGCTGGTTCTAAATCTTCACCTCTTTAAGCACCCTCAGTTCTCCTGACTGTTCCTTCACATCTGCAGAATGCAATAATGAGTTCTCACATGTCTAGGTACACTGGATTAATTTTGAGACTTCAGCTAGCTCAATCCTGGTTCCACTGCAACTCTGAGATAATATTGCTCACCTGTCGAAACAGGTGAGGAAATAGAGGCATCACTAACGTGAGATAAACTGATAGACTAAGTCTAGTTCCAAAGCCCATGACCTTAGAGCCCTTAAAAAGAACTTAGAAAGGGTTGGATCAACCTAGCACTAGTTTTTCCTGCATCTTTGCACCTCTTCTGGGACATGACTCCGCTGGTCATCTCGAAGTTTCTTCGTTTTTCTCCCGTTCATTAAACATCTTCCTGCCTACCTTCCAGCAGCTCTCATTTTATAAAATGTGAATAAACCATTTTTCCCCTTGACCCAGCTAATTCCTCTGATTACCATCCAAATTTTCTCCCTTCCTCTCCGGGTCAAAAGTCTCCAGTATGTGGCCCACATCTGCTTCCTCTACTTCCTCTGCCCAGCTCCTCAGCAGTTCCCATCCATCCGTCCTCAGCAGCAGCTGCCCTCCTAGAAGGGTCTTATCAAGCCCAGCTGCCTATCCTTGGCCCGCCCTCTTCCCAGCACATGCCAGGATTGACAGACCATCCCTCCCTAAAAGTCTTTCACACTTGCACCAGAGCATGCACGCTAATCAGTCAGTCACTCAGGCTGAGAAAGTACAGCTGCCCCCAGACAACAGACAGATATGCCTCTGGCCAGCTAATTCATGAACGATGTACAGGGTTTACCGAGGACCCTGAAGGGCTCCCTTGGGAAGTTACCACCTAACTATATGCATCCACCTGCCACTTACACTATTCTTTACTCAGCCAAGTCTCTAGGTCCCTAGGCTCAGCCCTTAGCTTTTTGATTAACTTTTTGTTGGGTTCAGCCTCTCCTATAATTTCATGGCCCTGTACTTGTAACTGTAAATGCCTGTGTCATGTAAACATCTGCTTGTCTTAAGCATAGCTTGTCGTCACCTTCAACCAATAGTAGAGCCTGCGCAACGTCTCTCTGGAGTGAAGTCATGTGTCTGGATACCTAATTACACATCTCAGGGTTATCAAGGATGTTTCTCGCCTCACCCGTTTGTCCATTCCACTTATATTTTTGAATTCAGTCTCTGCCAGGATTCCTGTTAAAAATCTAGCTAAATGGGCGTGTCTCAAAGCTCTGATATAGCTCTTCCTAAACTGTCTACTAATGATCCCTTCCCACAGGAGGTGTTTGCCTCTTCAGAATTTTAGCCATGGCTGGGATGAGCTCAGTGACTTCTCAACTAAGAGCAAAACCTTCTTGGGTTCTCCTCTTCACTTTTCTGGACCCATTGGAGTCTTTGTAGATACTTCCCCAACCACTGATTTTCTTTTTAATAATAAACTATTTTTAACAAAACCTTATGTAGTATAGCATCCAATAGCATTTCAGTCACATTGTCATAAAACCAGTTCCCACAAGTTTTTCCGTGTTGAAAAATTAAAACACTACCCTGATGCACCTTTCCCCATTAGCTCTTCCTCCCTCCAGCTCCTGGTAGCCACCTTTCTATTTCTTTCTACAAACTCATCTACTGTATCCACCTAATGTAAAACTTGTCTCTTTGTGACTTATTCCATCTGGTTTAAGATCCTCAAGGTTTGCTCATACAGTAATACATACACATATTTTTTCATAAAAGCTTAACACTATGTTTATATTATTTATGGCTTTTTAAATTCACAGGTGGCTTTCTATTAAAAGGATGCTCTGCTCTTGAATCTAATAACAAAAAACAAAAATTCTTGAGACCCTGCTTTCAGTGGGGCATATCCCTGAAAGTAGACCTGGTGTATCATATAAAATAAATGCGTAGTGAATTAGCATGAGATGGGATGTCTTATTTTGGTTTTGATTGGCATTTTTCCCTATGTTTACTTATTCTAAGTATCTTAATGTGTTTTTGCTGGCCATTTGTACATTTTTTGAGAAATGATTAATCATGTCCTTTTTCTATTTTTATATTTTCTTTTGTTGATTTGCAGGAATGCTTTACATAGTCTATATATGAGCATCAGTTTTTGATTTGCTATAGTTTCCTTCGTCTAACAGAGTACAGATACTCAGTGTTCAAAGACATGTTTTATTCTTAATGACAGTGTTTTGTTTTGTTTTGTTTTGACTTGAATGGCCCTCACTTAAAGGAATTTTCTTCAAAAACAAATTTAAGAATAAAATATCCTAATTTCTTGTATTGGATTTTTAGGGATAAATATTAGGTAAACAGCACAAAATAAATTTTAAGTGAACCAGGCACGGTAAAGAATTATGGTAACCCAGCATTTGATTGTGAGTGGAAGGCCAACTTAGGCTATATAAGCAAGGCACTAAATAAATAAATAAATAAATAGCTTAGTGGTAAGGCACTGGCCTGGCATATACAGGCCCCTGGGTTCAGTCTGTAGCAACAAAAAACAAAGATTTAACATGGTCCAGAGAAGGATTAGGGAGGTGCTTTTGACCTAGCTATCAAAAACTAGCCTGTGATGGTGCTGCTGCCATGGCTCAGCAGGTAACCATGCTGGCTGCCTAGCTACACAGTCAGAGTTTCAGCCCTGGTATGAACATGGCAGGAGGATAGAAACAACTCCTCCCAGGTGCCCTCTGCATCTACAGGGATAGCATGACATGTGTTCACCCACATTCACAGAAGAAAACAAGCAAATAAAAACAAAAGTATTAGCCTTTCACCCCCATTAAGTCCTTAAGCAAATATTAGGAAATTAAGTTTTTAAAGTACTTAATACTGAGGACTTATTTAGTAAGATTTAAAGTGTTCTAGATAGAGGGGAAAAAAAAGAATCCTACAAACAAAGACTGAATGGTAGACTCTGAGGTCCCCAAATCATTACATCTGTCCTCAGGGCAGCAGCACGCTGTGGGGCCAAAGTTAAAAACCTTAGTAAGAACAGCAGATTATTGATCGAGGAATTGGCTGCTTTGAATAAACATCCTGCCAGTTTCCAGAAAGTGTCTGCAGGGCATTGTGACAAGTCACAAGCCTACAAGCTTTCCTGGCATGGGGAGGCCAGTTTGAGCCCTGTAACTACAGAAGGTACCTGTGTGTGTGTGTGGCCTGAGAAATTTCCTGGTAGCTTTAACAAAAAGAGAAACAGCAGATTATGTTGTTTGGATTGTATGACAGGAGGAAGCAAACCAGTTCATGATCGGAGACCGAATTGTTCCTGCCACTAAACAATAAAAGTATTATGTCCCCTGCTCTTCATAAAAATGACAATGAAAACATAATGAACAGGTGTGTAAACATTTTTCAGATGAATCTTGGTTCCTTTTTCCCCTTGACTAGAAGCCAGGGCTATGATACTAGTTACTGTAGTGTGTATGTAGGTCTTTGCTAAGAATGTGGTTTCACTTGTGATCTCATTGACAAGGATCACCCGAGGCTCTGAGCAGATTTGGCCTAATTGTTGACTCTAAATGCTTTCAGAGCCTGATTAACACATTCTGCAAAGGTTTAGGCTCTGGAAGGATCAAATAGCAATATCACTAGCAATATCATGCCCCTTCATGGCCATGTTGTCTCTGAATAGCCCCATGTCATGCCCTTTCATGTCATTGTTATACATAAATAGCTTGCTATTACTTTCAGATGAAAGGAAGTTGTTAGCTTCAGCACAGGAACATGTGATTAATGAGTCACTGTTAATATTACTTGTTTAAAATAAGAGCCTAAGAACGCAGTCCTGGATTTACTACCCTAGGTCTTGTTCTGTTTTATTTGCTTGTTTTTATGGGATTTTATGTGGGAGAACACTAACATTCAAGAACCTCTGCCAAGGTGGAAGATGCCTAAGGTGTGCTCTTCTGAACCAGGTTTGCCAAGCGTAGAACAGCTGCAGAGTCTTACACATTCCAGATTGAAATCCTCATTTCATTGGCTGTGTCAGTCAGAGTGTATAGGAGAGCTGGTGATGCTCCTCCAAGGAAGCACACGCTAAATCTTGCTGGGCTAGTCTTCTCAGAGGACCAAATCAAGAGTGAAGCATGCCTCTCTTACTCGGTGCCAGGGCCTAAGAATCAAGACTCCCATTTTACCTGGGTCTACAGATCCAGTCGCTTTTTGTAACTACCCACAGTATCCTTGCTCTGCAGACTGATTTCTTCTTTTACAGGACTGCAACCGTCTGCATGAGATAATTAGTTTTCTCAAATCTAGGTCTCACATAAATGAATAATGTCGCAGTCCAAAAGAAAGGCTATCGGGTCTTTTTTTGTGTATGCATTTGATTACCCATATTGTGTAAACCAAAAGAAATAATTACTTGTAATCACTGGACATTTTTGAGAGAACCGGAAGAGAATTAAAATTTGCTGTGGGTTTTGGTAGCAGAGAGGTAGAGGATCTGGCTCTGCCAAAGCAGTACCCCAAGGGAAGTGAGCACCCCAAGGGAAGTGAGCACCCCAAGGGAGGTGAACGCCCCAAGGGAGGTGAGCACCCCAAGGGAGGCGAGCACTCTTGGCTCTAGCATCTGGCAGAATGGTGCGGTCCTGAGCCTTGGCTTCCACCAGCCAGTTTGCTCCCATTTTTTTTAAAATTGCCTGAATAATAATTTTGTTTAGATATTTGGATGTCATAGCAAACCCCAAGGACAGACCCTGAACCTATTAGATGGTGGCCTCGGCCATCAAATTTTAAGTCAGCCCATAAACTAGCCATGACTTAATATATAAGAAAAAATTTAAAAGTTGCATATTTTCAAAGCACTTTGTTGTTGGGAAGAAAGTGAATAAAATGTAGAAGTAGGAACTCGGTAAGCCCCAAAGGTAGTTTCACCTTTAAAAAAAAAAATCATGTTTGAATTCTCATCGGCTCTGTCCATGAAAGTCTGAGTGGGGTAGATGTCTATGAGTCCTGTGTGTGCCTTACAGGATTGTACACTGAACAGTGTCCTAGGGAACAGTGGTTGAATGAGCTTTTTGTGGAAGGATTGTGAAATGTAAGGAACATTCTTGAATTAATTTTTTTTAAGTTCAAGAAAATTGAGAAAACTAGATTATTTATTTCAGAGTAAAGTGACTTTCGACCATATGAAGTATCTCAGTCTTTAAAGGAAAACAACTCGTGTTGCTGATTAGAAATGTGTAATTACTTTGACTATAAATAAGGCATAATATCCAGAGGTCCCGGCTACTTGTGTGGTTGTATCCAAGAGAGAGGCAAGCCAGCTGCTGAGGATTGCTCTTCTTGTTCTTCTCACTAAACCCATTCAGCCTAAAGTTAAAGCCTAGTATACTTACAAAAGTTAAGTCCTAGCCAGTCAGTGGCTGCTGCCTTGTGGATAGGCATGACATAACAGTTACTTTTAATTACATCATCAGGGAAAATATGTGATGATGACATGTTGAAACTGAAACTGTGAGGAGCCAAAGACTTTATTTATATATATATCAGGAGGTCTCAAGAAGTAAAAGGGGAGGGGGAGCTAGAGAGATGGTTTAGCAGTTAAGAGCATTGACTGCTCTTCCAGAGGACCTGGGTTCAATTCCCAGCACCCACGTGGCAGCTCACAACTGTCTATAACTCTAGTTCCCAGGGATCTGACACCCTCCCACAGACATGCATGCAGGCAAAACACCAAGGAACATAAAAATAAATATTTTTTTAAAAAAAGAAATAAAAATGGTATTGAGCAATGTGTGTGTGTGTGTGTGTGTGTGTGTGTGTGTGTGTGTGTGTGTGTGTGTGTGTGAATACACGTGCACACGTGCAGCTTCAGCTAATTTCCTCAGACTAAGTGTTCGGACCCTTACCCCAGGAACAGTGGAAGGTCTGAGCAGCCATTTGTAGGTTTGGAATTAGGCCTGAGATTTAAATAAATGGCTTACACGTGAGCCAGAACAACCCCCAAAGTCTAGCCATGCCAGTGACCTTGACCCCGTGAAGCTGGTGGGAACATGATACAGAGGACATTCCTTTCTCCATTTCTCACAGTCGGAAAGCAGTGGAAGCTCTCAAGCAGCACCTCTGGGTGCAGGTGTGGATGTGGTCTGGCTCATCTGGCCAGCTGTGAGCTGTCCCAACTACCGCTGTAGCTGGCTTAGGTAGAGCCAGTCTGTCTGGACCTTCAGGAATGAGCAAGTGAAAAAGTAAATTTCATTAAGAGTGGTGAATGAGGCTTCACTGAGTCTGGGCTCCCAAAATGTGTTTACAGGAAGGGTAAGCTGTACTGTCTACTCCCCAGTTTGATGGATTATACAGCGGGATAGAGATAATAGTTCCACTTTATTTTGGCTGACAGACATGTGTTGCAGTTGAATCAAAATATGTTGTTTAATTTTGTAGGTTTATTGGAGCACTAGGAACCACATTATAAGGCCGCATGTCTGTACTCTTACAGCTTCATTAATTATGGTACCTAGACATAATTAGGCTCTAGCTAAGAATAGCAAATAAACTGGAAAATCATTCTAAGAAGGAAAAAAAAAAGTCGAGAAGCTGAAAGAATGTGAACAGGAGCTGTGCCTTGATTCTTGGGCTCAACCCCGCCTCCCTCAAATCACCGAGGATGGTGTCTTATGAGATCACTGCAGCCAGGCACTTAGGAATATGTTCTCTTAAACTCTTGCTTTTATTTTCACTTCAAATTATAATGATCCAGCATGGTGGCACACGCCTGTAGTCCCAGCACTCAGGAAGGCAGAGGCAAGTGGGTCTCTATGAGTTCAAGGCCAGCCTGGTTTACAAAGTGAGTCCAGGACAGCCAAGGCTACACAGAGAACCCCTGCCTCAAAAAAAAAAAAAAAAAGAAAAAGAAAAACAACCACAAACAAAAAATATTTGTAATGTTCCATAGACAGGAACAATCAGAAACATCCCATATAACACAAAAATAACTGTTTGGATACGTAGAAAATGATCCATTCATTTTTAATACTTTGATGTTTTATAATTTCCCTCCATCCCTTTCCTTCTCCTGGTTCATACCATGTACCCACTTCGTTCTCAAATTAATGGCACTTTCTCTTTATTGTTATATGGATGGATGGATGGAGATAAAATGCACACACATACATAGTTTTCCTATGTATACATAGGGAATACGACTTTCTGAGTCTGTACATTGCTATGCTTGTAATTGATTCTTTTTGTCGAAGCAGTTTTTAGGTTGACCAAAAACAACAGTGTTAGTGTTCTCATGCACATCTTTGCCCCACCTTGGTCCTACATGCAGCTTCCTTGCCTGGCATCTTGGGTAGATTTGATAAAATTGATGAAGTAGTGTTGATGCATCTGCACTGATGTCCGTTGTTCACATTAGTGCCCACCGTTGAGCATATAAAGTTACTGCTCATCCTAGGACCCACCGTGATGATGTATATTCTACAAACTTTGACACATGTGACATCTATCAGTGTCCGTGTGGAGTTGTTCCCCACCCCAGATATGTCTCTGTTCCCCCTCCTTACTGAACCCTTGGCAGCCATGCTTTCTTTACCATTTCTGTAGTTTTATGGCTCACTAATGTTTTATTGAAAATAGGTTTTTCATACAATATATTCTTCAGGTCACTTATTTTTAAGCGGCAGCCCAGCTATCCCTGTGGAATCATCATTCATTTATGCATAAGTTAGGCTCTCAGTAAATACTGTGTGCCAGGTGGTTCATTTCCTAGGTTTGCAGCAGAGGATAGGAGGTAAAATATCCTAGTCTTTGCAAAGCTTACATATCTCTAGGCCCAGTGAGGTTCTAGATGGGAGTGAGATGAGACCATGAGGCCCCAGGATAAAAGGGGATGGTTGGAGAAAGTTGAGAATAGAACCTCTTAGTCCGACCCTGCCTTCCCGTTTTAATTCTAGTGCTTTAGCCTTGACAACCAGAGTTTCCTGGTCATGTCTAGCTGCCATTTGGGTCTTCCCAAAAGACTCGAAGCATAGTGCCATTTCCTGAGCCACCCTCCCTTATTGTCTGAGATTAGTGGGTGCATTGCTTTCAGATTTGCATTAAGTTTTTACTACTAGTATCCATAGTCCTGCCTGGTGCTGATAAGCATGATAAAATGCCCACAAAGGCATAAAAGTAGGTATGCATGCTAGCCATTTAAACACTAACTGAACAATTTTTTTTAAGTTTGGGAAATGGACACACACACACACAACCCAATTCATATATTCATTCTGTGTCTGTCTGTCTGTCTGTCTGTCTGTCTGTCTGTCTGTCTCTCTCTCTCTCTCTCTCTCTCTCTCTCTCTCTCTCTCTCTCTCTCTCTCTCTCTCTCTCTCTCTCTCATCACATATCTGTATGCCTTTGTGTAACATACCATGTATGGAGATGAGAGCACATATCGCAGGAGGTAGTCCTCTTGCTCTACGTGGGACTCCGGGAAATCTAACTCCTACTGTCAGCTTTGGAAGCAAGTGCTGAGCTATCTGTCTGTGTAAAGCTCAATTCTTGTATGTGTGTGCACTTGTCTGTGCATACTGGTGAACGTGTGTTCAGTTGTGCTTCCACATGTGAAGGCAAGCGGGCGGTCTTCTCTGTTGTTCCTTGGGTGCTGCCCACCTCATTTTAAAAGTTGAAAATAGCTTTTCATGCGGGATATTCTGATCATGGTTTCCCTCTTCCATGTCTTCTCAGATCATCCTGACCTCGCTATCCATTCAACTCCATGCCTTGTCTCTCTCTCTCTCTCTCTCTCTCTCTCTCTCTCTCTCTCTCTCTCTCTCTCTCTCTCTCATTAGAAAGAAGGCAAATAGGCACACACACGCACCCACGCACCCACGCACCCACACCCACAAGAAATAGACACACCCCTCACTTTTGAGACAGGGTCTCTCACTGGACTAGAACTCCAGGCTGTTGCCAGGTGAGCCCCGAGAATCTGCTTCTTTTTCCACCTCCCTAGCAGTAGGGTTACAAGTGTGCACCAATGTTCTTGGCTTTTCTTTCCTTTATTAATGTGCACTGTGGGGGGAGTGAACTCAGATCTTCATGCTTCGGGACAAGCACATTACCCACTGAGCTATCATCCCAGCCCAGGAAGTCCGATACTTCTCCCTTCTAGAAGGTGGGGGTTTTTTAATGTATGTGGATGGACAAGGGAGGAGATAGAGGGCCAAAGCATTCATTCCATCCTTGCCAGCTTGGCGTCACTGGCTCTTTTCTGTTTCATTCAAGATCCATGCTTTAAAAAAAAAAATCAGGCAAACAGAAGGCCAGTGAGATGGCTTAGCAGGGCAACCCCCTGATCTGAGTTTAATCTTCAGAACACACACTTTGGAATGAGAATCAGTTCCCAAAAATTGTCCTCTGACCTCTGCACACCCCTAGTGGCCCTCACACATACACACAACAAATAGCTTGGAATTCAAATTAATCAGTTAAGTGGTTAGCCCTCCTGAGGACAGGTGAGAACCTGCGGTGTCTGCCTTTACCCAGCAACTCATCCAGTGGCATTATGCTGGTGACCAGAAATGACCACCGCAGTGGCATTCACACTGGTAATCGGCCAGCACAGATGCCACAGCTGGGATACTCACACATGGGAATCAGCCAGCACTGGTGCTATCAGTTCTGCTCATTTCTTCCACTGGAGCAGCCTTTCCTTAGTCAGAGTCTTACTCAGTTCTACAATGGAATTTGGGTGGAGAACACGGCTAATTCTCATGGTCAAATCCATCATTGATTGTATTTTGGAGTTGGGGGAGTGCGATGCAGAATCAGCAGAGGGGTTGGTCCACTCTTGAGTTCTGACAACCAGACACAGTGCCCAACCGTAGAGACCTTATTCCTGACTTTCTTTTCCCGTGGAAGAAGGACTAGGCTGATTCACACAAGTAGTTTCATCTGTGTGGTAGCTGTTGCTGAGGTCTGAGTAATAGGACACAAAAAGTTGCTACTGCAGGTGTCGGGCCATGACCTTAATTAACATCTCTCTCCCTGCATCAGAATTTGCTTGCCTGTGGGTAATTGCTACAATGCTTTCTCTGCTGACTAGCCTTTTATACCCATGTAGGACTGCACATGCCAGAGCGAAAGCTGATGCTGCTGACCAGGCTGCGCTGGCTGCCCGCCAGGAGTGCGACATTGCGAGGGCTGTGGCCAGAGAGCTGTCGCCAGATTTCTACCAACCAGGTAAATCTCTTTTCCTCTCTGAGCTGGGAGGAGTTGGAGCAGGGGCTTTTCCTTTTCTTTGCTTCGTTTACCTATGTAGTAATTGAAGAGTTCATCCATGAGCAGGATGTCTACTTTATTCCTGCCTCCCCCTAGCTCCTCCTGCGTCTCCCTCCCAAATTCTGACCTCTGTGGTTACTACTGTTGTACATGTATAAAGATGTGTTGCATTGATGCATGTGTGTGTGTGTGTGTGTGTGTGTGTGTGTGTGACTTTCTGGGTCTATTTGCCTTTGCTCGTGTGTCCAGGGCTGACCACTTAGGACTGGGCAACCTATATGAGAGCTCATCCATGGAGGAAACTGGTTCTTCCCACTCAATGGTCACTGACCTCCTGTAGCCCTTCCTGTAGGTGTGGGACCATGTCGAGTTTCCCCCGTTCCTGTTAGCATGTCAGTGGGTGTTGGCACCGTGATGGTCTTGCTCAGACAGCCATGTTGTAGGGAGTTGGTGGATGCATTCCCCTTGTCGTGTGTAGTTGCTGCTATCTAACAGCCTGTGCCTCTGGCTTTTCCAACCTTTCTGCACTCTCTCTTGAGATGTATTTTTCTCTGAGCATTATGTTTCAGGGTTGCACTGCAGTTGTACCAGTTGTGTGTATGCGCCCCTCCTCCCCACCCCCTACAAGTTGTTTATTCTCTACATTTCGGCCAGTTGTACATCTCCATAATAGTCTCCACCTGTTGCTTCTTTGATGAAGAGTGAGAGCTACTCTGACCTTTGGGTAGACGGATAAGTATTTAGAATGTAGCTAGACACTATACTGGTTTAGTCAAGTACTAGTAACACATTCTCTTATAGGGCTCATGGCCTCACCAGCTATAAATCTAGTTGCATAGTACCCAACATTAATTCTTTCCTGTGGCGTGAAACTTAAGTCCACTTAGATAGCTATTGGTTACAAGCTAAGATGAAAAATGCCACTATTGCGCCTTTGTGTATTTCTTCCCAGTTCACTCAATGTTCTGGTTCATAGACTTTACTACTAGGTCTTCATTCTCCACACTCACGTACAGAGTGGTTGCCCCAGCTCGCAGTCCCATCAGCAGTGAATGAGGGTTCCCCTTTTCTGGCGTCCCCTCCAGCACTCGTTGTCCGCTCCTTTTCTTTTTAAAAATATTTTGTTGTAGGCTGGGCCATAGTGGCGCACACCTTAAATCCCAGCACTCAGGAGGCAGAGGCAGGTAAATCTCTGTGAGTTCGAGGCCCGTCTGGTCTACAGTTTGAGTTCTAGGACAGCCGAGGCTACACAGAGAAACTCTATCTTGAAAAAAAACAAGTGTGTGTGTGTGTGTGTGTGTGTGTGTGTGTGTGTGTGTGTGTGTGTATGTATGTTATTATTTTAAAGTGTATTTATGTGGTGGGGCAGGGCATGATATGTGCACATGAATGCAGGTTGCCTGAGAAGGCCAGGCGTATATCTACCTTAAGCTGGCATTATAGTCATCTGTGGTCCACCCCACATGGATGCTGGAAACTGAACTTAGGTTCCTCTACTAGAGCTGTATGAACACTTCCTTTTTAACTTCTTGTCAATGCGTTGTTTCACATCGTGCACCCTAATCCCTCTCATCTCCTTATCCCTTCATATCTGCCCTCTGCTCTTGCAGCCTCTCCCCCAAAGAAATTTTTAAAAAGCATTACATTAAAACAGAAAAGATCTCATTATGGAGGCTGTGTGTGTCACAGTGTGTCCCACGGCATACCCTTTACTCACAAATATTCGTTGCAATAAGCCATTGATCTGGTTTGAGGCTTCTGGCTTCTGCTATGCTATCAATACTGGATCCTCACTGAGACTCTTCTCAGATATCCTGTTGTTGCCCTGTGTCATGGAGATCCTGCAGCTTTGAATCTACAAAACCAGTCCCTTCACATGGTCCAGAGGTTCATAGATGAGGCAAATGTTGGAGTGGGTCAACTCAAAGCCCTGGATCTGGGCGTGGGTGGTAGCTAAGCTGGTCAGTCTACCCACTCGCCCACAGCCACCACCAACGTAAACTCTCCAGCACTGCCCTGGCTAACTCACCCAATGCAGGCAAGCAGGCCAGCTCTCCTGCTCGTAGGACCCCGGGGCTCAATCTCCCACCTGCCACAAGTGGCAAGAGGCAAGGAGGTGAGGAGAACATCTCTCCCGAGCCCATACCACCTTATTGCAGATGAGTGGCGGGGCCAGCACTCCAGTATTCACACCCTCGGAGCCAGCTTACCCATGCCTCGCTACCAGGGCCAGCTGCACCACGTTTTTAACTGATAAACCATCTCTCCTGCACCACAAATATGTTTTAACATTTTAAATTTTATTTTAATATATTTTCATTTAAATAAAATTATATCACTTTCCCTCCTACCCCTCCCATTCTCTCTGTCTCTGTGTCTCTCTGTCTCTCTCTCTGTCTCTGTCTCTCTCTGTCTCTCTCTGTCTCTGTCTCTCTCTCTCTCTCTCTCTCTCTCTCTCTCTCTCTCTCTCTCTCTCTCACACACACACACACACACACACACACACACACACACACATTTCGATTATATCTGTCATGGTCTCCATTTTCTATGCAGAGATGCTTCTTTGACAAGGAGTAGTAGCTACCCTTACCCAGGAAAAGTCGCTTATACACAAAGAGTTCAGTTGTTTTCTTGATTTTAGCCATTCTGACTGGGTAAGATGAAATCTCAAATTAATTTCGATTTGCATCCCCCTAGTTGCTAAGGATGTTGAGCATGTTTTGAGATTCTTTTGGCCATTTTTAGTTTTTCTCTAATAACTCTCTGTTCAGATCTATGGCCCATATTTTAACTGAGTTGTTTGTTTTCTGGATGTGTTGTTTGAGTTCTTTATATATTCTGGATATTAATGGATCAGATGTATAGTTGACAAAACTCTGCCACTTTATGGGCCTTTTTACTGCCTTGATTGTTTCCTTTGCTATACAGAAGCTTTTTAGTTTTATGAGGTCACATTTGTCAATTGTTAGCCTTAATCCCTGAACAAATGAAGTCCTATTTAGAAAGTCCTCCTACACCTGTGTCTAGTGGATGCAGCCTGTGTTTTGTTCTGGCAGCTTCAATGTTTCAGCTTTCACATTGAGACCTTTGGATGTGTTTGGAGTTGATTTTTCTGCAAGGTGACAGATGAGCCTAAACGCATTCTTCTACATTTAGACACAGTGATTTCCCCACCACCATTTTTTAATATGTTGCTTTTGACGGTTGGTTGGTTGGTTGGTTGGATGTTTTACTTGGTTTGGTTTGTTTTTTTTTTTCATGCCATCGTCAAATATCAGATGACTCTAGTTATGTGCTCAAGTTTGGGTCTTCTGTTCTGTTCCACTGCTCTATGTTCTGCTTTTTATGGCCATGCTGCGTTTACTACCATAGCTCTGTAAGATATCTTGAAATCTGGAATAATAATTTTAGCATTGTTCTTTCTTGTTCTAGATTGCTTTAGTGATAAGAGGTCTTTTGTTCTGTATAAATTTTAGGATTTTTTTTTTCTATTCCTGTGAAGAATGTAGGGATTTTGGCTGGAGTCCATTGAATCTGTAAATTGCGTTTGATACAAAACCTTTTCACAATATTAATTGTACCAATATGAATTGTAGCAAGTCTTCCTATTTTTCAGTGTTTCTTATTTCAGAGCTTTACTGCCTCCATTAGGCTTTTTTTTTTCCTTGCAAACAAAACTGCCCCCATGATTGTCCCCTCAGTGTCTTTGATGGTGGTGTATAATTTTTTTAAGTTGATTCTGTAGCCTGCCATTGTGCTGAAATTACTGATAATCTCTAGATATCTGGTGTGATTTTTGGAATGTCTATGTATAATTATAACTTGTAAGCAGGGTTAATTTAATTTTTTTTCTTCCTATTTGTATCCGTTTGATTTGCTTCTCTTACTTTATTGCTTCTGCTGGTGTTCCAGGCACTGCATTTAATTCTGTCCTTTCTCTGTTTATTTGGATAACCTGTCAGTAAAAGTGGGATTTTGAAATCACTTAGAGTTAGTTTGTATCATCTTTAATTGCAGAGGCTCATAATGCCTTCTTTGTTAATTGTTTCTGAAGTAGAATATGGTGTCCTTCCTTCTTTATCCCTCCTAGTTTTCATTTGAAATCTGTTTGTCAGATGTGATGTTCGTGACAGCTGCTTGCTTCCTGGTGCCTTTTGCTTGGGATACTTCTGCTCATCCTTTCCTGGCTTCAGAGCTAAGTTTCTTGTAGACAGCAGACAGGTGGGTTTTGGCTCTTAATCCATTCAGCTGACCTGTGTCTTTCAATTGGTCACTGAGGATATTAATATTTAACGTGTGTTGATTGAAGCCATTTTGCTTGTTTGCTGTATGTGTTTGTGTTCTTAGTCTTATCTTGCATTTATTTTATATTTCGGTAGTTATTAGTTCATTTCTTTTCTTTCTTTAGCCTCTTGCTACACTCACTTCCCTCCTCAGTCTGAAATACTGACTCTGAGTGTTCTCCATGTGACTGCTTTGGTGGTATGGGTTATTTCAGTCTGTTCATATCATGGACATTTGTTTTTCTCCCTCAGTTATGCTTGATAGTTTTGCTTGGTATAGGAGTCTAGGTTAGCATCCATGGTCTTTTAAAACTTAGAATAACTGCTCTGTGCTCAGTTTCCATCAAGAAACTAGCAATTGTTCTGAGGGGATCATTCCTGTATATTTGACTTGTTTCTCTTTTGCAGCCTTCGGTGGTCATCCTTTGTTCTATGCATCCAGTGCTTTGGCCATGATAATGCTGTGCAGAGTTTTTCTGATCCTGTCAAGGTGGTGTTTTGTATGTTTCTTATATCTAACTGGGCTTGCCTTTCCTTGACTTGGGAGTGTTCTCCTGCATGATTGTGTTGAAAATCTGGTCTATATGCCACTAACCTTTATCTTCCCCTCTATCTATGCCTATAATTAGAAACTTTGGCCTTCTCAGTGTCCCACAGTTTCGGCATGTTCCTTTCATGTGTTTTTTTTTTTTTTTTTCATATTTCTTGTTTGTTTGTTCTAGATCTTCTACTCTGTCTTCACAGCCCAGTATGTCTTCCTTTTGATCCATTCTTTTGAAAGGCTTTCTCTCCACGTTTTTGAATTGGGCTAATGAGGTTTTCAATTCTATCTTCATTTCAACTTGTCTTCTCTTCAATATTTCTGTTTCTTCCCTGAATTCAGTTTTTAAATCCTGCATTGTCTTCATTGTTTCATTTGGCCACATGCTTGTGTTATCTTGGACTTCATTCAAAAATTTACTGTTACTCCCATTAAGTTCGTTGAGCTGTGTGTGTATTAAAATTTGTATTATTTGATGGCGTTTAAGATTGTTCTCTTAAGTTCTATGTCTTGGGCTAATCTGTATAATTCCCATTGGCGGACATATCTAACACACCAGTGGATTTGAGGGCAGATAATCCTGTGTTGGTCTTTCATGTTGTTTGTAGTTTTACAATGTGATCTGGGCATTTGGCCTTTTGAAGTGATGTATCATACCAAGCTGTTCAGGCTGTGCTGCTAAAGCAAGGCCTGTGGGTTGGGGATGGTGCAGGTTGGCCAGGTTCCAGAGACTTAACAGGACTGATTCTTGAACAGATGTGTAACACAGGCCTGGAGGCTGGATGCGGTGCAGGCAGACTAGTGTCTGGGGGACTCAACAGGCTGGACCAGCTCACAGGATGTGTGACTGGGGCCAAGCCTGGGGGTTGAAATGTCTCAGGTGGGCGTGATCAGAAAGGGCCAGCACACAGTGTGTACAGTCTGGCCTAAATCTGGGAATTGTAGAGGGTGCAGGCAGGCTAGGGTTCAGAGAGCTCATCGAACTGGACCTGAGGACAGGATGTGGAACCCAAGCGAGACGTAGAGGTTCAATATAAGTTCAGACAACTGGAGAGGAAGAAGAGGAAAGGAGAGTGCAGGTGGCTTGCCTCCAGATGCCAACATAGTACTCAGTACAGTATGTGTGGCCACAGGGTCCCAGCAATACTACAGAATAAGTGGGAAAAGACAGGAGGATCCCTAGGTCTTGCTGGCCAGCTAGTCAAGCTAAATTAGTATGTTCCAGGTTCAGTGAGAGACCCTGTCTCAAAAAAAAAGGGGGGGTGGGGGTCAGGAGGGTGGGATGGGGTATAAAGATCGGTTGAGGAAGACACCAGAATATTATGTCTCTAGCCTCACTCATGAGCACAGATGCCCATGTACACACACCCCTATGCCTGACAGAGAGAAGGGGACAGTGAGGAGTGTGGGAGAGGAGAAGAAAGACAGTAAAGCACCAGGCCGTACAATACTGTTCTAGAGAGGTGCCCCACTGGGTTGCTGAGACACAAGGCCTTGGCAGAGTGACTTCTCCAGGAGGGATAAGATGGGTATCTTCCTTTACATGTATCTGACTTAATACATTTACATTTTACCAGGAAATGGGTATGTTGCCTTTTGCATATTTGGAAGTGACCTACAATGAGTGAGCTCCCTTTCACTGGTATCTAAGTACCATGGCGGATTAGCCACTCCAGGGTGTGAAACCCACAGGAAGAGGTCAGCAAGTAGCGGGAGTTTTGTCCTGTGCTTCCCAGCCGTGCCGCCATCTGGAGAAGCTACGCAGTCAGGTGACTGTGGCCCTGAACACTTTGCAAGCAAACAAACTTACCATTGTTGTCTGCAGATGCTAATTCTTGGCTCTGCAGTTAGCTCTGCTGCAGAGCAGAATCCCTCTGGACTTCTGCTAGGTGTTACCAAAGAGGTAAATGATCCTGAAGGCCCATCTCACTTTCCTAGACTGAATAGTTTTTTCAAAAGGCCTTTTTATGGTGGAAAAGCATTTGAGGGAAAAGAAATATTGTGGGAAAATGTAATTCCACACTTCCTTAGCTCAAAGAGATTCATATAAGCAAGTTGGTCATCAGTAATGAATACATCCTAGTCGCATGAGATGACAGTGAGCCTCTTTGAGACCAGAGCTAAAGGGAAAGGTGCAGTCCCCTTTGACCCGCAGCCAACACTTCCTTCAGCAGCTGTATAGAGAACCTGTTCTGCGTGGCTGTTATGGATCTTCTCGAGGGAACATAACTGATGCTTTCCAAGGTGATCAAATCAGATAGGCATTTGCAAAAAGACTTTCAGCACCACTTCTAAGCCGCTCATTGAACTCACACACCTCAGATGCACACATCGCCATTGTTTGGAAGAGGCATGTGCTGCGGCCCTTGGAAGAACAGTGTCTGGTTGCTTACACTTCAAAAATTTCCATGTTCAAATTACCTACTTTTAGGAGCTGGTAGTATTTTCATCATTGTTAGATGATGCCTTAGTTCAGAAATCTACTATTATATTAAATCAATTAAAATTGCAAGATTAAAAACAGGCTGGTGTAGGGGTATATTAAGTTCCTAAAGGACTAAGTTTCAACCACCAAAGCCGCATACGCACGGAGAAGCCTAAATTGGCATCAGCGTGAAAGAATAGTGACTTTTCCCACTGAGCACTTGGGAATACCTTTGCCTCCTGAAGGCTTAACTTGAAAGTGACCTATAATATTGCAGAGATGACCCAAGAGATCCTCAGTGGCAGTGCAATTTTAAGGAGACCCTTGCAGCATGAAAACGCCTGAAGAATCAGACAGCGCCGTAAGTGTAGAAGGAAAGTGAGTCACGGAGGCAAACGCTGGCACCGTCCGTCTACACCCTAGCTACAAACACCTGGGCCACAGCTTGAGCTGTTGTAGTAGTGTTGACGAGGATATTTTTGTTTATGGGGCAGAAGGCAGGGAACTATACAGCCAGGAGATAGGTATATACTCCACGGGTGTCATTGTCCTGACCAGGGAACTGGACATGTCAAGCTAGCTCATCCTGATGTCATTACATGGTGGATTCATCTCATATCCTCTTCCTGATTTCCCAATGACCAGAAAGTCAGGAAGCTCTGCCCTCAGGAATGACACTTAGGGGGGTGGTATCCATAAAAGTTGGGCAGATCGTGTGACCTTCACATTGCTCACCATAGACAAATAAGTTGGCCTTGCAGTCTGGCCTATCAGTCTCGTGGGTTTCATGAAGAGGAGTCTGTTCCAAGCACTTGGTGTGCTAATAATTCAAGTTGCTAAGCCAAGAGGACCAGGCTACAGCTTTTGAGAAGAGATGAGAGAATGAGGGTGATTGAGATGCCATGTGCACGGCTCATCATCCCACTGTTTGAGTTTGCTTTCTGTCATGGTTTTTGATTGGATGTAGGCGACTGCAGTGTGCGTGTGTGTGTGGTGTGTGTGTGTGTGTGTGTGTGTGTGTCTGTGTGTCTGTGTGTCTGTGTGTCTGTGTGTGTGTGTGTGTGTCTGTGTGTGTGTGTGGGGTGTGTGTGTGTGTGTGTGTGTGTCTGTGTGTGTGTGTCTGTGTCTGTGTCTGTGTGTCTAGAGGCTAGAAATTAGTGTCAGGTGCGTCCCACAATCACCCTCCACTTGAATTTTTGAAACAGGGTCTCTTGCTGAACCTGGAACTAACAAAGTTGGTAAGACTAGCCAGCTGGCAGGCAAGCTCCAGGGATCCACCTGTCTCTCTTCCCTCCCTGTGCTAGGATCACAGGCATAAACTACCACTCCCAGCTTCTGATATCAGTGCTACAGATACATATTCAGTTTTTCATATGTGTGTGGCAAGCACTTCCCTGAGTCAACTCCCAAACTGCTTCCATCGGTGCCCTTATCTCATTTTTAACCCCAAGTCATATTAAGTAAGGCATAGATTTTTTTTCCCATTTATCAGTGAGTTTGGTAATGAGTTAAATACATTGAAACACTAAGCCAAGTGGTGGTGGTGGTGGGGATATGTGCCTTTAATCCCAGCAGAAGGATTCAGTCTCAGAGAGGCAGAGGTAAGAGGCTAGTTCTAGGCCAGTTCATGTGAGTTTGAAGCCAGCCTAGTCTATAGAGTGAGTTTCAGGAAAGCCCAAGCTACACAGAGAAACCCTGTCTTGGAAAAAAAGATAGATAGATAGGTAGATAGATAGATAGATAGAAAGAAAGAAACACTGCCTTGGAGTGTGGTAAATTTCTCTCTTTGAGTCCTCTTGGGAAAACGCCATCCCACTTCCCTAGGCAACATCCTCAAGAAGCTATGTCACCCTGTGTTGAAAGGTGTATGCTCACACACAGCACCGTCGATTATTTACATGAAACTAGAAGCCTTGTAATGTGTGTTACTAAGTGTTAACTATGCTTGCACTTCTCATGAAGGAGAAGTCAAATATTCCTCATTACTAAAGACTTGTGCTAGTCACTAATGTGTACTATTTTAGGGTAAGTAAAGAGAAACTACCAAGCATAGATGGCTTCTGAGCTCACCTTCCAAACCTAAAATTCCAAATACATTTCTTTCTTTTTTTTTTTTTTTTTTCCATGAAGCAGGAAAACTGAATAGTCCACTGACAGATGTAAAAGTGATTCCCGGGCCTACTGGTTATTCTGACCACTTACTTTGACATATTCAATTTCACAAACATATATTGAGTGACAGCCACTTACAGAGTATCAGATATTGCAGGACTTTAACAAGGTCCTTTAGGGAAAGTAGTATTATTTCTACTGGTTGGTTAAGTCATCTCTTTAGAATCTTTCAGTCTGGTCCTCTTTTCCTGATTGGCATCCCTGAGAAATTGACTAGTTTCTGTTGGATGATTCCTGCTGCTGCAGCAAAGCCTTTGACACGGGCGTTGCCCTGTGGGCATTCATTTGGGGCAGTCTTAGTATTGTCCCTTCTGCCTAGGGCCAGTCCAATGAGGCTCACTTCTGAAGTTCAAACTGGCTCCTCTGCAGCTGCCAGTTGCCATCGTCTGCTCAAAGCCTTTGTGCCAAGTGTGTAGACTTACCTTTTTGTGTTGGTGATGGTGGGCTGACTGTTCATGCATGGTACGTTATAGATCAAATGACTTTTCCCAATGTAAATCTCCAGACTGGTGATATTCTCTTAGGATTCATCAATCCTGCCTATTAAAAACATGCCTGTCTAGGAATTCCAAGTGTCAGACTCTCAGCATTTATTGTAGTTTCCCTCCCTGGCAATAATGGCTGGTCCTGCTTGTGAGCTGCCGCCACTCACCAGCTTTATGTAGCTGGCATCACACTGTAACACAGATTACTACATGGAATAAATAGCAAGCACAGCATGTGCCTTCCAAGAGAAAAGAGTCCAGGAAAAAACTCTGTCCACTGCATTATATTAACTGTTTAAAATGAATTGAACCTGGCTCTGGAAAAATCTAGTGGTATATCCTCACATTTGGCTAGTTCACATATAAGTGTGCCATGTTGGAACCATTTCTTATTGGGTATAGCCACTAATGCTGGCATTAGGTAGAGGCCAGTTTGACATCCATAATTTTTGCATTACTTCAGTCACTTGTGTCTGGTGTGTAGAATCACCTGGAGTGTGCAAATTCAAGTGTCTTGGCTTGGATTTCTGCTTTCTGTTAAGTTGAAATCTCTGGGATGTGTCTGATAGACCACAAGAATGGGAGCCCCCACTTGGAAATGCATTTCTGTTTTCCTTAAGCAGTCATTTCCCAGTGCATAAAGCTAGGCATTTCTAAATCTGAGCCTTAGTGGCCAGATGTACTTCCACCATTCTGTAATTTCTTGGAATGCAACAGATTTTCAGGAACATCTGCAACCCAGTAGCTGAGCATCTCTGAAGTCTTAGTTTTAAGTGAGCATGCTGGGCCTGCCTTTTCTAGCACTTCTGACACAAGGAAACTGTGCAAAGGAGCAATATGTTAGACTTCTAAAGGGGACAGAAATGACCAGAGTGGGATCATGGAGTTAATTAAATAAGGACATTTAGTGTAGTCCAAATTTGAATTTCACAAGCCTATTATGAGTTTTGTTTAATTACTTATAAAACATATTTTAAAATATATTAATGCTCAAATGTTGTTATATATATGTATGTATAATTATATACATATATGCATAAAATAAACAGATATACAAGTGTGGTCTTGGACTAGTACTACTGAATAGGCCAAGTCTCTCCCCAATAGTCTCTTGTAGCTGTGGGTGTTGGCACCAGTACCATCCCCCATGAGAGTCATTTGGCTGGCATCTGACAGGGAAGCTCCCTTTTCTACTTCTGACTGGCTCCTCAAGGCAAACAAAGGTGAGACAATGGTCCCTGGGAGAAATCCAGTTCTTAGTGGCAGTGTCACAGCCTCACATCTTCTAAATGAAACACCAACTTTTCAATACTTTCCTTCTCAAAATTGAGTGGCTCTTGATGTTTTCCTTCCAACTTTTAGAATGTATAACTGATGCTTGCCAGCATCAGCATCTATTACATCTTCCACTCTTTGCGCTCTCTCTCTCTCTCTCTCTCTCTCTCTCTCTCTCTCTCTCTCTCTCTCTCTCTCCTCTCTCCTCTCTCTCTCTCTCTCTCTCTCTCTCTCTCTCTCTCTCTCTCTCTCTCTCTCTCTCTTTCTCTCTCTCTCTCTCTCTCTCTCTCTCTCTCTGTGTGTGTGTGTGTGTGTGTGTGTGTGTGTGTGTGTGTATGATGTGATGTGTTAAATGTTAATCGTTAATGGGCCTTAATTTTGATACAAAGATATTGGCAGGGTTCTTTTTGTAAACATGTTTGTGCATATCTGTTAGGTTGAAGTCAAAAGTATTAGTCATTAGTATAATTTGTTCAGTATTGTATAGATTAAATTAGAACTGTTGGCTCCAAGAATCTTGACTATTATAATTATCCTTGCATGGTACATTCACTGTGGTACCTAGAATGATGTGTTCAGCAATGCTATAAAATTGATACAGTGAAGCAGAAATCAAAACAGTTCTAATGATACTGGCTAAAGGGGTGTGGGAGTGGCAAGAGCAAAGTAGACAGTAGGCAGCAGTCTGCCTCAGGCTGGCTCAGAGAAGAGATCACAAGGTGGAGGCACCTTAACAATATACCTACAATAGAATTACAAAGGGTTCTCCTGGTACAGGTGAGTTTGTAGGGTTTTTAAAAAGAGGACCAGGATTGTGCCTGTGGCTCAGAAGTACAGCATGAGGCCCTGGGCTCAATGCTCAGCAACTGAAATAAACACATGTAAGAAGTAAGGGTGAGTCCGCCAGTGAGAATGGAATCTCTTATGTCCATCATGCTGTTGCTTTCCATAGGTGCTGTGCACAGCTCTGAGCACCAGAGATGAATTCAGAAACAAAGGCATGGCCTTTTGCAAAGCTATAGTCACCCACTTGTGAGATGCTTTTCTCTAAGCCAGGAGCTCATCCCGCTTCCCAGTTCTATAGGAGAGTTAAAGCCACCAGCATAGAAAAGAGAGTGCTTACCGGGCAGAGTGGCACATGCTTTTAATTCCAGCACTCAGGAAGAGGAGGCAGGCAGACCTCTGAGTTCTAGGCCAGCCTGTTCTACATAGTGATTTCCAGGCTGTATGGAGAGAGAGAGACAGAGACACAGAGAGGGAGAGAGACAGAGACACACAGAGAGAGACAGAGAGAAGAATGGAAAAGAAAAGAAGGTATTTACCACACTCAGAAAGGAAATCTCAATTGTTGACAAGCTTGGAGATGCTTGAAGACTGATGGAGTGGGCTTATCTTCTAGAGAATGGAAGTGATGCGATACTGTTGTGTTCCGGCTGAATCCGCCTGTAAGTGTGTACTCTCTCAGAAGGCCCCACCACCATGAGCCCAAACATGAGCTGAACATGGAGGACACCAACAAACATGCCAAACTGAATGGGCAAACTGAACAACTGAGGAAAGCTGGGAGCAGGAGAAGTGGTCCTCCCCTGGGAAGAACATATCATTGCAATTGGCTGTCCAGTGCCAAGCAGTCAGTCCTGAAAACATACATACAAATAGCATCTTACAGATTTAACAGATTATATTTACAATATACATGCAATAGTGAAAAAGGAGGCCACAAATTTGAAGGAGAGTGGAGAGGAGTGTATGGGAGAGTTTGAAGGGAAGAAAGGGAAGAGAGAAATGTAATTATAATCTCAAAAAAAAAGAAGAAGAAAGAAAATATGTTGCCTTACATGCAGTGTTGTGCTTTACTTTAAAGGATTGAAGGCATGGTGTGACTTCACTTTTCAGAGGTTGGGGAAGCTGTTTCCACATCAGTAGAATGGAGATAATACCGGCTTCCTATGGCTTGGCTGAGGCTTTAGGTATCAAAGAAAAGCCACAGCAAAGCAAGCTTTGTAAAATAAGTAGGCACCATATCACTATAATTTATAACTCAGAATACCATGGGAGGGAAGAGCAATTGAAAGTATAAGTGTTCAAGTGTGGTTTAACAATTAATGATACTTGTTCTTCACCCCTTTTGTGTGTCATTAGTTAGTTGGGAATGAGAGATGGGCTTGAACACAGGAAGGAAAATGAACTGTGTGGTGTTGACAAAAGCTGGTTGGCTCCCTGGGCAAGCCAACAGGTCTCATTTCTCTATTTTATTAACGTGCGAAAGTGTCTTACCTCCTGCCCATTTACAAGAAAAGGGCAACTCTGCTGGGTGTGGCTTTGCCTTCACCTCATGAGATGTAGTGTGGTAGCACATTACATGGTTATGGCAAAGGGCCAGGAGCTAACACACCCAGTAAGAAGGCACCACCATGAGAGCTGTCTCGACTCCCTGGATGTCCCTGCCCCAGACCATTACCATCAGTAAGCTCTCACAGCCTGTGTCATCATGCCATGCACTCTTATTTTATGGGCGTTCAATATAAAAAAAAAAACCGTGGAGCAGGTTTTTTTTAAAAGTGTATGAGTATGTGTGCATACACACACACACAGACACACACACACACACACACACACACACACCTGTCCATAGAGTCCAGTGAAGAGCATCACATCATCCCTCCTCCAGTGTCATCCATCTTCTTTTGAGACAAAGTCTCACTAGGCCCTGGGGCTCAGCAGAGAGGCTAAGCCAAGCCTCAGGAACCATCTGTCCACCTGCGCCTCTCCAGTGATGGGATTGCAGGTACACACAGCCACACCTGGCTTTTATTAGGCAGTTTCTGACTGAACCCAGCACCTTACGCTTTTGTGGCAAACACTGTATCAGCTGAGATGTTTCTCTAGTCACTACTTTGAAAAAATAATTGTAAATTGCTTTTTAAAAATTGTTATGGATGTTCTTGAGGTATATTAAAATAGTAAATACAAACCCTGAGACCATAGAGGCAGAGATGTCCCCTTATCATGAACACTGCTGGTAACATGTCCCTGATGTGAGTGGACTGCCCAAAAGTTACTCTAAAGAGCACAGCCTAAAGGCAGTGGTTAAAAAATCCTCCCAGCAGGCTCTCTCAGAACAGCACAGATCTCTCCAGGCTTCTGATCAGACAAAAACAAGCGTGTTTCTTTATTGAGTTCATGCTTTCTGTACTTTAATTATCCCGCCTAATTGGGGTAAATAACTTTTGCTGCGTTTTGACCAACATGAGTTCCACCCTACACCAAACAACCATGTTCTTCAAGTAAAAGGTGATAGAAATATTAGAGGTGTCTGCAATTTTTTATCTTTTATCAGTGTTGATAAAGTATAAATAATGGCAAGTTTTATCTTGAAAGCGTTTTCAGCAATAATCTTTTCTTTGCACATTGAAACATGCTCACAACTTATAATGGCCTTCATAAGGCAGGAAGTTGATCTCCTTTAGCAAAATGATAGTCACCTAGATAGCAAACCTTTATAACTTTTTAAAAATCACTTTCCTTTCCTTTCTGTTCCTTATTTCCAGGCCCTGATTATATCAAACAACGATTTCAGGAGGGGGCAGATGTTAAAGAAAACCCAGAAGAAAAGGTACCAGAAAAACCTCCATCACCAAAGGAATCTCCTCATTTTTATCGCAAAGGCACGACACCCCCCAGGTCTCCTGAGGCAAGTCCCAAACAGAGTCACTCTCCCCAGCCTTGCTCCCCAAAGCCCACGAAGAAACAAAACCCCAGCTCAGGGGCAAGACTCGGTCAAGATAAAAGGAGCATAGCTGAAGAGCAGGTGACAGCCATTGTCAATAAGCCCTTGATGTCAAAGGCACCTTCAAAGGAACTCGGAGCAACTGTGCCCAAGTACTCTGGCCGTCACCATGTCCCCAACCCCAGCAATGGGGAGCTACACTCTCAGTACCATGGCTACTATGTGAAACTGAACACGCCCCAGCATCCTCCAGAAGACGGAGAAGATGACAGCGGAGCCAGCCAGTCTTCCTCAGCATTGGTACACAGGCCTTCACCTAACAAGTGGAGTCCCTCTAAGTCTGTGACAAAACCAGTTGCCAAAGAAAGCAAAACTGAGCCAAAAGCAAAGAAGTCTGAACTTGCTATACCAAAGAATCCAGCAAGCGGTGATTCCTGCCCTTCTTTGGAAAAAGAAGCCAATTCAGTAAGTCCTGAAGGAGCCGTTGTTCACTTGGGTTTATTCAGGGAGGCAGTATGGGGTAGGTGGCTTTATATCTTGACCGCAGCTGGCTGGCAAAGGTCCTCAGTCCACTGGGTTGTTGAGGAGAGCCCAACATGTGTTCATCAGAGTGTCTTGGTGAGCATCTGAATCACCTCCTCAATGACCCCTAGAAGGGAAACATGGTCCCTGCCCAGAGCCAGCACCTTTCCACAGAGCAGCTAGTCTAAGCCTTCCTTTGGCCCTTTACACAATCACATCACCTGTAGCCATTGTAAGTTCTCATAAATAATTCAGTTTGTATTTGACTTAATGAGCCAGGCTTTACAGTGAGAGTATTTTTGTTCCCAAATGAGAACCCGTTTATGACAACATAATTACTTTATAACACATCTCTAGATGTAGTCTCCAGTGTAGATGCTCCCATCCTCAGCTCTCTTATAGATGCTTTCCATTGTTGATGAGTCTTGAGCAGGTGAGCTTTCTTTTTTGCCCATTAAGCTTTGTATTGTTGACGAATGTCTACTACGTACTCACTAACTTGAGACTGATTAGGTAAGAACTGGAGTTTTTCAGGTTTTGTAGAATTTATGTGTTCTGAACTCTTTTCTTAGAATCTCTTTATTTAAGTAACTGATTTAAAGTAGATTGATGCGTTATCTTGGTTGCAACCCTTGGGTGGTAAGGTTCACCATGCAATACAACTCAGAGGGTACAACACTACCACGTGATGCCCGTGATGGGAACTAGCAGTTTCAGAAACATGTGTATGAAAATTTGAACTGGAATCCTGGCCAGGAAGATTATATAGACTATCAGTTTCTTATATTTGTTCCATTTACTCATGGAGTTAAGCAAATAGCATTCATCTTTTGAACTAACTCATGCTAATTTTTGCTAATATCACTTAATAATATTTGTTATTTTATCAGTCTCTACTTTTTCATTAGCTGTGTATAAAGTTAATCAGATCCAGCTAGACTAATAACTTCCTAAGCGTCAACTTCTGTGGAGGTAAATAGCTTTTAAGACAGAGAAGTTTTTAAGGTGTTTGAATATTTAGTAACTAGCATTTGTCTTGAAATGTTTGAACATGAAATCTACCACTACTGATTCACTGCATGAAACAACCACTTCTCAACAGACATTCAATGAGAGTATTTGTGAGGAACAGGACTTCATATATATATATATATAGTTTCCATATGCCTGGTTAATGAGTAAATCTGAACAATGCCGTTCCATGAGCGTGACATCCTTGCCTGACCAATAGGGGATTTAATTTCCCAAATGCCACAGTGGAAGTATGTACCCAGTATCTCCCTCATCAGTCTGTGACAGGGGAAACAGAATATTGCCATTACCTATAAATCTTTCTTTGAAGTAGTACTGTAGTAAACACATTACCACTGTATGTAGAAGAAGCATGGGTTTTACTAATGTGTAGAACCTGCTGGTTCTTGAAGTAAGCGAAGCAACTTCCAGCTCAGGCTTACTGATCAAAACCCATGTTGCATGTATGTGAAGCCTCAGCAGCCCTGCATCCCCCTCATCAGTCCCCATGAGTCACCATCCAGACCTGAAAGTCAGGTTGACTTGGCCTTTAGTGAGAAAACGCTGCCTTCCTAATAGCAGTGGGGACCTGCCTGACATTCCTAGTGCCAGCCCCCCTCCCCTGGAAGGGACATGACATGTCACTGGCAGAGTAGTCAGTGAATGGTCATTGAAACAGTAGAGTGCCACCTCCTGTTCTGAGAAATTAAGAGCCCTGTGCAAGTTCAAAACAGTTTAAAAACCCATAGAAACATCCACACAGGGACAGGCAGGCGGAGGATGATGCCATAATAAATCCGCCAGCGCTTTTCGTGAGCAGCTAGGGAAATTGTTGTGTTCTTATTGCACTACTGAGCCAGGTAAATGCATACAGGGCATTGTTATTGTCATCGTCAGCGGCATACTGGTTAAAGTATAAATAGTTCATAAATGATTCAATAGATTCCATTTCTTTATGTTCACCCTGGATCTGTATCTAGAAAAATCTTCTGGAACACAGATTAACACATAGAAGAAACTGATTGCTTAGCAAGCATGAGAGAGCAGGCCCCTGTGGAGATCAGAGCGCTCCAGGAGTGACTTTGAACAGTATATATTCTCATATTTGGATATCCTCTGTTTGATTTTTCTAACTGCCCCCAAGGTCTCTTCTGGTCTGTACTTAGCGTCTGCCCTACTGCTGCTCCCTCTCACACCTGTCCCAGTCAGTCTGGGCAAACAGGGCTAAGTTTCTCTTCATTTTGCTATTTTAAGCCACCACTGGCCACCACAGTCATATTTATGGGACTTCGCCTTGCAGCTTTTTTCACCCAGAAGCCTGCCTAAGGTGTCTGAAGAAAACCGAGGTCACATCTTGGTACCTGCCACTTAAACATAGCATCCCAAGTTTTCATTTTCACCTGGCTGCTGCTAGAGCCTGCCACCACTGGTCTATGCTCATCTTCCCTGAATCTTCTTTAAAAAACAGCTTTGAATGTAGAGCTGCATTGGTGGGCTGAACATACATGTGTACTAGAGCATATACATACACATTATTATACATACATGTGTGTGCGTGTGTGTGTTCAGTAGGAAATACATATGCATGTATTTGTCATTATGGATAAAGCATTCATTCACCATTCACTGGTGCCAGATTATTAGTACAATGACAGTGGGACAAACCTTTGAAGAAAGATAGTAAACTATTAAATTCAACCCATCACAATCTATGAAACCCAGAATGCTAATCAGTTCAAAAGAGTTGATGTAAACCTGCAGCACCACAGCAGGGCTTATGAAATGGGAGTCAGAGAGTCCCGTGAAGCATGAATTTGTTTTTGTTTTCTGCTGGGATTGGTTCCCCAGACCTTGCCCACGCCACACACCCAGCCCTGTCTCCATGTTTTAATGCTGTTTTCAAGGACACTCTGTGACTTTGCATGTCTTGGGTCCTCACAGACTCTGAACTCCAAATAGGTTTCTTCTAACCCAATATACATTTCTCCATCCTTCATATACCAATTATCTTGGAGAGGAATTAAATGTACTAGCCTAAAAAAAATCTGAAGCAATCCCAAATTGTCTACACTCAAGAACAAAGTCTAATTCAAGTAGAGAGTAGCCAAAGCATTTTCATATTCTTTATGCTCAGATGGGATGTTGAAGGAACATTTTTATAATTTTATGTTCTAAGAGTTTCTATGTCTAATGTTTGCCCTTATCGAGAAGTTGCATAGATTAGAACTTACTGTTCATCACAGCCAGCCTCGCTCTGTAGCCTATCCTAGCCTTGAACCTATGGCATTCCTCCTGGGTCAGCCCTCTCAGTGCGTAGATTGCAGGCAGGGACCACCGTTCTCGCCTAGTTGAAGGTCTGTAAAATTTTCAGACAATTGAAAGGTATAGATGAAAAACGTTGCCTTGCAGCAGTTCATTAGAAATTACTTTTAGCAGGGATAGAGAAAAGAGCTTAGAACACCCAAGTGGACAGACTGGCAATCAATTCTCCCTCTGCAGAACCCCAGTTTGTAATTATTGTAGCTTGTAAATATTTTAATACACATATCCTCTTGAAACCCTCTAGAATGGAACTGATAATCTCATGCGAAGAATAAATAAAAGCGAGGTGATAATCTACTGAGAGATGCTTAGTCTACTGCCTGACATTTAAGCCCTGTTTTTACTTCCATATATTTGGGGCTTTAGGAAGTGGGGGGTTGCCTCTTTCTCATAGCCCTTCCCTCAAAAGGCCCCATTTCCGGCCCTCACACCCCACTTTACTAACAAGTCATTTGTTCTTTAATGCAGTGCGTTCACCTGTTTTGTTCAGTATCAGACCACCAGCACCTAGAAGCGTGCTGCAAAGTGGCAAGTTCTCCTTAAACTCTGGCTGCATGTATGAATTGAACACCACAAGAGCTGAGTCTAGGTGGGAAGGTGACAGTGCACCAACAGATGGTAACAAAGTGTGACAAGTGGTATGACAGGGGAAGAACAGGGCACCGTGACCTCCACCAGAGAGCTGTGGCCCATGAATACACAGCAGCAATGACCTTCGATCAGTAATAGGTGGCATCAGCTAAGCTCTAGCCTGGAAGATGAACACTTGACCAGACTTCCTTACTGTTCAGTCCAGTCACCAGAGAAGGCACTATTGATGTCCCTGTAACATTGTTTCAACACAAACTTATTTGGCACTCAGGGTGTAACTGCTTCCTTTTGTGTAGAGTTAATTTAGAATTAATTTTGACTAGAGAGGTGGCTCAGTGGTTAAGAACACCTGCTGCTCCTACAGAAGACCCAGGTTCAGTTACCAACACCCATACGGTGGCACACAACTGCTTGTAACTCCAGGTGATCTGCGCCCCCTCCTCCTCATGGAGATGGCACGAAGGTCCCTGTGTTCACAGAAAAGTACTGAGGAGTCAGGAATGTTAAACACAAAGAGTTGTCTCGAAAGGAAGAGGTGTTCTCTGCCTAGAAGGCTGGAAGCAGACGTGGCTAATAGCCTGGTGACCCTGGCACTATCCGTGGGGCTGAGACCACACTAGACCCTCCCAAACCCTTGTCTTGACCCTGTTCTCAGTTACCCCATAAGACCCATCTTTTATGGGAGATGTCATTTATCCGAACAGCTTTGATGTGATCAAGTCTTCAGTTTTGTTGTTCACACGAGATTGAGTTCGCTATCAACAGGAAACTCTAATTGTGCTTAAACATTCTTAAGATTAAACTACTTGAGGTCTCACTCTTGAAGTTTGAACCATCACTGGCTACAAAGCGGTGTTGAACTAAACTGACTTCTTGTCTTTCACAGATCAGGACTCTGCAGGCTGTGGGGCATGTAGAGACCCCACCCCCACAAACACGTGCAAACATTTAGGCAAAACACTCATATGGAAAAAATTGACTTTTCAACAGAGAGGCAGTCTGGAACACTGTTATTTAAGAATTGTGTGCAATTTTAATAATAATAATAATAATAATAATAATAATAATAATAATAATAATAATAATAAATAAACCAAGATCTGTCCTTCTAATAAAGGCTGATTCTTCAGGCACTACCAGACCTGAATAGCTGGGTCATATAAGCTTTATTTAAACAAATAAAAGCTTGATGACCTTGGGGGATACCTGATACTTATTCTAGTGAAGTTTATTAAAAGAGGGGTCTACTGTTGGTTAAATATACTTAATTATA
Organism: Acomys russatus; assembly: GCF_903995435.1. Classification (NCBI taxonomy): domain Eukaryota; kingdom Metazoa; phylum Chordata; class Mammalia; order Rodentia; family Muridae; genus Acomys; species Acomys russatus. The sequence goes on from NC_067138.1 coordinate 16,887,041, forward strand.
TGGTTGTTTGGTTGTGATTCAAGAAATAAAGAGGCCTAGAGGAAAAAAAAAACTTCTTTAAGTATTCAGTTTACCATTTGTAGCTTTAAAGGAAGGAGTAGGACCCAAAAAGAGGCCCAGAAAAAAAGCAAGAGTTAAGAAAACCTCACTGAAGGCTGAGCCTCTAACTCAGTAGAGTATTTCCCTAGTGTACACAAAGCTCAGGGTTCAGTGCCCAGCACCACATACCCCAGGCATATTTCCTGTAGCCCAGCAAGTAGGAAGTAGAAACCTGGGGGTCGTAAGTCAACGTCTTCCTCCTCTACATAGTGAGTTCAAGGCCCATCTGGGCTACAAAAGAGCCTATAAAAACAACAGCACCTCTCAGTGTTTCCTGAATTTTTCCTTGAAGGAATAAAATCCTCTGATATTATGCTTATTTTCTAACCACCTTGGTGAAGACCTGCCCTTCTCTTCTTTCACACCCTAAAGTCAACTGAGTCCCACTACCTCCCAACTCCTTTTCAGTGGCCTTTCCCATTGTCCGAGATGAATAAAGTGTTACAAAAAAAAAAAAAAGAAAATTGAGATGGCATCTCATTATGAACTCACTATGTAGTGTGGACCAGGCTGACTGCGAGCTCCCAGACATCTGCCAACCTCTGCCTCCAGAGTGCTAAGATTAATGGTGCACACTACCACACCAGCTTGAAAACATGTTTTAACTTAATACAAATCTAGATTAATTTTAAGTGGGAGTTGGGCTCCATCTAAACGTAGCCTTACTGGTTTTAGCTCACAGCTTTTGGAAGGACTGCTATCTTTCCTGCCTTACTTTCTGTGGCCAGGTTTGTATGTTTGTGGTTTTGCTTCTTGGTTCTGGAAGATGGGTGTGTGTCCAGCAGGCAATGCTGACACGCTAACATTGTCCTTGTTCTGTGCTGTGTCTATTTCAGGGCCCGAATTCCGTCATGATTGTCCTGGTCATGCTGTTGAATATTGGGTTGGCCATTCTATTTGTTCACTTTCTCACTTGATTGGAGTCAGGAAAGGTAAGCACAGCCTTAATTTCTAATGAAAATTACAGTAACGTCTTCTCCGATTCCAATTTATAATTCTTTTTTTTTTTTTTTTTAACAATGACATCGTCCTTCATTTTAACTTTGGATGTGACTCAATATGGTTACTTAATGCTATAACTGTTTTGACCCTTCAGTGAAGTCATGACAACTAGTGGATTTAGCCCACAATTCTGCCATGGTGTCCTCAGCCCTCTAAACGGCACACCCCAGTCAGACTCAGACACAGGCGAGGAGGCTTGGAATTGGGATGGGAACACGAGAGAGATGAAACTTGGAAAATTCAGCCAGAGGATCTTTGAGGTCCCTCCCCCCAGGAATGCCCTGTGTCTTTGGGGTTCTCTGAGAGCTGAAGCACACAGCCATGTTGGAGAGCAAAGCTTAATAATGATTCTTTTTTAAAATCTGCTGAAGCAGCCCCATCCGGCGAAGTTCTTGGCGTTGGCCGCTCCATCTGTCCTAGCAGAGTGTGACTAAACTGGAAATGTATGGACCTGCAATTTTTTTTTTTTTTTTGATGGAAGTCAACAGCTGCCTTACTATTTTACCATCTGACGTTTTTAGTAGGGAGCTGGGGAGAGAAGACTGCCAGAGGAATGTGGTCCGAGGATTGCGTTGCGGTGGGCGTGGCTCCAACATTCACTCCTATCTCATTAGAAGAAGCAGGTGGCAGCATCACTCAGCAGTCTTCTGCCGTGGCCTGCTGCTTTACCATCTCCTGGAATTTTCTGGGAGGGGACGTTTCGTTTGCTTGTGCACGACTCTGCTCATTTTTTGCCGTTTATTTAAATATGATGTGTAGTCGTCTTCCATCTGCAGTCCTGGCTGGACGAAAACACACAGGTTGCATCTCAAGGAAAAGCAACAACAAAAGACTACTTTAAAAAAAAAAATAGTGTTTATTTTAATAGCAATACATTGTTTTCATGTTGTTTATTCTTTCTAAACCAATAAAAGGTTATTTATCTTTAAAATATAGTGATCTGAAGGTATTATACCTTCCAAAGAAATAATTTAATATTAAATATTTTTAACATCATTGGGGTGAATTGTTGATGCCCTCAAGGTGGTACTAAATTTTAAAAGCTGAAAGACAGCAGAGTACTAAGAAGTATGTAGTCAAAATGTTGCATGGGTTGCAGTAATCAGTGGTTAAGGGTTCGGTTTCATTGCTGACGTACGTTACAACCAAATAAAATCTTGTCAGTGGCTGTGCTAATTCCCATGAAAGTTAAGCAAGATGCTATTAATAGCTGCTCTTCTCTTTCTCCACCCCCACCCCACCATGAAATTCTGGTTGAATGCATTCAGGTAGACGGGAAAGCTTCCTTAGGTCACTGCTCCTAAACTCTCGGCCTTCAGTGTTGTTTTGTAGTTTTATTTTTAATTTTAAAGACTTAGACAGTTTTATTTGAAATATTTGTCTTTTGCTGTCCTGTATTGTTTTGATGTTGATTTTTTTTCTGTTATATAATTTACTCAGAAGCATGCTCACCTAGAGAAACTATATAATCTTTATTTAAAAAAAAAACACAATTATTTAAAAAGGAATCAGGGTAGGAGAGGTATGTCTGAGTCTCTTAAAGACATTACCTTGTGGAGGGGGCACTCTTCCTAAATATTAGCCACAGTGTCATGGTGTCAGCCAAGTCTCTCACCCTAGCTGCCTTGTCAGTGAAGAAGACACAGTGTGTGCAATTCCCATGTTCAGCACAGGTATGGGTGGCATGGTCCGTCACCCACAGGGTAGGTGAGACTCCTGGGTGTAACCAGTATGGATTAAAGAAAAAGGCAGAAAGAGAGCAAATGAAAATAAAATTACAACTTGTATATTTATTTTTTACATTTTGCTTTAATTTTTAAATTTAGGAAGTCTATTTTTACTCAAAAACAAACGAAATCCCTGTGTTGGTCTCCACATTCTCCCTGCTCCTTCCTACCCTTGTAGCTCCTTATGCTGGGAAGGCTGATTTTTTTTTTTTAAGAAAATAGAATATTTAATCTTATCAAGTGTTTATTTAAATGTGTAATGCTTTGAAAATAATGGGCAACAGAGAACTAAAGGATGTTTATAAAGTGAGCATGTTCGCTCCATTTATAAATATATATATGATTTATAAGCTTTTTTAAAACAAAGCTCAAATTGTGGGTATTTTTCTAAAATGTGCACAGCTGTATTTTCCATGAAGGCTCTTTCTAATGGGTTGTTATACTGTACTCTACATTTTGGACAGCACATGAAGTCTGCCAATGTACTTAATAAAACATGACTTTGTTTATTTAAAGTTTCTTGCTGTGAAAAAGAACTCTCTAACAGTGAGTTCCTTAATTTATAATCCTTGAAACCAAAATGTAAAATGTACAGTTTCCACAACTGTAACTGCTCTAATAAAAAAAAAAAGTTGGTTATTAATAAAGTTGGAAGTGTCTTTCCTTTGTGAGTAAATTATTGTCTGAAGTGTGCAGAACATTAATACTGATTGTGTTAAAAGAGACGTTGGCTGACAAAATGACCTAGGAGCATAAGGTGATTGCTGCCAAGCATAATGACCTGAGTTCAATCCCAAGGACCCACATATCAGAAGAAGAGAACAGAGTTCTGAAACTTGTCCTCTAGCCTCCACATACATACCATGGATTGTGTGTGTTCACACACATATGCACATAAATAAAAAATTTTAATTAAAAATTACAAAAGATATGTGCTAAAAAATTAACAATAGACAATAAAGTGCAACACAGCTGTGGGGCAGAAGGTAGGCACACTGCTCCACTCTGTCTACTTGTCTTTTGTACTGGGACCTCTTCTTTTTCTTTTTTCTTTTTTTCCTCTTATTGAGAATAGATTGTTTTCTCACATAGCATGGGTTCCCTTGCCTGCACTTCTCGTTCCTCTCCACTTCTCGCATCCAGATCCACTTCCTTTCTGACTCTCATTGGAAAAGAACAGGTTTCTAAGAGATAATCTAAGATAAAAACAAAACAGGACAAGCCAACAATGGAGAAGAACACAAGAGAAGGCACAAAAATCAGAGACCCAGACAACAGCACACTTAGAAGTCCCATAAAAACACTAAACTGGGGCTGGAGAGATGGCTCCGTGGCGAAGAGCACTGACTGCTCTTCCAGAGATCCTGAGTTCAATTCCCAGCAACCACATGGTAGCTCACAACCATCTATAATGTGATCTGATGCTCCCTTCTGGCCTGCAGGTGTACATGCAAACAGAGCACTCATATACATAATATAAATAAATAAAATCTTTATTTAAAAAAAAAAAAAACAAACACTAAATGGAAGCCATACTATATACCCAGAGGACCTGGTGCAGCCCCTGTACCTGTTGCTTCAATCTCTTGAGTTCATATGAGCTTTGCCCGGTTGTTTTAGACGCCTTGTTTTGTTGGTGTCCTCCATGCCCTCTGGTTCTTACACTCTTTCTACTTCCTCTTCCTCAGGGTTCCCTGAACTCTGAAGGAAGGAATTTGATGGAGACATCCCATCTAGAACCGAGCGTTCCACAGTCTCTCACTCTCTGCACATCTGCCTCTGGGTCTCTTGTATCTGTTCCCGTCTGCTGCAGGAAGAAGCGTCTTTGTTAGTGGCTAAGTGAGGAACTGATCTATCAATACAGAAGAATATCATTAGGAATCCCTTCTGTCACTATGGGGTTTTGTTTTTTGGATTGTTTTTGGTTTTGTTTTTGGTTTGTTCTTTTGTTTTAGACAAGTAGTATCTGGAATCACCCGAGGTCCTCAGGCTGTCTAGTCTGTAGTTCCTGGTCACCCAAGCAGTGTTGAGTGTGGGTTCCATGTCCAAGGAGTGAACTGGTTGGTTATTCCCAGTGTCTTTGTGCCACCATTGCAATAACATGTTGTGTGTGCAGGATTCCGTTGTACATCAAAGGGTCTGTGGCTGTCTTAGTGGTCTATCTTTTGGTAGTGTGCAGAGTATGCTCCTGTAGCACAGACTCTAGGACACAGAATTGAAGGCTCTATGTAGATGCCAGCTCAACTTCTCCTTGTTCAGTGAGTTGTGTGGGTGTTGTGTTCAGCAATGAGGACTTAACTGCCAGTTGTGAAGAGCAACTTAAAGTCTTGGCACCATTGTAGGTTGTTTGGGAGCTCCCATGGGATTCTTTGACCAACTCAATTAAGTGTAACCCAGTCATATAACTGGAAGCTTTATTTGGTGACAAGAGATGGCAAGTTGGGACTCTCTCTCTCTCTCTCCCCATTATTTGGTAATTTCATTTAGATCATCTTATATGTGCAAATTTTAGGAAATTTCTACTGTATTGGGCTTCCATACTACCCCCTCAAGGCCCCGAAATTTTAGCTGTTTCTACCTATACTCCCTCCCATAACTCCCTCTCCCTTCTCCACTTGATTTCCCTGTTCCAAACTCCCACCCATCCATCCATGATTATCTAGTCTCTTCTCTTTCCTAACAAGATCTATCTGTATACTCTAGTCCTTTACTTTATACCTGCACTCTGTGGTTGTATAGATTGTAGTTTGGTTATCATTGACTTAATAGCTAATATCCACATATAAGCAAATACATATCATATTTGTCTCTCTGGGTCTAGGATACCTAACTCAAGATGATTTCTTTCTCACTCATCCATTTGCCTGCAAATCTTACGGTGTCACTTTTTTAATGGCTGAGCAATACTCCATTCTGTAAATGTTTCACATTCTCTTTATCCATTCTTCACTTGAGGGACGTCAGTGACTTTCCCAATCTTTGGCCATCATAAATAGAGCAGCAATGAACATGGTAGAACAAGTGTCCCTGTGGTAGGATGAAGTGTCCCTGTGGCAGGATAAAACATCCCTTGGGCACATCCCCAAGAATGGTATAGCTGGATCCCAAGACAGATCAATTTCTATCATCCAGAGGAACTGCTATGCTGATTTCCATAGGGCCTGTCTCAGTCAAACTTGTTAGTAAAAACTGAAGAATATTGAACATTCAATAAAACTCATGTTTTCTTCAGGAAAAGCAATGAAGTACTATTTCAGAACTATATATGTTACATCCTTGTTATTTGTGGCACATAGTAGGAAGAAAATAATCTAACACAGATTTCAACATCCTGTGCAGTAAAGGCAAACACAATGGGAAGAGAGGACAAAGGTCATCTAATTTCACATTTTCTATGGGTTTTGGATAACTGAAGCTAACTAGCACAACAAATGCCTAATGGGAAAATAGCTGCTACTAAAGTTGATAAAAGGCCAAGACGAAATAACTACCAATGGCATTTTTTATTTTTAAATTTATTTTTTTAATTATTTATATCCCCATTGTAGCCCCTCCCTCATATCCTCCCTGTCCCTCCCTCCATCCCTTTCTTCTCTCTCCCCCTCCCCTAGTCCTCAGAAAGGGGGAGCCCTCCTCCCCTAGCATCTGACCTCAGCCTATCAAGTCTCACCAGGATTGCCTATATCCTCTTCCTCTGTGGCCTGGCAAGGCTGCCTGGCCAAGGAAAGTGATCAATAAGCAGGCAACAGAGTCCATGACAGAGACAGCCCCTGTTGCTCATATTGTGGGACCCACATGGAGACTTAGCTGCATATTGACTACATCTGAGCAGAACGTCTAGGTCCTCGCTATGCATGGTCCTTGGTGCATCAGTCCCTCCAGGACCCCCTGTGCCCAGATACGTTGTATTCTCCTTGCAGAGCTCCTGCCATAAGACTCCCTGCTCTCTGCCCAAAGTTTGCCTGTGAGTCTCAGCATTGTTTCAATCCCCTGATGGGTGGAGTCTTTCAGAGGGCATCTATGGTAGGCCCCCATCCTGTTCCCTTTCTTCGACCACTTTGGGCATCTTTTCTGTTTGCTCTTCTGAATGAGAATTAAGCATCCTCCCTAGAGTCCTCCTTGTTATTTAGCCTCTTTGGGTCTGTGGATTGTAGTGTGGTCATCCTGTATTATATGGCTAATATCTACTTATGGGTGAATACATACCATGTGTGTCTTTCTGGTCTGAGTTTTACCTCCTTCAGTACGATCGTTTCTAGTTCCATCCATTTGCCTGCAAATTTCAAGATTTCCTTGTTTTTAATAACTGAGTAGTACTCCATTGTGTAAATGTTCCACAGTTTCTTTATCTATTCTTCTGTTGAGGGACATCTGGATTGTTTCCAGTTTCTAGCTATTACAAATAAAGCTGCTATGAACATAGTGGAGCAAATGTCTTTGTTGTATGGTGGAGTATCTTTCATGTATATGCCCAGGAGTGGTATGGGTTAGTCTTGAGGTAGCACTATTCCCAATTTTCTGAGAAAGTGCCAGATTGATTTCCAAAATGGTTGTACAAGTTTGCACTCCCACCAGCAATGGAAGAGTATTACCCTTTCTTTACATTTTCACCAGCATGTGCTGTCACTTGAGTTTTTTATCTTAGCCGTTCTGATGGGTGTAAGATGGAATCTCAGAGTTGTTTTGATTTGCATTTCCCTAATGATTAAGGATGTTGGGCATTTCTTTAAATGTTTCTCAGCCATCTGAGATTCTTCTCTTGACAATTCTGTTTAGCTCTGTACCCATTTTTTCAATTGTATTATTTGGTTTGTTGGTATATAATTTCTTGAGTTCTTTGTATATTTTGGATATTAGCCCTCTGGTGAAACTCTTTTCCCAGTCTGTAGGCTATTTTTCTGTTCTATTGACAGTATCCTCTGCCTTACAGTAGTCTTTTAGTTTCATGAGGTCCCATTTATTAATTGTTAACCTTAGAACCTGAGCTATTGGTGTTCTGTTCAGGAAATTGTCTCCTGTGCTAATGAATTCAAGGCTCTTCCCCATTTTTTGTTCTAACAGATATAGTGTGTCTCATTTTATGTTGAAGTCTTTAATCCACTTGGACTTGAGTTCTGCAGGGTAATAAATATGAATCTATTTGCATTTTTCTACATGTAGATATCCAGCTAGACCAGCACCATTTGTTGAAGGTGCTATCTCTCTCTCTTTTTTTTTTTTTTTTTTTACATTACCAATGGAATTTTAAGAGCAGTTTTATCTCCTATAATCTCAGCACCTAGACAACTAAAATAGGATAATAGAAAGTCCAGAGCCAGCCTGAGCTACAGTAGCAAGGTCATATCTCAAAATATTTTCTTTTAAATAAGTAAAATCAGCTTTACATCAAATGATTGGATCAAAACAAAAAGTTTCTAGAGGTTAGAAACATTAAAATCTATCAATTATATAAAAGTATACACATAACAAGGCTAGAACACACCTGTGTCCTAAAGCCTGCCTCACCTCGGGTGATGACAGAGTTCATTCATTGTGTCCTCAACTTAGAGTGGTTGACTTCAGTGGTCAGATGATGAACCTGCTCTTGTTGAGTTAACCCTGAAATGTCTCATTAAAGTGCCACATTGCAGCTACCAGTGGAAGAACAGACTATAAGTTTTTCAGGCAGTATATCAAAACAAAATGTTTTTATTTGTACTATAAAAATGTGTTTTTGCTGTCAATTCTGTAGTTTTTTATTGAAAATGTTTATAACTTTGCTTTTAAATTTTTATGGGACCATTTGCAAATTACACACTTAATTTAATAAAATGCTTTAATCACAGAAAAACATACACACATACCATTTAAGTTACCCTGAGAACATTTTCCATTATGATATGGCCACAAGCCTATAGAGGCCAAGGAGAAGAATGTGGTGGTTTAAATGAGAATAGCACCCGAAGACTCATATTTGAATACTTTTTCTCCAGTTATTGGAACTATTTGGGAAGGATTAGGAGGTGTGGCTTTTGTTAGAAAAGACGGTATATCACTAGGGGTGGACTTTGAGGTTTCAGAAACCCATACATATATATTCTCTCTCTCTCTCTCTCCCTCCCTCTCTCTCTCTCTCTCTCTCTCTCTCTCTCTCTCTCTCTCTCTCTCTCTCTCTCTCTCTCTCTCTCTGTCCCTCCCTCCCCTCTGTGTGCATGTGTGTGTATGTGTGTGTCTGTCTGTCTCTCTGTCTCTCTCTCTCTCTGCATCACATTTGTGGATCAAGATGGCTACCGCCTCAGTTCATGTCTGCCTATTACCAACCATGATGGTAGTGGACTCTAACCCTCTGAAACTGTCTCAAAACAAAACAAAAAAAATTATATAAGTTGTCTTGACTATGGTGTTAAGGCACAGTCATAGAAAAGTACTAAGACAATTTGAGTTGTGGTGATGCACATGGTGTAAAGGATTTGGTATAATCTTTCATTCCTAATGTGCACTGTGCCTTCCTCAGTGTTTTCTTTGTGTTTTGACTTTCTTATGTTAAAATTTCTGTGCAATGAAATATCTTCCCCTATTTCGTGATAATCTGGTCCATTGTACCCTACATTGGAATTTCTTCTGGTTTGCCCAAACTACTAACAGTTCACCTATTTCATAGTGACAATCTAAAGAATACCTGTCTCCTAGGAAGCACTCTGTCCAACCTTCTTGATACTCCTCTCAACTTTTTTTTCTAGCAAAACATCCCATTTTTATTGCTGTCTATAAAGATCGATTTCCCAACCTTTCCTTTTTTATTATTAATATTTTTTTACTTTTTACATACACATTTATATTATTACACATATATACAATAAAATACCTACAGCAAGAAGAACCATAAAACAGTCAGGAATTATATAAATGTTAGATTCTTAGTGTTTCAACTATTTGTGTTTAGCAGCCTTGAAGAAAATATCTTTCCTATCTTGGTGAGTCTAAACTTCTGAATGTAATTCAATATCTATCATATCTCATCTCTATCAACATAAAACATCTATCTAGACCTAAAAACATCTTAATCCCTAAACAACTAAGCCTAACTGTAAAACTAAACCACGTAACTTTTCAGGAATGTTAATCCTGCTGTGTGCTCAAGACAAACCTGCAAAACCTGAGCTCTGCATCTTTCCTAAGACATGTAGTGCCTTATGTGTCTCCCCAGGCCAGTTGCAAGCAATGTGGTTTGACAAATAGGTCAGATAAATGAGACATTACTTGGAATAAAGAGGTATAAGAAGTTGGGTAAAGAAAATGACTCAGTGAGTAAAGTATTTACCACAAAAGCTTGAGGACCTGAGTTCTCCTGTGCAGATCCCTACCACCTGCACAAAGCTACCCAGAGACTTACATCTGTAACTCCAGCTGAGAATAGGGAGAGAGAGGAGGGTCCCAGAGGCTCACTGGCCATCCAGTCTTGCCAAACTGCAGACTTTTGGGTTAAGTAGGAGAGTTTGTCTCAAAACTAAATAAATACAGTGTAGAAAATAGAGCCGCTTGATGATGACCTGTGGCCTCCATTTGCTCACATATAGGTATGTACACCTGCACACACAGGTGCACAGAGAGAGAGAGAGAGAGAGAGAGAGAGAGAGAGAGAGAGAGAGAGAGATGAAAGGAGGAAAGGACGGAGCAAGAAAGGCAGGTCATGTCAGACCTGTTAGTATCCTTTTTTCTCAGATTCTAAGCATTTCCTTCCATCCAGGTCTTTTCATAACATACCAAGATCCCACCAAGCTTATGTCCATTATGAGAATTATTTTGGAGTCTGTGAAATTGGAACCTGAATAGGCTTTTTGTAATCAAATTCTTGGCACAGAGGGAAAGTATGTATGTATTATGTATGTATGTATGTATGTAGTATGTATGTATGTAGTATGTATGTAGTATGTATGTATGTATGTATGTATATATGTGTGTATGTAGTATGTATGTATGTGTGTATATATGTATGTATATATGTATGTATGTATGCTTGTAGTCTCATTTAACAAATACCTTTTTGTTTTAGTAATTTTTTGCCATCAAGTATTTATTATGTTTGTAATTCATGCAATTCTACCAGCCAGTGGTCATTAAGTATCAGATCCACCCCGAAGGAATGTCCTCTGCATATGGAATCCATGTAGTTGATACAAATAAATGGATTTATCCTCAAAAGCAAGTGGCAGACAAAATACAAAGCAATGGATGGTCATCGGAAGGTATACCTGTGCTTATTGATGCATCTCCCATGAGAGGACAGTTCAATAATGCTGAAGACTCATCCGACTGAACACACCTACTTATTAATGTCTGTCGCACAAACTGAATGATAAAAGACGCAGTTAAGGGATATGAGGAAAGGGCTTGACCAAGGTCTGCCTGCTGGAGACGCTTGGCTATGACAATCAACTGGGACATGGGGCCTCGGTATGACCATTGATATGCATCAATGTATTAATCAGCCTACTTACTATACTTACACGTGTATTTATGAACACGAGCAAATGGTTGTGGCTTTAAATAAAATTAGAATCTATTTGATCAGAAATAGCATGGACAAATACGATGTCGGATCATTTAGTGCTGTGTAGGGTGGCAGCCATTCATTTATAACTTCCACCATCAAGTATATAAGGAACAGAAAATGGCTAAAAAGCCGTACATGTCACAGCTCCGTGTAGACAACCAGAGAGTTTGTCTCCAGCCCAGTGTAAACTCCACCCTTGTGCTTGTCTTTGATAAGTAACAGGAAGCAATTTGCTTCAAACTTGTCTCATTATTTTAAAGAAAACCTGACAGAAGAAAATCTACTGAAACTGTAAATAACTTTTAGGTCATTAAAACACAGAGACCTTTTTTTTCCCCCTTTCACCATCTTTCATATTACATTGGAGACAAGCGTGAAAACACACTCTCAAGTGATTTTCAAATGTTAATAAGTGTTGGAACTGCCTGGAGGTGGAGTTCTTTGTTGCACCCTTTACGGGTACAGTTTCTAGAGAGCAAGTCTGAGAACTTTTCGGACCTTTTCTTTGGTTTGGTTTGGTTTGGTTTGGTTTGGTTTGGTTTGGTTTTATAGCAGTACTAGGAATTGAACCCAGGGCGTCACACATTCTCAGCAAGTATGCGACTGTGAGCTGTCTCCCTGCCCTCTCTTTTGAGGCAGAACCTCATGCTATTGCTTGAATGGTCCTGGACTCACCCTGTAGCCAGGACAGGCTGGAATTTGCAGTCTTCCTACCTCAATCTTCAGAGTAGCCACCATTAGCCAACCAACAAACCTGGCTTAGAATTTTTCATTTCTAACAGTCCCCTAGGTGATGAGAATGCTCTTGCACAGTGGTTCTCAATCTTCCTAACACTGTGAGCCTGTAACACAGTTCCTTGTGTTGTGATGACACCCCCCCTCCAACTATAAACTTATTTCTGTTGCTACTTCATCACTCTAATTTTGCTACTGTTACGAATCTTAATGTAAATTTTTTTGAGTTAGAGGTTTGGCGAAGGGGCTACAACCCACTTGGTGCCAGGTATCAATGAAATCTACATTTATGGACTTCTGCTTGGCTGCATAAATAATACATTAAGGAAAGAAGACTGAAAAGTAGATATATGCCGTAACATTATTTAATGCTTATCGTAATCTAATGAGCTAATAATTTTTTCCTGCTTACGTATAAGAGCACCAAGGCCCAGAAGTTGGGCAGGACTGCTTTATGAAACACAGTTGCTAAGTTACAGCCCCAAGACTCCTAGGAAAGTACCCAACTTTCATATCCTGGGTGCATTTTACTCTTTGTTTCATGCAGCTTGGATTCTGTTTTCTGGCTACTAAGTAGTTAAAATGTAAGGCACAGTCCTTGGTGTTGCTGCAAAGTGACATTGATATCTGAGGTTGACAGTGGTGCATATTCTGTTGGTACGTGAATAAGTCATTCTCAAATACATGTAGTAGTTTTTCTATACACATTTCTCTCAAACCAGATAGGATGTTGGACCTCATCCTTTAAAGATTTGTACACTCAGATCTTTGCTTTTATCAGACAGTTCTCACATTTCCCCCGCCTACATTCCACTCCCTCTGTCCATCTGTGTAGATTTTTCTCCCTTGCTTTTGGCTGGCTTTAAAAGAAACAAAACAAAACATCATTAATGACGACTATGGTGTCTGCATGTACAAATTCCATCATATCCTGCTGACCTCCCTTGGTGACCGCCGGCGTAGAAGAGGAAGCTACGTGGACAGAGAAAGGCAGACACTGACAGGAAGCAAGTCTGCTTTTGAGAAAACATCCTGGTCCTTATTTTTGTCCACAGATGTGTGTAGGACTTAGGAAGTCAGTCCTTCAAAGAGCAAAGACAAGTTCCCAATCTGCGTCAGAGCATTCTCTCTCAGTCCTGAGAAGTTTTTTTCCCCACAGTCTGATGATATGGGCCAACTTACTGAAAAGAAAGTACATAGGGTCAATAAACATGAAAAGATGCTCATTCTGAGGAGTGGTCACAGAAATGCAAAGGAGACAATTAAAATCTGGTGCCTGACATATTGGTTATATTCTTTTTTTTCCTTTTTTGTATTTTTTATACTTTTATTTTATTACACATGTATAAAACAAACTACATACAGCAGGGAGAACCATGTGACAATCATGAGAATAATGAGTTCTATACATGTTACATTCATAGTGACTTGGCCATCTGCATTTGTCCAGTTTGAAGTAAGTGTCTTTCCTGTCTTGTTGGGTCTACATTTCCGAATGAGATTCAATATCTATCCTATCTCAACTCTAATAGCTTAACTTCTTTATCGTGATCTAAAATGATCTTGTCCCCTAACCACCTAAGCTTGGTTGTAAAACTATACTATCTTGTCTTCAATGCCCCTCAGAGACTTGGTTATATTCTTAGCCAAAAAAGAAAAGGCTCTGAAAAAAAAAAAAGAAAGAAAGAAAAAAAAAAAGGCTCTGAAAAGAGCTAGACTTGGAACTCACATCTCTGCTTAACAGCACCAGAAAGTTTTCCTTGGTCACTACAAGCTGGGGAGAATCCCTTCCTCAGACACTCTGACCACTTCAACCTGTTGGCCCTCAACTCCATGAAGCAGTCATCTGGTTTCCTATCTCTACCCAAAGCTGCATTTCTAACAGGCAGAGACTTTGTCCTATATGCTTCGTTGTCTCAGATAATGCCACACACGGCACGTTAATTAACGGATGAATGCATTCATAAAACAATACTGCTCCCGGAGACTCAGGCTATGGCAAAATAACCATTTTCTGTAACATAATTTGAGGACTTCACTCGCTAGTTGTCTTTCATCATCAGTGCCACTGTGCTACATGGAGAAGGGAGTGTTGACTTAGGGAAGAGAAAGACATCTTGAGATTTAAAGTACTAAAGAGTTTTCATTTGTTTCCACTTTTCAAAGCTTGAGGCTAAGATCTTCTGTACAATTGGTTTGATAAACAACTTGTTCCTATATCTAAGGAGGCTAGCAGACCATCCGTTGTGGCTGCAACAATGATTTCTCAGCACCCTGAGAAGACATTACGTTAAGATGGTTAGATGGCATAATGAATGCTGGGAGTTTCTTTCAAAGGTGAAAGATCTTGATTTCTTATTTACTTCACAGTGGCAACGGTAGGGTGAAGAGAAATAGGCAGACTAAAGTGACATAGGGGAGAATTCAATCAGAGTGATGACTGATTTGGTGTGGAGAGTAAGGGAAAAGAAAGATTCACAGGAACGGCATCTGGGTCTCTGGCTTGAGCAGCTGGACTGGCTGGTGCCTTAACTATGGGGAGTAGGAGGGGAGGAGCAGGTGTCCTCCAGTGAACCGAGGACATTGAAGTCAGCTTTAGGACATAGACCTGAGGTATCTGAGAGACATGCCAACTAGATGGAATGTCACTGGATATACAAGTCCCACCGTCCAAGGGATCCAGACATGTACTGAGGGTAGCATAGAAACATGTACTTAACATGCTCTTATTTGTTCCTCCTCTTACATATTATTCTTCCCACTCCTTTACGCAGGTCCCGTGGAAGCTTTGTGCTCATTATCACGGCGACACATGCATAATCTCAGTTTTAACCCTTTTCAAGGGGCAGTTCTGTGCCACTGACTGTTCCCATGCCGTTCCCAGCTGTCACCACCGTCTATCTCCAGTGGATTCTTTGAGCTTATTTTTATTACCTTTCTTTCTGTGTTTTGATTTATTGCTTGTTTGTTTCTTTGTTTGTTTGAGACAGGGTCTCACTTTGTAGCCCTGGCTGTTATAGAACTTACTGTGTAGACCAGGCTAGACTCAAACTTACAGAGCTGTGATGCCTCTGAAGTGCTGTGATTAAAGGCATGTGCCACCATGCCCAGCCTCATTGCTTTTCTTAAAAAATAAAAATCTATAGTATTTCCTATAGCTGTTATTATTATAGAAATGGTTGGTATTGATAATATTGATGTAATAATAACCTATTTTAATCACTGTGGCTGATGTCACTAATTGCAAGTGCATGATTTTTCTAATCCATTTTATACCAAGGACTTTAAATAGGAAACTACTGGGGATGGCTGTGAAGGTTCCACAAAGTTTTTCTTGACAAGGAAGAACATGGCATCAAAGGAGCATCTGCTAATCCCCACGGCCATCCCCTTCCTGCTCCGGGTGGACTGGGTGATGATCTCCTTCCTGTACTCTCATCTTTCCATGCAGAGGAGCCTTCTGCTGATGGGAGCAACAGTTTAACCCAAAGGAAAAAGAAAAAGATAGAGGAAGAAGGTGGGGAAAGAGAATCCAAGTTCCTTCAGGTCATGGGAAACAAAGGGGCCAAAATTCCTCTCCTCTAATGGCCGTTCTTTTTTTTTTTTTTTTTTTTTTTTTTTCTAATGGCCGTTCTTATTCCCTAGAAAACAACCACACCCTTCATGTGCTTGAAGTCTACCAATCTATGGGGATAGCACTGGAAGGTTGCTAGAATCTCAGCTGCTTAAAAAATACCTCTGCATGGTAGCAAGCTATCATCAGGTAGCCCTGGTCCTCTTTGCAGATAACTTAACTTCCCGGATATATAATCCAAGAGCCAGGTCTAATTCTGGCCAACTCAGTTGGGTCTTCTGGAAAATGTTCTGTTTCTTGGATGAAAGAAAGAAGGCTATCAGAGAACCCATTGGTGCTAAACCATTCTCATATTCATTCCTGATCATTTACTCTGTTTCTCCCTCTCTTTCTTCTTTTCCTCTGCCCTCTCCCTCCCATCTTGAATGTAGAAGTGACGCATTATGCTATGGCAGTGAACTTGCAACCAAGAAGCAACAGAGGCAACAAGTATAAGACCAAAACCCAAGATGACTGGGGAAGCAGAAAGTTGGAAAAAACCTGGATCTTTTACTACTAGTGTTCAACTTTTTATGCTAAGTAAATAAAAAGCCACTGCAGTCTAAATTCCTCCCCCCTTTCAAATCTTAGCTGTTATTAAAATAGAAAGGAAAAACAAGGATTCTCAGACATATTCATGCTTGTCATTTGTACCTAACTGAAAAATAGCTTGAACTGCTTATAGCCTAATTCTATCTGTGCTTCAAAGAGCAATTCTTCAAAACAAAGAAGACCGTAAATATCAACACCACACCAATGTGAACCCCAACCCCAACCCCCTCCATGGCCTAACTAGAAATGTCCCATCCTCTGCAGGCCCAGCTACTGCTACCACCACAGAAATGGTAGTAGGCAGCCCTGGGCAGTCAATACCATTTCTCAAATACTGCTTTCACTGGCCTATGATGTGTAAATGCTCTGTGATGACCGACCATTTAACTTATTCATGGCAACAACTTTTGAAAGGGCCATCACCAATCCAGATTTTACTAATCAAAACACAACAAGTCAGACAGCATAGAGTGGCTCACATACCCAGTGGCACCTACACAGGCCGTACTAAGTAACACAGCTAGAATTTGAAACCAGATGCTATTTTTGAAGCCTATCTCACAGGGTTTGTGAGAACTGGCTTCCCAAGTTAACAGCATTACCAGTCACTAAGCCTCCAGGCAGAAACCACTGTTCCTTCCATAGATTCTGCCTCTGACATCACCCACGCCCCCCCTTTTTCATCTCCATTGCTCCTAACATAGCTTAACTTGTTAGTTGGGGGGGGAGGGGTAAGAAGTAATCTCTGCCGCACCCAAACCGGTTTCTTTATCAGCGTCTTATCTGTTCCAATCATGCTAGTACCAGAACTCACCAGAGCCCAGCGTTAAAGCTTTCAAAAACTGAAACTGAGCCAGCACTTCATTCAAAGATGCACACTGGCTTCTTTGCTGCCCATGAAGTTAGAAGAAACTGGAAACTGCAACACGCACACACACACACACACACACACACACACACACACACACACACATACATGCACATACATCTGACTTTGATACAAGGTGCTTGCTGCCTAAGGAATGGTTACCCTGCGAAGGGTGAGCCTCGTGCTGGGTCTTGCCTTTTCAACTGGCCCTGGTGACTCTGCCAGAGTGGTAGCACAGAGTAGTCCTTAGTCAGTCTGAGAGCTCACAGTCTGCTCAGCCGCAAGCCAGCCTGGCAGCCCTCAGGAACTGTCAGCCTGAGACCTGTCCCTCCTGCATGAGAGAATTCCCTGGTGTCCCTGAGTTCAAGGGGCTTCTCAACTCTTAAGAGACCCCTGCAGACCTGACCACCTCACTGTTCTAGCTTTGTGTGGACGCAGGCTCAGGCTGCTCTGCTTCAGACTAAGGCAGCCCTTGAGTGGAGAGACTGAGCTTTACAGGTAGTTATTTCATATTCAGAAACTGGACTGAAGATTAACTCTTCTCACATAATTCAAACTGCAGAAAATAAATCCCCGAGGAATGATCCGTCTCAGAAGCTGCCCTTCTGGGTCTGCGCCTCCCCCATCATTTTAGCGAGGAGGGTTTTTTCCTCCTCCCTTGGGATGTCCTGTTTGATTTTATGCATATATGAATTCGTTTCACTATAGTAACCATTTTCCCATAAAAAAAAAAAAAGGATTTCGTAACATCATCATATGGTATACCATAAGTACAAATTTTAAAAAGACTATAGAAAAAATCTTATAAGTGATACTTCCATATATATCAAAAATGGGCATAGGTTCAAGGCCCTGGGTCCCATCACAAAGACTGAGGGAGAAGGAAGAAAGTAGGCACAAATTTAACAAGACTGAGACCACTGACGTGTCTTTCTTGGGTTCTGATTCTCCTTCCTTGCAACACAGCTCCTACTCAATCCTTCTGACTCTGTTTTCTCATACTCCCTCCTTCTCCCTCTCCTCTTCATCCAATGGGCTGCCATAAAGGCGTTTAGAACATAGAGGCATATGACAACCTCTGCTTCATTGCGTTTCCACATTCTACACACACACACACACACACACACACACACACACACACACACACACACACACTGCAAACTCTCAGATCTGGCCTACCTGTCGTAAAGGAGGATGCCCTTTCCAAACAAGAATGATAAAGGACAGACAGAAGGAAAGGAATAAAAACAAGCCTCGGATTCTAAACCAGCACACTAGTGCTCTTCTGGGTTTTCTTCAGTCCTCTATATTCACGTCAGCCCTCTCGCCATGGAGGGCCCGGGGTGGGCGTGGCCACATAGAGTCAGTTTCAGTCCAGTGATGGAAACCAGAATCCAATATCCAGCTATATCCTGTTGGGTTCCATATACTGCTTACTGAGGCAGATGCCCCTGAGGCATCAAGAGGGGACAGAAGAAGTAGAACAGGGTGACCCATGGTGCACTTCCAGTAGGAAAGTCACTAGACCCCATGGGGACCTTAGTACTGCCCACCTGGGGATGGGCTATGTCACTCACCAGGGGAAGGAGAAGGTGTGGCTCTGGGTGAAGCTACGCTCTCAGCAGTGGAGATCTCAAGAGAGAGTTGGCAGCGTGTCCCACATCCAGGAACTAAGTCCCTCACTGGGCATCTACAGTACCCACCAGCCTAAAATTCCCTCTCTGATTATTAGCCAAATTCACTTCCTGTGGGAGGCCCCACACGGTTCCACTCACAGAACTGGACCTCCTCAGAGCCTCTTTTCCATCCTCACTTTGTGGCCCTTCTGCTCAGAGATCTAGCTTCTGCTATTAACCAAAGACAACTGTATACTTTCTGAAAGCAACACACACATTGTTATTGACATTGCCTCCCACCGACACCTTGTCTCCAAGCAGCAGTGTGGTGAGGAGGGAGGAAGCTGAGCTCTGGATTGCAAGCCCCACAAGAATCCTGGCCTTTCTCGAGCAGCATGGACACACCATTTCAACTCTTCCAGCTCCAAGTGCTCGACCGCAAAACGGAGACACTCTGCCCATGCCTCTCCGGTTTGCTTACTCTGGTAGCCAGTGTACCTATGCCAAGAGGGTGCAATGTCCAACTGCTCTTAACTACGTCATTTATATAGTCCTCGGTATCACGTTGCCATTACACAGGGTCACATCGCTGAGAGCAACGCAACAAGCCCTGACCACACCTGATGCCAAAGTCTAGGACCTGAGGCTTCTCCACAGGCAGGGTTGTGGGAAAACTACTTTCCATCAGCACCTCCTAACATGTCAGAAGCTTGTTGCCCCTGCTGAGAGCATCCTCACCTCTCAGCAGATGAAACAAGACATTCTTGGTCATGGGCACTGCCCGTACTTCCTCCTATACACAAAGACACTGTGCTTGTACTTTGTATAAGATCCTGCATCACCACCACCACCACCCCCCACCTTGTACCACGTCTGCTTAATCACATCTCTCTTTCTTAATGTTGTAAGCTTCCCCAAAGCAGGTTCATCACCACATTTTATAGTACTCAGCATTGGGATATTATTATATAAAAGCAAGTGTACAAATGCATCTGTTGAATTAAATACACACACACACACACACACACACACACATACACACACACACATAGTTGTTGAGTTTCTCCAGAAAGCACTTTCAAAGCTCTAATTTTATCTCCTTGTGAATCCTGAATCCTCGAGATTGTTTTGGCTAAAGTTCCTTTTTACCTTGTTGATTGAAAGAGCTTTTTTTGAAAGAGCCACCTAGGTCAGACATCCTGTTTGGGTTTGTCTCTTCATGATTCTGTGTCCCGCTTAGCCAACATATCAAGGTGGCAAAGCAGTCACTGCATTGAGGCTCACAGAAGGAGCTTGCCTGCTGGGGTCCTGGGGATCACTAAGTGATCCAGCTGCAGCCTGCATGGGGAACTGGGAAAGGTCAATGTCTGCCCTGGGCTTGAGGAAAGATAAGCTCTCTCCTTTTTCTTCTGCTCCCTCAAAAACTCCTCCCTACCAGAAGCCAGGGAGACGTGATACCTGCTCTCCTTAGAGATCCTGAAATCCATGGCAGAGATGCCCTCCCAAAGCCCCGACAGCTCACCTGAGGATGAGCAGTAAGGGTGTAGTGAATGTGTTAAGAATAAAGCTGCTTCGGAGAGTGGAATTGTACTAACTCATCTCCTGGAAAAACACTATGCTAGGAACTATGGGAAATACAAAAGCAGCTCCCCTCTCAGCAAATAACAAAGACCCTACTGGAGGGACAATTATTTCTGATTCTGGCTCCTGCGACAAGGGCGACGCTCTCATGCACACCAAATGTTAAAAAGCAGCAGTGAGTGTTTGCTGGCTCGTCATCTGAATAATCCTAGTGACCACACAGTGGGCTAGCAAGGGCCTGTAGATGACACACGCAATTGCACTGTCTATAGCCACGAGCATTTAGAGCTCAGACCAGTGTTTCTCATTCCCAAAGAACAGATTCTCAGTGTCAGGAGCCACAGCTGCCCTGAAGCAAAGCCACACTCAGTGGTGTCTTGGTTTCAGGCCAGTATTGGCAGACAAAAGGAAGCACACCAATTATCTGCATTTCCAAGTTTTACAGGCGGTGTTTCCTCCTTTTGAGGCATCTGCCTCCCCCTCGTAATATTTTCAGCAGGGGAACCATGAGGAAAGCAAATTCTTTTGCACCCATCAGGAGCTAGAGAAGGTTTCGTCGCAGGTAGGAACCCGCCACACACAAGCAGGCAACAGGAACAAGCTAGACAGGAACTGGCCAGCAAGAGGCCGGTTCCATACAAATTTATAAACATGTTGGAAAGAAAAGATGGAAGGAAGGAAGCGGGGGAAGGGGCGGGAAGGGGTGGGAAGGGGGAAAGATAGGCGGTGTTTTACAAACATGTTACCAGTACTACAAGAAAACCATGTAAGTATCCAGGTGGAAAGGCTGGGATACCGCTGCAGTATGCTTGCCTCACAAGTACAAGGCCCGGGCTTCAATCTTCCGAATTAAAAGAATAAATTAGAATTAAAACAATGGGAGAGAACTTGGATTGGACTTTTTTTTTTTATTATTCACTCATATATTGCATCCCAACCACAGTTTCCCCTCCATCTTCCCAGTCTCTCCCCGACCTTCCCTTTTCCCCACATCTACCCTGACCCCACTTCTTCCCAGAAAAGAGAAGCCAAACACTGCACAGCAAGCTACAGTAAGACCAGGTACCAGGTACATACCATCACATTAAGACTGGATGAGGCAACCCAGTAGAAGCAACAAGGTTCCACAAGTAGGCAAAAGAGTCAGGGACAACCCCTGCTCCAACTGATGGGATTCCCACAAGAACACCCATCGACTTAGTCATAACACTTATGCGTGAGGACCTAGGTCAGATCTCTACAGGCTCCCTGATCTTTGTGGGTACCCATGAGTCCATCAGTTGATTCTGTGGGCCCTGTTTTCGTGGTGTCCCTGACCCCTCAGGCTCCTCTGATCCTTCTTCTCATTCCTCTAAGGACTCCCCAAGCACCACCTAATGTTTGGCTGTGGGATTCCACATCTGCTCCCATCAGTTACCGGATAAAATCTCTTTGGTCCCCTTAATGATGATTCTGCTAGGCTCTGGTCCCAGAACACTCTGCAGGCAAGACAAACTGTAGGCTGAAGGTTTTGTGGCTGGGTTGGTGTCCCAATCCCTCCGCTTGAGTTCATGCCTGGTTACAGAAGATGGCCGGCATAGGTTTCTCTGCCCCCCTTTAGGGTTACTTTCATAGATTCCGTGGAGTTTCCATTGCACTAGGTTTCTACCTCGCCCCAAAATGTCCCCCAATTCCAGTCCTTTCTAACAGTATTGTCTCCTTCTCTCCCCAGCATCTGATTCCTCCTGTTTCCAACCCCCATTCACCCTCAGTTCACCCAAGAAATTTATTCTATTTCTCCTTCCTCTGGAGATCCTTGTGTCCTCACTTCCACCTTCCCTGTCACTTAGCCTCTCTGGGTCTGTGGACTATAGCATGATTGTCTTTTACTTTAGAGCTACTACCCATTTATAAGTGAGCACATACCATGTTTGTCTTTCTGGCTCTGTAGTACCTCACTCTGGATGATTTTTTTTCTAGTTCTATCCATGTGCTGCAAATTTCATGATGTCATTGTTTTTAACAACTGAGTAATATGCACTGCATAAAGAAATGTATCATATTTCTTCATCCACTCTTCAGTTGAGGGACATCTAGTTTGTTTTCAGTTTCTGGCAATTATGCATAAAGCTGCTATGAACATAGCTGGGCAAGTTTGCTTGTGACAGGATGGAGCATCGTCTAAGAATATGCCACTATAAACCTTTAAGTCCTCAGCAACTATTTCTTTTAATAAGGCTTTACCTCCTAAAGGTCCCATAACTTCCCCCCAAAGGCACCACCAACTGAAGATCCTGCAGTAATTTGTGAATGTGTCCCTCAATCATAACTCATTGAAATAGAAAATATTCCTAATTCTCTTTTGTACTATCTGCTTAAGCCTATCACACACTAGTTTCTCAGGGACTACCCACTAAGAGAAATTGCCTACTAAAATCCAGTAAGCTAACAAAAAGAGCAGCTTATATACAATTTCAAAGAATGTATAATTCTATATAAATGTTTTTAAAAAATAGTTTACCCCAATCATACACATTGTACTAAAATAAAATCAAAATGTATAATACCTAAATGTAAGGGCTGAGATTATAAAACTTTTTGAAGAAGACATAGGGATGAATTTTCATCATCTGAGATTAAGCAATAATTTCCTAGATATGATACCGGAAGCAAAAACAAATCATTTTAACTTCATCAAAATTAAAAATCACTGTGCTTCCAAGAACCAGTAAGAAAGTGAAGAGGTAAACCACCGAATAAACAAAATGGTTTCAAAGCATGTCTTACAAGGAATACGTAGCCAGAATATATAAGGAACATTTACAACTCACCAATTAAAATCTGGTAAAAGTATGTGGTGAACAACTCCATGTATGGTGGAACACGCTTGTAACCCCAGTACTTGAAAAGTAAAGGCAGGAGGATCAAGAATGCAAGGTCACTCCCAGCTACTTATCAAATTCTGATACGCCTGAGCTACATGAGACCCTGTCTCAAAAACAAAGCAACAATAAAAAGGGGACAACAGATTTGAACATACATTTCTCACAAAAAAATATACAAATTAAGTACTTTAACATATGTTCAACTTAATTCATTATTGGGGGAATGCAAATTAAATCATGTTGAAATACCATTTCATGGGCCAGGCATGATAGATAGTAAATGGTGGTGATCCCAGTATGGAGGCTGAAGCAGGAGAATCATGGCCATTCATAGCCAGCCTGTAGTAAGACTGTCTGAAGCAAATAAAATTCAAAGAGAGAGAGAGAACATGTAAATTTATAAGATAGATATATAAGAAGCAAACAAAAATCACTGTTCTTTTTCAATGTCATTAAGTTTCATGTTCCTTTAACTAGCACGTACAGATGGTTTAGGTGTTGAGGAAAAGAATAGGAAAAGGATGATCCCATAAGTGAACTCTAGGTGCATAAAATTGTGCTGAGAAAATGGCTAGCAAGCCAGAGCATTTGCTATAAAAAAAAATCACTAAATATAAGTTCAAATCCCATACATGACCTAAGCTGTTCTACACACACACACACACACACACACACACACACACACATGTGACCACACCTTTGTCAGGAATAAAAACAGAAAGACTGCTTAGGTTTGCTGACCAACTGTTCCAGTTGGGGTGAGAGACAGGGGAGGATCACAATAGTGAGCTCTGGGTTCAAGAAGATACTTTGTCTCAAGAGATAAGGTGGGGATAGGGTAGACAGGACACTGTACATCTTCAGAAAGTCTTTGCACAAAGTACGCACGTGTATACACACAATTGCACATACCACGTGCACGTGCGTGTACACACACACACAAAATAATACTTATCTGAATGTTTGAAATTGAAATTTAGCATCAAAAGCCAATATCAATTCAAAATTATCCATACATAAGAAATAAAGCCTTGTTTCAGAAAAATTGATATAATTTAATTAGAAGAGTCACCTGAAGTTATCAGAAGGTAGAGAAGACAGTGGAGAGCAGTATACGAGTTCAAGCAAGGCATCTTCCTTCAAGAACATACCTGGGGAAAACGGATGGAGGAAGAGCATCCATACAAGTTCTGAACGTGTCCCCTGATTTTCATAGGCTCAGTCATCAACTTGTTAGCATTAAGGGGTGATTAAGTTATAAGCGATGCTCACTTGGAGAGTATTAGTGACCTCATAGAAAAGGGCCACAGTGGTTCTCTCATGATTGTACTACAATAAAGGACTATTTTAAGCAGAAAACAAGACTTCAATAGACACCAGATCTTCCCTGACTTCATCTTGGACTTCCCAATCTACTGAACTATGAAAATAAAACCTCTGATGCTCATAAATTATCTCTGGCATTTTATGATAGCATCTTGAAATTTCTAAACACAAAAGACAAGTGCAAGGAAGAGGAAACAGTAACTAGGGTAAACGACAGAAGACATTCAAAATTTTGAGAGATTATATTTTTTTATGTTTGTTTTTATTCAATAGCAAGAGGAAATAATTCAATTTAAGAAATGGGCAAAGGACTGGAATAGATGTTTTCTCAAAAAATGATTGATATTTCAATGGCCACTAAACATTTAAAGATTGTTGGAGATTGGTCTGATGTAATGCTGGCTCACAAGATCTTGTTACTGCCCTGAACCTTACCTGCCTGATTGGCTAAACAAATATACCTGGTCAAGGCAGAAAGAAGGATTGGAGTGAAAGCTCTGTGGGCTTTGGGCAGAGAGAATCTTGGGAAGGAGATGGATGGAGGAAGCAGGAAGAGAACAGCCATGGGATAGGAATAGAGCCACATGAGCCCAGAGAAAGGACCCTGAAGTCCCACATGGAAAGAGATGCAGAGCCTTAGCAAGTATTTTTGGATTATGGATGGGAGGTAGGGCAGATAGAAATTATTAGAAGCAGATGGAATGGGAAGAAGACTGGGAGTTATTAGAGGATATTTTAGGAGATAATACCTGCCTTGTCCCAGGTAAAGGCTCACTCTAAACTACATCAAGTGTCTCTGTTTTCATTTATTGTGAGCGTGTTAGAAAATACTGCTGTAGTAATTATTATAGGTATAATAATAAACATTAATTAGGCAGTACTTCAAAATTAACCATAACATATTGGCAACCCAGGTAATTCAAGTATCCACACCCTTAAAAATCATACCTTCTCATAGTTTAGCAGGGCAAATAGCTCCTGAGAGATACCCCAAGTTTAGAACCTACTGCAGGCAGACAGGAGAGAAACAGAGCTAACTGCCTCTAACTGATCCTGCCATTCCTGCCCAGGAAACACATACCCTTTCCCACACTTTAGCTATTGGAAAGGCGGAGGGGAGGAATGGTTCCTTAGCAACGTTGTCTTTTTTTCTCTCCAACCTGTAGAGGTTCATAAGGCATGCACACTAGCTTAACACACCTGCATCTACAGGCCAGAGCATTTCATAAATGCTGCTCCCTGCTGCTGCCTAAAGACTCAACTCTCACAGTACAGAGGCGGCTGTGGAAATATGTTGGATTGAAAGGTAAAATTGAGAGGCTGTGAGCCTTTTAGACAGAGCTACACCTAAAATTGCACCTAAAATTGCTCCATGGCAGAGGGTGGTTGGAGCTGTTCTGGCTTTGTTTCGGCTGTTGTTGTTATGGACCTGACTGCAATGTGCTTAATAGTGATGACAATTTTCCATACTTTCCCTGGGAAAGTTCAGGGGAAAAGTAGGAAGACAGCCAAGAGACACAAGGCTAAGTTATGGACAATAGGAAGAGAGAAAGAAAAGGTGCTTTACTGGATAAAAACTAGATTAGTAAGGGCTGAAATTCAGAGCTGTCTGACTGCAAAATGCTTGGGAAAGATCTGCCTATACATTTTTAGAAATAACTAAATTCCAAGTAATGATAGACAGGGCTCCAGCACTGCAGCCTGAAATGGTACGACTGACACAAAACTTAGAATTTTCTTGTCCCTTTGCTTGGAAGTTTTGTTTTTCCCTATAGCAGAAATAGAGAAAATATTTCTATTGTTTGGTATTACTAAAACATGAGAATTTTAAAGATTTTGACTGGATTTGAAAACAGGACGATTATAGTGCTCCCCTTTAATCCGAACACACACACACACAACACACACACACAAGCAGGCAGATCTCTGAGTTCTGGGTCAGCCTGTTTACACAAAGGAGACAGGCAAGAACCATCTGCTGAGAAAGTCACTTTTCCAAGCCTCACAGCTACAGAAAAAAAAAAAAAATGGTCAATTTAAAATTTCCTACTGCTGGGAGAGAATTGTGCAAGCTATATGCCTCTCACAGCCAAAACCTGTTGTAAGCTTTTGAATGCTGATTAAGGTGAGGTATTAAAAAAACGTAACTACCCATTCCATATGGATAAAGAGACGGGGCAAAGATAGCCACAACAAATGAAAAAGCCCAGGTACAAAATGCCTAGGGTACATTTAAACTCTAAAAATAAAGAAATTTGCATAAAGTGTGGCTATAAAGACATAACTACCCATTCCAAAAGGAAAAGGGCAGGATGAAAATAGCAAATACAGAAAAGCGGGCCCAAACATCTAAACAGGTACAAGATGCCTAGGGTGTGCTTGAGGACTAAATTTAAAGAGTTTATATAAAGTTTGTTTAAAACATAATGCTTGCTCAATTGCTCTGGACAACTGGCCAATCTCTAAAACGGTAGACCTTCTCTCTGGAAACAAGTAGTGGCTGGCTGTACATCAGGCACCATAGAGCCCAGACCCTATGGGATTTAGATCCCTTGTTTTGGTTTCAATTAGATAACGTTTGTATGTTTTTGGTAATGGTAATATCGTACCTCCTCTTTGAGAAGGGTCAAAATAAAACAGCCCTATACACATAAATCTTGTCTTTGCTTTCTTATAATTTTGCACAATTATTCTTACTATTTATTTTTTTAAAATGGCCTTTTTATTTAGACAAAAAAAAAAAAAAGAGGAATTGTTAAAGTTTGGTCTGATGTATTCTGATGCTAATTGCTAGCTTGCAAGATCTTGTTACTGCCCTGACCCTTGTCTCCCTGATTGGCTAAGTAAATATACCTGGGCAAGGCAGAAGGAGGTGGCCGGCTTTGGGCAGAGAGAATCTTGGGAAGGAGATGGATGGAGCAAGTAGGAAAAGAATCACCATGGAATAGGAATGGAGCCACATGGGCCCAGAGAAAGGACCCTGAAGTCCCACCTGGAAAGAGATGCAGAGCATTGGCAAGTACTTTTGGATTATGGATGGGAAGAAGCCCAGATAAGAATGATTAGAAACAGATGGAATGAGGTGGACACTGGGAGTTAGTGTCTGTGTTTTCATTGATTACAAGCAGGTTAGGAAATATTGCTGTAATAATTATTAGCCTAATAAACATTTATTAGGCCTACTTCTAAATTAGCAATCAGAAAGAGCTTCAATATGACTAGTCATTGAGGAAACAAAAACTTGACCCAAATTAAGATGCTTTTTTTTTTTTTTACACACATTAGGATAGCAAATCCCATAAAATCAGAAAATATCAGATGTTGATGGAGATGTGGAGAAATCATAACCCTTGTACTTTGTTGATGGGAACATAAGACAGAGCAGCCACTGTTGGGAACAGTATGTTGGTTCTTTAAAAGGTAGAAACATAAATCCTGTAACTTAATTCCTTTCACACACACACACACACACACACACACACACACACACACACACACTGAATACAGAGATATAACGTCAATGTTGTCATATTACCTCAAAGATAGAAACACCAAGTCCTTCAACAGGATGATAGGTAAGTAGTAAATCCATAACATGGAATACCTTTGAGCGAAAAAGTTGAATAAAATACTGTTACATCAGATGGACTTGGAACGACATGATGGATGGAATAAGTGAAACACAGGATGAGCATTGTATGGTTGATGGCATTTGCAGAGGATCAAGAGGAATCAAATGCATAGATTCAGAAATCAACATGGTGACAACCAAGAGCTGGAGGAAGTGGGATGAGAGAGTTGGTGTTTAATCAGTGCTGTTTTAGTTTGGGTAGATAAAATGTTCTGATGGGTACAGAACACATCTGTTTTATGATATGGAATTGAACTTCTATGAGAAATTTAAATTGTCAATACCATGTTGTGTGTATTTTATCACAGTAACTAAAGTAGCTGGAGATGAGAGATAGTGATATGATTTTGCCTGACTTGGGGAAGAGAGACAGACAAAAACTGACTGAATCTAGCTCCAGATATCTTCCAGACCTGGTAGGTAAGGTGAGCACAGCCTCAGATAAAGAATCATTCTGCCAGATCGACCTTATCAGCAGTTGCTAAGGAATCAAGTGACCTAAAGGATTTGAGGATGTGCTATTATACTCCTCTGGGAGGGCGTGAGGTTTGACAGTGAGGGAACAAGCTAGGGGAAAGAGCCAAGAGTTAAGTTCCTGTTCTTTCACCTTCCTGATGGACTGCTACAGGCAGGATCTCTGAGATGTATTGTGTAGAACCACTGCAAAGCTGTCTAGACCAATCTCTGAGGTATCAGGCAGTTTATTGGCACATATGGTGTGCCACCCACCCTATGTTTGCATCTGACTCCTCCCTGCCTGCAGGTGCCCCCCAACACACACTGAGCAACATTCCACAACAGTGCTTAAGCTTTTTCCCAGATCTTGTTTCCTAGGCTAAGGCAATGTGTTTGAGGATTTTTTTTTTCAATTAAAAAGAGAACTAGTTAATCTTTTAGAAGTTCAGTGAACAGAACAAAAGGCAAGAATTGGACCCAAGCCAGGGAAGTTGCAGCTATCCTAGTCTATAATTTTTATTTCTGCAGTTAACCAAAACTTTAAATATAACTCCATTTTTTTTCTTCTAACAGAATCAAACATCTCTATTTTCTTTATGAGTCTAAGAAGCAGCAAAAGCACAAAGATTAAGCACAATGCATAAAAGAATCTGAATTCTTAATTATTGAAACTTAAAGGGACAGAGCCCCAAATCAATGACATAGGAGAATGCCTGCCTATGGTGTCCTCATCTGACTTGGTCTGGAATTTAGAGACAGTCAGAATCCTATCATCCTGGAATCTGATCTCAGACTGCAGGCTCAACCTCAGAGACTCCAAGGCCATGCAGTATTTTCTGTCTTGACACCAATTCTAAAATTCACTGCATCCACGATTTT
This sequence comes from Acomys russatus, assembly GCF_903995435.1. Taxonomy (NCBI): domain Eukaryota; kingdom Metazoa; phylum Chordata; class Mammalia; order Rodentia; family Muridae; genus Acomys; species Acomys russatus. Next base: position 16,916,523 of record NC_067138.1, read on the forward strand.
AAAAAAACAAAACAAAACAAAACTGCAGGCATAGGAATCTGGGTCTGGGCTAGATGACCCAAGTGAGAATCCTCATGATGGCATTTCTCAGAAATCAAAGGAACAGCCACCTTCATCTGCTTAACAGGGCTTCAAAGTTATTTACTTCTGGGGCTACCGCAGGGAACCAACACTGAGAGAAAGGATTATCAACCAAACACATGCATAGTCCTTGTAGAGCTGGTGCATGGAAGGCCATGACCTCCAGCTCCAAAGATCCATCTTTGATTCTCTAATCAGAAAAATGAAGTACCTCTCAATCCAAGCCAGGATATCAAAGGAGATTTGTACCTAGAGATAGAGATAATTCATTACTAAACCGCACACTATTCCCATACTGCATTGTCAGTGTGCTCTTGTTCTCTCTGCCCCTTAGAGTCCTTCCTTGCAAAAAGAGGACATGGCAGTACCCTGTGCACATTCTCACCACTGTGCCAGGGACCAGCTGTTGTGTCTAGGCACTCATGAGCTATCCAAAATTCCATGCATGGCTCCAACAGAAACACTGCAGGCCAGTCCCAGTGTGCTGACAGGTGCTTGTTTGAGACAGGAGGTCAAACTGCTGCTCTGACAACAAGTCAAGAACTTGTACCCCACGTTCATAGCCATATTACTACGTGAAACAGCCAGAAGATGGAAGCATCCAAATGCCCATCAGTGAATGGATAAACCACACGTGCTACAGACATAAAATAGAATGGTATTTAGATTTGAAGAGGATTGGAATTCTGACATGTGCTATGACCTAGGTAAACTTTCAAGATCTTCAGCAAAGTCAAAAAAGCCAAACAGGAAAGAAGTGGTGTTAAAAAATTAGTCTACCTCTATGGGATCCTGAGAATAGAGAGATTTGTGGATGCAGAAAAGAGACTAGAGCTTATTAAGTGAGTCATGGGGGTGAGGGAAGGTTACTGTAATAGGTCTAAAGCTTTTGTTTGGGATGATGAGCAAATTTGGAAAATGGGTAGTGGGGGCTGCATAACAGATGACTGCCAATGATTTATACTTGAAAATATTAAGTCAATAAATTTTCTTGTTTTTAACATATATCTTTTCGGTCAGGATACAGAAAGCATTCTTTAATCAGAGATAATCTACTTAAAATAGGCTGTGCCACCAGGCATGGTGGCACACATCTATAATCTCAGCATTCAGGGAGGCAGAGGCATGTAGATCTCTGTGAATTTGAGGCCAGTCTGTTCTATAAAGCAAGTCCAGGACAGCCAAGACTACACAGAGAAACTCTGTCTTAAAAAACCAAAACCAAAACCAAACAAACAAAAAAGGCTGTGCCATGACCAGAGAGATGGTTTCATGGTTGGCACTTGCCATGTAAGCAAGAGGACCAGAGGATCCCCAGAACCCACGTATATGCTGGATGAGTGTGGCAATTCACTTGTAATCCCAGTCTCTGAAGGGATATGGGGTATCCCTGTAGCAAGCTGTCTGGCTAGCCTATCTGTATGCCTCAGGTTACTTAAGAGACCTTCTTTCAATGGATGTAATGAGAAAAAAAATCATCCTGAGTAAAGCAATCCAGACCCAGAAAGATAAATATGGTATGTATTCATTTATAAGTGGATATTAGCCATTAAAATAAATAATAACCAAGATATAATTTATAGACCCAGAGAGGTTAGATAAAGAGGGGTCTAGGAGGATTATATAGAATAGATTTTGTGGGCAAACTGGAAGCCTGTGGGAATGGGAGCAGGGGAATCGGGTGGAGGGAGAGAGTTTGGGGAGAGACAGCTGGAATTGGGAAGCATTTGGGGTGTGTGGAAAGCTTGTGCAGTGGAAACTTCCTGGAATGTATGAAGGTATCCTAATGAAGACTCCTAGTAATGACAAATACATAGTCTTAACTGACCATCTCTTGTCTCCAAGCAAGGCTTCTAATGGCAGAACTGGGTTGCATTCAATTGAGTTGTTGGCCAAGGGGGTCCCATGGAAATTCTCAAACAACCAAGGCTATTGCTAAGACAATGGCTGCTCTCTGCAAACTAACAGTGGTGCCCCTTTGCCAAGGATAGCACCCACAGAATGCATTGATCAAGATGGTATCTAAATGGAGCTTTTACCCCTACTTTCTAATGTCTTTGGTGCAAGAAGGTACTCTGCAGGCTACCAAAATAGAAATGTGGATGTTAATCAAGCAACAATACCTTCGACTTTCAACTTGTCTTGCCTGCAAAATATGCTAGAGCAATGGTGGCACAGAACTTGTGGGAATAGGCAACCAATGTCTGATTTGACTTAAGGGCCATTCCACAAGAGTAGGCTCTCTGTGTCTGATACTGCGTGAGTAACCGAGAACCAGAGACTAGATAGGCCAGAAATCTGGGGTAGAAACAAACACTACTGGACTTTAAAAGGTCAATAAAATGATTTTAATGACATTCTTCTATACTTATCCAGGCATCAGAGAGGCTTCCTCTGGCAGCAAATGAGATAAAAAGTAAAGATCCCCAGTGGAATTTTAGGCTTAAAAGTTGTTGTCTCAAAGCACTAAAAAGGAATGAAGGAAACGATTATTTCTCATTATTTCTCATTATCAGCTCACTTAAAGACCAACAACTTTTAAGCATAAAATTCCACTGAGGAAATTCATCACATATATATTTTGAGGTTGGCAAAGGTGACTTCAGATGAAAGCCTCCTGTGTAAATATATGATGATATTTAGATATTTGGGGAAAATCCTAAATACCCTTTGCTTCAAAGTGAACCTTGGAAAATTTATGCTATCATGCATTTTGAACTTTTGGTTCTTTCTTTTTTTTTTTATTTTAATGAGAGCTGGGCTTATTTTATTATTGCATTTAATTGGGACTGAATTTATTGAGCCTAAGATGGTCACTGACATATTGGACTTTTCTAAGTAGATATTAAATATATTGAAAAAAAAAAGTAAAGATCCTCAACCAGACATTAAGAGAAGAGAGAACCTAAATAAGCTATCTCCATCAAGTCCTTTCCCTCTGAGCTCAGCAAAGCCCTGCTGAAGAGGAGCAAGAGCCTGAGGGGACGAAGGACACTAAGAAAAACAAGGCAAAGAGCATATGAGCTCAGAGGAATGGAAGCAGCAAGCACAGGGCCCACAGGGGTCTATGCCAGGTCCTCTGCATATGTATTATAGCTATTAGGTTAGTATTTTTATGGGACTCCTGACCCTGTGAACAAGTGGATCACTGACTCTTGTGCCTGCCTTTTGGACTCTTCTCCTCCTGCTGGGTTTACATGTCCAACTTCAATATGGTATATTTTACTTTGTCTTTTTATGTTTATTTTGACATGTTTGGTTGTTATCTTGTAGAAACCTATCTTTTTCTAATGAGAGAGAGAAAGGAATAGATCTAGAGAGGAGGGGTGGTGAGGAAGAGCTGGGAGAAGTAGAGGAAGGGGGGAATTTTAATCAGGATACACTGTATGAGAACAGAATCTATTTTCAATAACAAAAAAAATTTAGCAAGAAAAAAAAAAGCGGGAAGGGGAGGTAAGAAAGTTGCAATCCCTAACAAGTATATGTAAACCTTGATAAAAAGTATTTCTTTGCTCTTAAGTAAATAGGAAAAGTAACTGTAAATGATTCAGATTAAATAACCACTCAGTTACATACTGTACCTGTGTGTCATAGCTGTCATTTCACAGTAGTGTTTACTCGCTCACTGTGTAATCTCCCTGTTCGAATGTAAGCTCTGAGAGCAGGAATCATGGCTGTCTCACACATCATCGTGCAGAGGCAACACAGATGCTTACAACCTCTCCCAAACACTCACATCTTAGATGGGACATGGACCTATAAATTCAGGCTGGTAAGAGATGAGACACAAGAGTAGCATACATTTAGACATGCTCTACTGTTATTACTAGATAAAGTAACTTAAAAGGACTGAAAAAGTTCATCTTGGGGACTACCTGAGAGGAATTGGATGAGGAATAGTTATATTATCAAATATGTTGTATGAAATATGCAAGGAATTAATAAAAACATTATTTTTAAAAAGAGAACTTGCCTCAAAGAATAAATTAGAAGAGTGACAGAAGGAAATTCCCAGTATCCTTGGGCCTTCACATGCATGGGAACACACTTGCCTACACACAAACACATGCAAACATTCAAGCATGCCACATGGAAGAAAAGAAACAGACTATGCCTTAACATATATTTATTTGGTATCTTTCATGAGATAAATTCTGAACTGGATTTCTCAAGACCTATTCATGAATGTAAAATCTCAGGAATGGCCAGTGGCCTGAAGCATTTGTATAAATAAGAAATTAGTATTTGAAAAAAAATCAAATAGGTGTACTTACCAATGCATAGTGGTATTTAATAATAATTTACATAATGTTATGGGTTACCCAGGATGTTCTTCTTATTTCATCTAATCTCCGCATATGCTGTGTCACTTCAAGCTAGATGCTCATGAAATGTCAGACTTTGGCTCTACTGTGTCTGATATTATTACTAATTTTACAAGTAATAGAGTAGAGACAAGTATCAACACCTCGCCTAGCACTTATAGTGTGACAACACCAAAGTTGTCTTCAGTATCAGCAACTGATCTTATCCTACTAACTTACAACTCCACCAAATGGACCCCACCAGAAGAACCCCACCAAAAGGTCCCCACCAAATGGTTCTCATATGCATGGAAACACCGAGAATCAACTGCTGTGAAGGAAAGCAGGCTAAAACAAAGTAAGGTCTATTTCTCCCTTACATGGCAGCCAATGCGTAACCAATCTGTTTTTTAACTGATGCATCGTAACTGCACATATTTATGTAGCATAGTGTGATGTCTTGATCTGTATATATGACATGTGATGATCAAATCAGGGCAATTAGCATAGGTATCACCTCAAACATTTACCACTTCTCTCCATGGGTCCATGAAAATCCTCCTTTCTAACTATGTGGAGATATGTAATTATTGTTGCTGACTGTACTGTGGGACATTAGAAGGGATTTCTCCTGTAAGACATTAGTATAAGGCTAGGAACACAAGCTCTTTCAATGTTCTGTCACTTTTAGCATGCAGCTTCTATTTTGTAGCCTAATGTGGCAACCACAACCCCTCCCACTATGCCAATATTCTGGCCCAATTGTATACTCTCATAACCCCCAAAGGGGCAATAGAACTTGTCATTTGTGTGTCCAGATAAAAAGAGTGACTGTGTGTAAAGAAAGAAAGTCTTCACAAGCAAACAATCTGCTACACTCACTCGTAGGTAAATCAGTCAGGCTCCCCTGGGTCAGGGCCAAGCTGGGCTTTGTCACTGACAAAGGAATGCAGGTGTCAGAAGTGCAGTGTAATGAGAAAATCTACAGAGCATTGGAGTTTCAAGGGAGAAGAAATGAGTTATTCCACTCTTAAACTGTTTTCTCTATGTAAAATATTAATCATGAGGAACAAAGCATTAAGAATTAGAAAATCCTGTGACCTGCACAAAGTCAAAGGCAGCCTTGGCTACAAGGGCAGCAGAAAATAGCATTTAGCATTCAAGACTGTGTCTTTCTTACTTTTTAATCCCAGCAACAAGAACAGCCCAGGACATAGAACAAATGGCAAGGCAACATTGGTCAACACTTTGCATTGCCACTGTGTCCCCATGCATGCTGTCTAACTTTTACTAAAACCTGATGAAATAGTTGTCACTGCCATCGTGCCTTTACAGATGATGAAGGTACAGGTAGCAAGTGCAGCAAAGCTGGTGTTTGGAGTCTTATGGCGCTCCACTTTATTGAGACAGGCTCTCTCACCGAACCCAGGCATAGCCAATTCTGACTCTTTGCCTAGTTTACCTAGCCTGCTTACTCCTGGGACCCCCTGCTTTTGCCTACAGAATGCAGGACTGCAGGTAACCATATGCCTGCTGGCTTTTGTGTGTGTGCTGGGAATCTGAGCTCCAGGCCTCACACTAGCACAGCCAGCATGGTGTCCACTGAGCCATCTCCCCATCCCAAACGGTGTGTTTCTTCCTGAGATCGTAAGTTCTTTTTTTTTTTTTTTCTTAATTAGTGGATTTCTTTAATTGCCAAATACGAATTATTTATCATGTACTACATGGTGTTTTCTTTTTTTAAAATTTTATTAATTTATTCATATTACATCTCAATGGTTATCTTCTCCCTTGTATCCTCCCGTCTCTCCATTCATCATGCCTCCCACCCGCTCCTGCCCTTGATCTGTGCCCCCATTGCTACCCCAGCCCCCATGTCCTATATATCTGTATGTGTGCTATATTCACATTTAAACCTACCTCTCACCTGAGAGGTAACATACAGTACTTGTCTTTCCCCCGTCCTGCCTATCATCCGTTCTTACTCTCCGCTTGACATCCATTTAGATCCCTCCTCTTTCCCCTTATGGGCCCTTTTCTACTTCCACAACATATGTGTATGTGCATACACATCATTTCAATCTACATCCTACATGAGAAAAAGCATGTGATATTTGTCTGTCTGATATTTTTGTTTAATATGGTCTCTAGCCCCATCCCACTTTTTTTTTTTTACATATAGCATAAATTTCTTTTACTTCATGGCCTAAAGGAAGCCCCACCCCCTAAGTGTGCCACATTTTATCATTATCTGCTGCTAGACATCTTGGGTGTTCCAAATCTTGGCTATTGTGACTACACAAGTGTCTCTGCAGTGTACTGACTTAGATTCCTTCTGGTATATACAGGGGTAGTAAAGCTGGGTTGAATGGTTTTTCTATTTTCATAATGGTTATGCTACTTTACATTGCCATCAGATATATACAGTCAAGGTTCCCTTCACCACCAGCCCACCCAGAGCCTTGCCAGAATTTTCTGCCTTTGTTTCCTCGACGTTAGCCATTTTCACTAGCAACATAGCTTTGATTTTCATTCATGGATCTCTAGAAATTTTTTCATAGATTTACTGGTTTCTTATGATTCCACTTTGGAGAATGGTCTGTTCAATTCATTTTCCCATTTATTGTTTGGATGATTTGAGATTTGGATATGCATATATATATATATATATATATATATATATATATATATATATATATATATATATATATATATTACTTTTATTGATTCTTTGTGTGTTTCATATCATGCACCCTAGTCCCACTCATCTCCCCATCCCCTCATATCTGCCTTCTGCCCCTGCAACCTCCCCCTCCAAAATAACACACACATAGACACACACTAAACAAATAAACAAAACAAAGCATAGAATACATCTCATTGTGGAAGCTGTAATGTGTCAGTGTGTCCTGCAATATATCCCTCTGACCACACATCTTCACTTGTGAATGTTCATTGCAATAAGTTATTGGTCTGCTTCGAGGTCTCCAGCTTCTGTGACCCCATCAATACTGGCTCCTCAACTGGCTAGCCTACTGTTGCCTGGTGTTGGCTCTGTTTCTTAACAATTAAAATTTATCATACAACCCACCTAGCTTACACAAGAAGGGAAAAGGTTAAAGGGACAAAAGAGTGAACCTTCCGGTATCAGTCCCATGGGACGGGTCCTTAGGTGTCTCTCCGGCCCGCGTGCTGGTCCAGCCTGTTCGCTGCTCCACACGCACTCAAGCCCGGGCTGAACCTGTTGTTCTCTCCTCCCTACCTGCCTGAGTCACGTGAGAAGGGCGGTCTCCTTCTCCCGTTAAGGGTCAATTAGAAAAACAATAGCCCAGGTGAGGTTCCCAGGTCTGCTTCCTGAATTCCAGGCCTGGGATGGCTCCACTCAGTCTGTCACAAGGTATTCATGGGGTGCCCCAAGGGTAAAGCCCGCCAAGACTGCTTCCACCTGTGACAAAGCTTAATCTTTCCCACACACCCCCCTTCTCTTTTAAAAAAAATTAAGAACTATATACACACATATACATATATACATAATCATCAGGTATCAAGTACATAACCAAGTCTTCTTATACTTGTTAACCTGAGAGAAAGTATTCCACTATCCTACCAAAGAGAGTCCTTTTCTTTCATGAGAAATTGCAATTATCAATCTATAAATGTGTTTTTAATTCTTAAACTAAAGCTTCTAGTAACATTGTGGCTATCTAGTCTTCAATCCCATCAGAGACCCAAGAAGGAAAATCTATCTAATAAAGGACGTGCTGGCGGACAACCTCCAAGTTGCATAGGACAGAGAGAGCAGATCGCCTGGATAGTCACCGGATTCTCTCCTTCATCCGGGCAATCAGTCTTCAGCCTTATCGGCCCAAAATATCCAACAAACTGCTTTTTGAAGCAGGAAATCTGATGGTCTGGTCCATCTAGTCTCTTCAAAGCTGGACAGTCAACTTTCCAGCGTCACTGTTGATCACTGCAGACAGTCAGACTGTCATCAGCAGTAGAGAAAAGAGCAGTTTCTCAGTCCAGTGACCATTCTGTCACCCGCGTCTCTTGAAGCTCCCATCTTCAATGATGCAAATGGAGATGCAGCCAGGAGCAGATGTCTCTCTCTGTCAGTAAAGCCCCCATCATTAAATGCCATATTCTGTGGATCTCTGAAGAGTTTGAAGACCAACTCTATCTATTCTTACAGTTATCAATCTATTCCCTTGAAGACATATACAAGAAATTAAACAAACCTGCTCTATGACAAAGTAAGGTAGTATCTAGTAGGATTTCTATGTAACTAAATACCAACTTTTATCCCTGATCTTCCTGAACAGATTATTAATAGTTTTTCATAAGACATTAGTGGTACATGAATAATACATTAAATAAACATTGAACAAAATGAACTTAAGTTTCTAACATACAATATATAATATTTTGTCAACATATAACATACAATACATAAGGCAAAAATGAATGACAATATACAATTTAAGTTCTTATCAATGTGAAGCAAAAGTTGAAGTCTTAAATTTCCATCAATCAAAAGTCTTAAATTTTCTTTTTTTTTTTTTTTTTTTTATTAATTTATTCTTGTTACATCTCAATGTTTATCCCATCCCTTGTATCCTCCCATTCCTCCCCCCCCCCCCATTTTCCCATTATTCCCCTCCCCTATGACTGTTCCTGAGGGGGATTACCTCCCCCTATATATTCTCATAGGGTATCAAGTCTCTTCTTGGCTACTTGCTGTCCTTCCTCTGAGTGCCACCAGGTCTCCCCCTCCAGGGGACATGGTCAAATGTGAGGCACCAGAGTATGTGAGAAAGTCGTATCACACTCTCCACTCAACTGTGGAGAATATTCTGACCATTGGCTAGATCTGGGAAGGGGTTTAAAGTTTACCTCCTGTATTGTCCTTGGCTGGTGCCTTAGTTTGAGCGGGACCCCTGGGCCCAAATCTGCCTATCATATTGTTCTACTTGTAGATTTCTAGGACCCTCTGGATCCTTTTATTTTGCTGTTCTCCCATGCGTCTCTCATTTAGAGTCCCAATAGGATGCCTTCCCCTCTGTCCCAGTTTCCTGGTAAGTGAAGGCTTTCGTGGGACATGCCCCTTGGGCTAGTATGCAGATATAAGTGAGTATATACCATTTGATTCTTTCTGCTTCTGGGTTAACTCACTCATTATGATCATTTCTAGCTCAATCCATTTATCCACAAATTTCGGGAATTCCTTGTTTTTAATAGCTGAGTAGTATTCCATAGTGTATATGTACCACAGTTTCTTTATCCACTCTTCTACTGAGGGACACTTAGGCTGTTTCCATGTTCTGGCTATTATGAATAAGGCTGCTATGAACATGGTTGAGCAAATTTTCTTGTTGTGTGCTGGAGCATCTTCTGGGTATATTCCAAGGAGTGGAATAGCTGGGTCTTGAGGAAGCCCTATTCCCATTTTTCTGAGATAGCACCAGATAGATTTCCAAAGTGGCTGTACTAGTTTGCATTCCCACCAGCAATGAAGGAGTGTTCCTCTCTCCCCACATCCTCGCCAGCATGTGGTGTCGCTTGAATTTTTGATCTTAGCCATTCTGATGGGTGTAAGATGGAATCTCAGAGTTGTTTTGATTTGCATTTCCCTGATGACTAAGGAGGTTGAGCATTTCTTTAAGTGTTTCTCAGCCATTTGATACTCCTCTGTTGAGAATTCTCTGTTTAGTTCCAAGCCCCATTTCTCAATTGGGTTATTCGGTTTGGTGGTGTTTAATTTCTTGAGTTCTTTATATATTTTGGATATTAGACCTTTGTCAGATGTAGGGTTGGTGAAGATTTTTTCCCAGTCTGTAGGCTGTCGCTTTGTTCTCTTGACAGTGTCTCCTGCCTTACAGAAGCTTCTCAGCCTCATGAGGTCCCATTTATTAATGGTTGACATTAAGGCCTGGGCCATTGGTGTTCTGTTCAGGAAGTTGTCTCCTGTGCCAATATGTTCCAGGCTCTTTCCCACTTTTTCTTCTAAGTGAGTTAGTGTCTCTGGTTTTATGTTGAGGTCTTTAATCCACTTGGATTTGAGTTTTGTGCAAGGTGACAAATATGGGTCCAGTTTCATTTTTTTACACATAGACCTCCAGTTAGACCAGCACCATTTGTTGAAGATGCTATCCTTTTTCCATTGAATGGATTTGGCTTCTTTGTCAAAAATCAAGTGACCATATGTGTGTGGATTCATATCTGGGTCTTCGATTCGATTCCACTGATCAACCAGCCTGTTGCTGTGCCAGTACCATGCTGTTTTAATTACTATTGCTTTATAGTACAGTTTGAGATCAGGTATGGAGATTCCTCCGGAGCATCTTTTATTGTACAAGATTGTTTTAGCTATTCTGGGTTTTTTGTTTTTCCATATGAAGTTCAGAATTGAACTTTCAATGTCTTTAAAAAATTGTGTAGTTATTTTGATAGGGATTGCATTGAATCTGTAGATTGCTTTTGGTAGGATGGCCATTTTTACTATGTTAATTCTCCCGATCCATGAGCAAGGAAGATCACGCCATCTTCTCAGGTCATCTTCAATCTCTTTCTTCAGAGTTTTGAAATTTTTTTCATACAAGTCCTTCACTTGCTTAGTTAGGGTAACTCCTAGATATTTTATATTGCTTGTGGCTAATGTGAAGGGTGTGGTTTTCCTAATTTCTTCCTCTGTAAGCTTGTCATTTGTGTATAGGAAGGCTACAGACTTTTTTGAGTTAATTTTGTATCCAGCCAATTTGCTGAAGGTGTTTATCAGCTTTAGGAGTTCTCTGGTGGAGTTTTGAGGGTCACTTATGTACACTATCATATCATCTGCAAAGAGGGATAATTTGACAAAAGTCTTAAATTTTCATCAATTGACAATACCAATGTAGGATTTTTGAAGCTAGTAGATTCAGTAATCTACCTTTTATTCTATAAACCTGCATCCTTCCTTCCTTCCCCCCTTTTCCTTAATATTAGAAGGGATAGAAAGTAAGAGAGAAAGAAAGATAGAAGAAAAAAATCCCCAAATGAGCTTTTATTAATTGTAACTAACCCTGTTAGGCAAAAATGAGCATTGGTAACCCACCAAAAACACCCATCCCACCTACTGGGAATGGGGGTATCATGTTCTCAAAATTACTTTACGTTGTTTAGGAGAAAAATCTTTTTCGGGTACCCTAGAAAAATAATATATTGGCCAAGCACTGGAAAAGCTAGCTGTTTTTGTCCAGTCCTTTTGGGATCGATCCTTTCGGCTAGCTAATATGTTAATATGCAATTTCTGGAAGAAGCAGTAGTGTCAGAGGCAGAAGTTCAATCTTTATAATTGTCCTGTTTTTTGGTCTGAAAGTAAGCAGACTTTTGAAGTCATTAGTAGAGGTATGTTAGTACATATATAATTTTTCAAGGAAACATCAGTTGAGGCACCTTGCTTGAGGTGCCAGAGGCATGCTTTTGGGGTTAAATCACCCATGCTGCCTTCTTCGTCTTCAGCATTGTCCTGCTTTGTGGAAATTATACAGGGCTCTACCTGCATATCCACCAACAGGACAGAAGAGGGCATTAGTTCTTCAAGCTGTAAGAACCAATGTCAAGTTGTTAAGAACCAGGTAGCTCTTAAGATTCACTTGCTATATGGTCAGATCTAATCTTTATAAGTTTAGTTGGTAGCCATATTTTTTCACTCCCTGTGGAAACATACGCATACCCACGACCCCATCTCAAAACTACTGCAGGTTTCCATTTCATACTTGACAAGTCCTTGTAGAATATTGGTTGTCCCAACTCCTCAGTTTTTTTCTATCACCCAATGTCTCTCGTAGATATCCTGTAGCTTTGAATCAGCATGACCGGCCCTTTCAGCTGCCCTAACAGTTCACAGATGATGTAGATTTTGGAGTGGGCTAACTCAAAACTAACTCTGGGCCTGGGTGGTAACTGAGCTCGTGAGTCAGCTGACTCTCCCTTGCCTGCACCACCAGGACAAGCTCTCCAGGATGGCTCCAGCTAAGGCCACCATCAGCAGGGTCAGCTCTTCTTCTCTCATGTCTTTGGAACTATTTTACCTGCACCCATGCATCCAAAACCAGCACCACTGTACTGCCCAGTCTTGAGAGAATGGGCCAGTTCTCCCATGCTCACCCCCTCAGGACTGGCTCACCCATGTCTTTCCCCTCTAGGCCAGCTCCACTCTGTTGCCAAAACAAGATGCAAGGCCTGCTTTCCTGACCACCAGAGGTTGTAAGTGGGGAGGAGGGGGAATACATCACCCTGAACTCACCTCATTTCACAACAGACAAGTGGGCAGGGCCAGCTCTCCTGCACTCACACCCACAGGGCTGGTTCACCTGTACCCCCTTCACCAGAGCCAGCTCTGCTGTGCTGCCCAGGCCAGGTACAGGGCCTGCTCCCCCGAGTGCTTCAGCCAGCAAGGGGCAGAACCAGTTCTCCCCACTCATAGCAGTGGAGTGTCCGGGTCAGCACTCCTATGTGCTCACACTGGGAAAGACCCAACTGTGCCCCTGCCATAAGGGCCATCTCCACAGTACTGCCCCTGGGTAAGGCCCAAGGCCAGCTCTCCTGAATACTGGGGAGAAGTAGGACCAGCTCCCCATGGTCTCTAATATGAGCCATGAACATCAATACCGACCTCTGTTGCTGCATAGCCGAGGACCCAGACAAGGCCCTCAGCAGCAGCACATGCTGGGATTTAACAATGGTCTCAGGTGGCAGGGCTGGGTATTCACAACAGGCTACTCCTCTTCTCCTCTTTCCATATCCCCATCACAAGGCTCAAACTGTTCTGCTTCTCTTTCTCTCCCATCGGTCCACCACGTTCATATTATGGTGTCTCCCCCTGTTGCAGGTTGGCCACATGGCTGGTGGGCCTCTGGGCGACCTCTTCTCTCTGTGCCATGTGGCGGGGTGGCAGGCAGGTCTATGGAGATCTTCCTCCTTCTGCACCGCTTGGTGTGGTGGCAGGCAGGCCTCTGTGTGTCTATGGCTAGAGCTATGCAACGAAGGCTGGGTCTCTGGGCATCTTTCTCCACCCACACCAAGTGGCAAGGCAGTCAGCAGATGTCTCAATGTCTTCTTCCTCCTGTGCCAGTCTGGGCTCTGTGTGTTTATGGCCCGCCTATGCTGTATAGTGAAAGGGCAGGTCTGGGGACATCTTTTCCATTCAAGCTACATGGCATGGCACCTCCTGACTTGACTTTTAAACTCCACTGCCATCAACACAGTCTTGGGATACTGTGATAACCTCTTTGTCACTGCCCTTAGCAGGGAAGGCAGAGGGCCCAGTCCAAGGCAAGTCAGAATGTTTTTAGATCATTACGCGTTCTGTATATTAACCCATCAGACCCACTGTCCTTCTGTACACTCTCTCTTCTCTCTGCTATTTCCCATAATGTGCAGAAGTTTGTTAATTCTTTTAAAAAATTTTTTTTCTGTTCTATCAGAGCCTTTTTCAAAAAGCCCTTGACTATCTGTGCCCTGTGTCCTGAAGCATTTCCCCCTAGCTGTTTTAGTTTGAGGTCTTAAATTAAGGTCTTCACTCTACTTTAAATTGATTTTTTTTTTTTAGAAGGTGAAAGATACAGATCTAGTTTCATTGTTCAACATGTGGATAGCAAGTTTATTCAAGACCATTTGTTGAAGGGGCTGTATTTTTGTTTTTAAGAAAATTGGTCATTTTTTTTTTCACTGCATGGGTTGGTTTATTCCTGGTTTATTGCACTGGTCGACATGTTGTGTGCAGCATGGTGTTACCATGGCTTTGCTGTGTCGTTTGTTATCAGGTGCTCTATGCTGATACTAATCTTGTGGTTCTCTCAGATTGGGGTTGCTCTGGCTACTTGTGTGTGATTTTTAACTCCAACGGACTGTAGGATTATTGTTGCTAGTTCAAGGGGGATGTGATTGCAATAGTAATGGAGATTGCTCTGAAAGTGTAGCTCATTTTCTGGCATATATCCATTTCACAATACTAATTCAGCCAGTTCATGAGCATGGGGAGCCCTCACATGCTATGGCTTAATTGATGTCTATTTCTCAGTGTCTTCGAGTAGTAGACAATTAGGTTCCTTCTCAGGCATTTTTTTTGAACCTATGATATATAGATAGACTGTTTTCCCTTCCCTAAGTTCTTGTAGGTATATCCAAAGTTATTATTTTTTATGTATTGTGCATTCTATTGATTTGCTAAATGTTTATCAGATCTATGAGTTTTCTAGTCTAAACTGTAGAGTCTTTTAAGTGGAGAGTCAAATCAGAAGCAAATAGGGACCACTTTGCTTCTTCTTTTTCTATTTTTCTCTATCTTGGTTCTTTTCCTTCTTGCTCTATTGTCCCAGCTAAGACTCTAATCACTATATTGAATAACCACTGAGAGGATGGACATCCTTGTCTTTTTCTTGATATTTTTTCCCAATTTTGTATATGTGGTTGTCTCTAGATTTGCCATCTGTAGCTTTGGTTGTGTTGAGGCATGCCCCCTTTTATTCCCGATCTCTGTGTGGCTTCTTCTTAAAGAGATGTTGAATGTTGTCAAAGGCCTTTCTGTAACTATTAAAATGACCATGTGGTAGTATTTCCCTGGGTCTATGTATGCACTGGATTATATATGTTTATTTGTGTCTGTTGAACTCCCTTGTATCTCCAAGATGAAAAATTTTTGATTATTATGTGTGATATTTTCTTAATTTTTTACATGTAACTTTTGCAACTATATTTGTCAGGTCAATTAATCTATAGTTTTATTTTATGTATATCCTTATCTAGCTTAGTATCAGTGTAACACTGGCCTTATAAAATTAGTTTGATATTGTTTTCTTTCTATCTATCTCACCAAGAAGTTTGAGAAGTATTGGCATCGTATCTTAGCACCACAGTAATTCAGCAATGATTCTATCCCATCCTGAACTATGCTTTGTTGGGAATCTCTCTATAATTGCTCCAGTTTCATTGCCTACCCTAGATCTGTTTATGTTGTGTGTAGCCTTTTAATTTTTGAAGGTGATATGTTTCTAGAAGTGTTATACATTTTTCCTGATTTGCAGGAAATGTAAGATTGCCAAGTATTTCTTAATGATCCTTGAGATTTCACTGATGTCTGATGTCTGTTGCAGTATTCTCTTTTTCATTTCTGAATCACGTCTTCCTTTGGTTTAGTTTAGCTAAGAGTATTTATCTTACTGATTTTTCTTCAAAGAGCCAACTCATTGTGTCATTTATTTATTTCATTATTCTTTTAGTCTTCATTTCATCCACTTTGTCCCTGTCTTTCCTGTTTTCTGTCTACTGACTTACTTGGCACTAGATTTCTAAGACTGCAAAGCACACCAATAAGTGGTTTGTTTTAAATCTCTGGGTTTTTTAAGTATTCATAGCTATAAATGTTTCCCTTAGATATGATTTTGTTATCTCTCAAAAGTTCTGATAGTTTGTCCTATCATTTTCATTTGATTCTCAGAATTTACTCATTTCCTTCCTGGTTTCTCCAATGACTCATCATTTAAGATTGGATTGTTCAATTTCCCCATAAGCAGTTCAACAAAGCCTCAAAAGTTAATACAGAGCCACAAGAACATATTCACACTAGCCAGGCACTGTCACCTGCTGTGAATGAAGTGGATTACAAGGGGAATTTTAGTTCTGATATTTTCTAATAGTATCATAAATGGCAGAACCTAACTCAGGCTCACGTTAGAAATCAGACAAACTTCGGTAGTAGAAAATATTCATGTACTTAAATAGGATAAGTTGGTGAATTTAATTCAATAATATCAGTACTCAATCATAATTGGAAGGAATAATTAAAAGAAATGTGAAATTTTTTTACCTAAAATAAAATTATCAATTGTGCGCCCTTATTTTAAAAGACTGTAGTTTTCCATCTCTATGCATTTGTATTTAGCTTTGAATTTTTAGTTTTATTTCACTAAGGCAGATTCATTTTATTTGTTAAGATTTGCCTTATGAGGTTGGAACTATGGCCCAGTGGTTAAGAGGCCTGACTGCTCTTCCAGAAAACCAGATTACCAACATCCACGTGGCAGCTCACATTGTAACTCAAGTTCCATAGGATTAGACAGACTTTTCTGGCCTCTGTGTGCACTACAAGCACATGGGATATATTCATACACACAGGCAAAACAGCCCAGGAGTGGCACCACCTATGGCAGGCTGGACCCTCCCACATCAATCATTAATCAAGAAAATACATCACAGGCTTGTCCAAAGGCCAAGCCAGGACTGACATTTTCTCATTCAAGGTTTGATCTTCTCAAATGACTCTAGCTTGTGTCAAGTTGACAGAAAATTCTCACCAGAACAGTCACCTAGGCTGGCCTTGAATACCTGATACTCCTGCCCCAACCTCCCAAGATCTCTAACTATGCCTGTGTGTCACCACATTTGCATATAGCTTATTTTTCACCTATAGTCTACATCTTTTAATTGAAATAAAATTGAGATCATTACACGTATTTGTGCTTTGTTGATTCCACCATTTTACAGGGTGTTTTTCAGGTTGGTTGGATTTGTTTGTTCTTTTCTATCTCTCCTATTTGGATCAGAGTTTGGCTGAGCTGTCGTGTTAATTATTTCCTAGCTCCTTAATGTTTATCTATCCTTCTCATGAAATTTACTTTTTCCTTTTCTGTGTTCTTGTGATTGAGACTCTCTTCCTTTCTCCTCTATGTTTAGTAATCCTTTAAGTATCTTCTGATCAAATGAATTGCTTTCATTTGCTCCTTTTCTTGAAATGGTATTATTGTTCTACCAACTTTAAAATACAATGTTGCCATATATTGCAATCTCAGCTGGCAATTTTTATTTTCATGACTTACGATATATTATTCCATTGTTTTTAGTTTTTAGAATTTGTATTGACTGATAGGATGTTACAATGATGAGTTTGCCTTTATAAACAAATTAGAATTTTTCTCAATGCATTTGCCTTTTTTTAAAATATGTGATAAAATACCTCACTGTGTAGAGCACAGATTGCCCTCAAACTCAAAGAAATCCTTCTGCATCAGCCTCCCGAAATTTTGAGATTACCGAAATAAGCCACCATTCTCAGATCCTTATAGTTTATAATGTTGATAGTTTTGCCATCTTGATTATGTTTCATAGAGAGGTTCTTTTCTGTCACATCTAAGATTTTTAATGCCTTTCATGCTTGGATGTCCACTTTTTCCCAAATCGTGATCGTATGCACTCAGTGTCTTTACCTGTGGCTTCCCCTTCTCTGATGCTGGTGGTTACTGTTCCAAAAGTGGAATAAGGAATAGAGGTAATGATTTTTTTTAATTTTTATAATTTATTCACATTACATCCTGATTGTTACCACCTCCTCCTGTTCCTCTTCTGTCCTATTTCCCTCCTCTAGTGCTCTGACCGGGGGTGGGGGTGCAGGAAGGGAGTAGGGGGTAGCATCTCCTTTCACATCACCTGACCACAGTCTATGAGGCCTCACCAGGATAGCCTGCATCCCCTTCCTCTGTGGGCCTGCATGGCCGTCCTGCCAAGAGGAAGTGATCAAATCATGGGTGCCAGTGTTCCTGTCAGAGGCAGTCCCGCCAACACACACAAGTGTAGAGTTAGTTGTCCATCACCTACATCTGAACAGGGAGGGGGTGGAGGGGTCTAGGTTCTCTGTGTGCATTGTCCTTGGTTGGTGCATCAGTTTGTGCAGACACTCCCTGGTTCCAGATCCACTGGCCTTGATTGTCACTTTGTGGAGCTCCTGACCCCTCTGGGTCCTTCCATTGCCCCACTCTTCCATGGGACTCTCAGAACTCCACCCAGAGGCCCAGCATCTGTCACAATCCACCACTGGGTAAAGTGCCTCAGAGGACATCTATGTTGGGCTAAAATCCTCTTATAAGTGAGTATATACCATGCATGTCTTTCTGGGTCTGGGTTACCTCACTCAGGATGATCTTTTCTAGTTCCATCCACCTAGAGGCAATGATTTAAATCGAGATATCAATAGTCATTCTAGATGTTTTCCTTCCTTTTGTTTTGGGAATCTCATTAGAGCCACTTTGCAGGGACTGGAGCAAAGTAAGAAATAAAAGTAATGATACAGCTAATAGGACCAAATTTGAAGTCACGTCTAATGGCTGGCTCTCACACTCATCTGATATGAGACCATGGGGAGAGGCCATGTCTAAAGCTTCAATTTCCATTTCTGTGTGTCAAGAAAAACAGCAACTCCAGAGAGGTCCACTATGAAAGTGGTTGCTAGGGAGACACCACAAAGGCACCCAGCATATGGTAAACTCACAGTAAAGTTTCCAGAGAATTCTATATCTAGAAGCATATACTCTAGCCTTCTTGTTTCATAAATAATGGAATGGGCTCAGGGAGGCATAGTTTCCAAGATGGTCCAGCTAAACAGTATGGAGTCAGGAACGGGGGCTGCTGGGGAAGATTGTGAAAATCTAGATAAGATCGTGTGTTTTATGAGCAGCTGTAGATACTGAAGCTCTCAATGATATTATTTGGTGATACATGCATGCATGCACACATGTGTATACACACACACACACACACACACACACACACTTCGGTAAAGCAGCATAAATAGGAATTATATTGCCTAATCCAGTACAAAGAGCCAGGCTTAGAATTTTAGACTACTTGTGATTCAGAACTTTGTACCATTTGCTCAAACACTATCTATTTTCCTAATTCTATCAGCTTGCTAAAACATGTTTAGGCTTCCCAAAATTTCTCTACCATTCAACCTATACTTCTGTTATCCCATTGCTCCTGGTTTCCCATCAATCTATATAACAACATGTATGGTTTGGGTAATGGACAATGGACAGAATAGCAAGAATAAAAGTCTTTAGTGGGCAACAAGATGTCTCTCTATGGGTTCAGGTGCCTTGCTACCAAGGCTGATGACCTGAGTTCAACCCCCAAACCCACAGGGTTAAGGTGGAAATCAACTCCCATAAGCTGTCCTCTGACCTACACACACAGGCCATGGCACTGGTATGCACACTTACACCTGTGTGTACATGCATGTGCATACACATATTCTAAAAAATTAAATTCTCAGCCATATAAACAGTTATAAAGCCGGGAAGTAATATATAGCAAATGGTTCACTGGAAATTAACCATAGAAATATCCAGAACAAATAATTAATTTTATTTCTCCAATGTTTCTCCTAATAGTCAGAAAGGGAAATTGAGAATGTTGCTGAGTAAAAAAGCCTGAATAAACCCTTTAGCTTCACTTGCTTCTAGTTAGTTTCTTTTTCTTTCTTTTTTTTTTTTTTTAACACCTAATTTTGGAGGTCACATAGATAGATAGTGCATTTTTCATCTCTTGCTAGCCTTGCTGTAGACAGTGCCTTTGTTGTATGGGTAATAATGACAACAGTTGCCTAGGTTACATTTCAGGGACTTCACGTTCCCTGTGGCTGAAACATTGACTCCTCACAGCCAACTGCAGATCTCCAATCAGGCAGGATGAAAGAGTTAAATTCTGTCTTTGTATTGTATGTATTTCCTTTGCAACCTTAACTTGGCCCTAAAGACATCTACCAACTACCATGAATGGCAAGTCAGAGCACAAAGAACAAAAGGGGGGAGGTGCCAATGGAGTCTGTACAAGATTTCTGCCATTTCCCAGAAAAGAACACACCTATCTTCCTTTTTGGGCCATGTCTCCCTTATTCATATTCTATAGCTATATCTTTCAGACTGGAGGGGTAGGCTGAGTGGTGAGCAGACCAAGGTCCCCAATTCTCCATTCTTTGGCCACTGAATAAAAGCACTTTCTTTCCCAGTCAATTTTTCCCTTTGCCAAGTAGCAGCAGAATCGAACTCTTTCCATAGGGCTCTCAACAGCTGTGGGTTGTTACAAAGGCAAGCTGATCCCCTTTCTGAGAACAAGCACTTGAGGAATGTGAACAATTAGATATGGGATTCTTCCAGTAGAGGCAAAAGCATTTCAAGGAAGCCAGAAAGCAAAGCTTCTATAAACCAGATAGTAATTATATGCCTAAAGCTTCGAGACATGGAAGAGACTGTGGTCATCTAAAGCAGAAGTCGGCTCCATTCATCCGTTTGGTCCACTTGCTCATCAACTAGTCCTTACTAATACTAGCTAGCTACAAGCCCTGTGCTTTCACCATAGAAACCATGTCCAATGTGCTGGTCCTGCCTGCGGAGAGATTACACGACAGTAAAAGAGACAGAGAACAGTCAAAAGTCACACTTGCAAAAGCAACGGCTCGCTTGGGCGAATTCAATGAAGGAGAAGCTACAAGTGGAGCATGTTTGGAGTTGGTGACTCACTTAGGCCTCAGCAATGCCCACGTTTTATGGATGTGCCCATCCTCTGAGATATGTGGAGTCTGTAGGTGAACCCTTATACCCAACACCTCAGTCTTAAACTAATCTGTCATGTCTGTGACTTTTCCATATGGAAAGATGTCTACTGACATCTGCTACAAAAAAAAAAAAAAAAAAAACTTGGGATTTAACAAACCATGGTAGCCTACACAC
The DNA here is from genome assembly GCF_903995435.1 of Acomys russatus. Taxonomy (NCBI): domain Eukaryota; kingdom Metazoa; phylum Chordata; class Mammalia; order Rodentia; family Muridae; genus Acomys; species Acomys russatus. The sequence goes on from NC_067138.1 coordinate 16,937,446, forward strand.
AATCTCAGGGGGGATTCAGAGTCAGAGGCCCAACATTTGCCGTTTAAATTCAAGGCTCCCTTCAGGCTCCCTTCCAGATCAAGCTAGCTTACCTGAAACCACACTCTGGGATGTCTCTCTTATCCCATATCAGTTTAATGACTGGATTCTTGTCTGTAAATCCTGAGTAACTCGCTCTTCTTCTTGTAGTGAGTTTCTTTTTTAAAACACAGAAATATTATAAGACTGTTTCCTCCATTTTACAAAAAAAGAAAAAAGAAAAAGGAAATGCTGAAGATTAAAGAGGCTAAGTGACTTGTTCAGGAAGCTACAGCTGCTCAGTGGCAGGGCTCTGAGCATATTCTAAAAAGAAACACTGACACACAAACAAATTGACAAAGTCTACATCAAGTCTCCAACCAAGCGCATGTAAGGTGTAATGGTGAATGGAAGACAGAGTCTCTGAGAGACTCAGAGAGGAGTTTTTCAACAGCATCCACATTGTAAAAGGGGGCTAGGCCACTCACAATTTTCTCTTCTTAAACACAAGTCCTGCCATTCATTCTGCCAACTGCTATTCACTGAGGGCCAGACTGTGCAAAATCCTAGGGCGCAGGGGGTGAAAGCATCTGTGACGTGCCAGCCTGTGGGACTGCACAAGACACAGGGAAATCAGTGGCTTACTATGGTGTGTGATAAGTCTTCATAGAAGAATGCATGCCTGAGTTAGGGAACTCCCAAGGAAAGCTCTTGCCCGAGTTTGAAAAGATAAAAGAGCTTCAAAGGGAAGGTGATATTGACACTAAGTACCACAAGGCTTATGTGGAGCTTGCCACACAAATGGGAGGATAGAAGTGACCCAAGCAATGGGAACAACTTGATCAAAGGCGGGGGGTGAGGGGCAGAGCTTGCAATTGCACAACATATCAAGGGAGTCTCATTTGTAGCTGGGAATGGGACCAATTCACAGAAAGTCATGCCTGTCGTGCAAAAGGGTTTGGAATCTGATCCTGAAGATGACAGGTAATTGTTAAGTAAATTTTATTTTTAGACAGGAGTGATCAGATCATATTTCCATGTTAGAAAGTTCACTCCAAAAGATTAGAAGAAAGTACACCAAATGAGAATAGTTAAAGCAATGGTAGTCAAGTACATGAGAAAAATTAATAGACTAAATTAATGTCAAGTATTAATGTGAAGTATTCAGAAATTGTGTGAGATATGAGAGAGAAAACAATAAGAAACTTACAGGTTTCCAGTGAGCTGGAAAAATCTCAGTGAGATGGAGATTGTAGAAGAAGTTTTGAGTTGAGGTGAGTTGAGTTGAGACACAGAGACAGAAAGTCTATGGGACACGAGGGCAGTGCTGCCAGTAGGTAGAGGGCGATGAGATGGGGGTCACAGGAGAAAGAGCTGATATGAGATTGGATTGTCAGATGGTTGGAAGTTGATAGCTTTCATCACGTATGAATGAGTTAACCCAGGAAGCGCACACAAACAGAAAAAGAGACCAAAGCTGAAGACAGATATGGCAAGTAACAGTAGTGCAAGGGCTTAAGGGAACAAATAAAGAGGGAATGAGGCATGAGGACCTGAGTTAGGGTCCAGAGAATCCATGTAAACCCAGAAGCAACAGCACAAGTCTATAATTCCAGCACTCCTATGGCAGGAAAATCCCCTGGAGCTCCCAGGCCAGCTAGCCTGGCATATATGCAGCAGGAAACAAGAGGTACCGTCTCAGAACAGGTAAATAGTGAAGACACCCAAGGTGGTCCTCTGATCGCCATATGCACACATACTCATGCACACACATGCACACATACACAAACACACATACACAATGATGCAACAAAAAATAACTAGATACAAGAGGAAATTTGAGGAAGAAGGAAGAAGTGCAGGGCAATAAAGGAAGAAAAACAAAGCAGTGCGGACATTTATTGAATTTTGATGATATATTCAGTTTAGCCCTGTACTCAAAGTCTTGAATATGTTTTCTCACTTATTGCTCTTAGATGAACTCCCATGAGCAAATCATTGGATTTCTGATTTAATTGTGGCCAGTGAAGGTGAAATGTGTTATCCAGGATCACAAAGGCACTAGTGGTAAAAGAGGAATCAAAGGGAGACCTTTCTGGCTCTGAGGACCATAATACCTTTCCATAGCATAAATTACACTAGAAAAGTCAAGTCAAATAGAAGCTGGAAAATAACTGAATGAACTTGAGAAGCCAGAGCCCAGCCAAGGGCAGAGCATCATTGCTGTGAATCACAAAATGAATATTACGTGACTAGACAGATGGTGAGAGTGGGTTGGGTTTTTTGTTTTGACTTTTTAGGGTTTTTTGTTGTTGTTTTGTTTTGTTTTGTTTTTTGGTTTTTGTTTGTTTGTTTTAGAAAACTACCCTCACCATCAACAAACATCTCTCAGTGTTAGCAGATAAACCCATGAGATGACACATGCCACTTAGAATGTCAAGCTGCTGCTCTTAGAAGATCAAGTGTGGATGATGAGAGACACACAATACACTGTCAGTGGATAGGAAATGCTGAGAAAAGAATCATGTACCCCATTGGTAAAGTGCTTGACAATCCTCCAGGAAGCTCTGAGCTAAGCTGACAGCATGCGTCTGAAATCCCAGCAATCCCAGAGTGAAGGGGATGGGGCGGGGCGGGGGGGCGTTGAGGTTCCGAATCAATAGTTCAAGATAGGGCTGGAGAGATGGCTCAGCGGTTAGGAGCACTGACTGCTCTTCCAGAGGTCCTGAGTTCAAATCCCAGAAACCATATGGTGGCTCACAACCATCTATAATGAGATCTGGTGCCCTCTTCTGGCCCGCAGGGGTACATGCAAGCAAAACATTGTATACATAATAAATAAATAAATAAATCTTTAAAAAAATAAATAAATAAGAGTTCAAGATCATCTTCTGGCTGCACGGCAAGTCGAGTTTCCATTGTTATCTGAAAGAACACCTGAAATACTTAAAAGAAGAAAATAATCATGCTCATGATCTCAGGGGGTTCGGTCCATGTGTACTGGGACTCGTTTGGGGCCTTTGGTGGGAAGAAGGGGGTGGAACAAAGCTGCTCACCTCATGGTATGTGGGAGGAAGGGGCCAGAACCTGCACATATCCCTTAAGGATGTTGCCCAGTGAACAAACTCCCATCTCTTAGGTCTCACCTCTTCAAGGTGACTTGGGGAACACTTAATATTTAAGCCATAAAGGCCAAAAGAAACAAAAAGCAGAGAGTGAGAGAGGTATAGAGAGAAGGAAGGTAGTCGTTTAGGTTGAGTGGTCTCCAAAAAGACAAAACATTTGAGCAAACACTTGAATAAAGGCCTTAAATGAGAAAGGTATAAAAACAGCCCCAGAGGGAAGGAATGGCAAGCCCAAAATAGAGGACTCCACCAGCATACTCTGGGGTCAGTGAAGAGGCCAGCACAATAGGAGAAAGATCAGAGACTAGAGCAGTCAAGACCATGGCAAGAAATCTGGTTTTTATTCTAAGTGAGATAGGAAGCAAAAGGTGTTATCTTTCACTCATCCTAAAAAGTGAATCGACTAGATTTCTCCCTCAGAAAATAGTGCCCCTAGTCCTCCTTCACAGCCTGGAGAGCCAAGCACAGTACATCAGCTGGTATGACACTGGTGAGCGAGGTCAAAACTATAGCAGGCAGGATTCTCAGTGGCCTTCTCTGCCACTGTTTCACTCATCATATCCTGAGCCTCGATAGGGTATGGCATTCATAATAACCACTGTGTGTAGAGTAACCCTCAGCATTCTTGCTTGGAAGTCTGCATCTTGGCCCAACCTCTCTACCCAGACAGATGGACTTAGACAACAGGAACCAAAAAAGGAAAGGAACTCTCCCATACCCACAACCTTGAATAGCCTCAGAGACATGCTATGTCCCAATGCGGCCTCAGAGACTTAAAGGCTGAGCCTGTGGTCAGAATCAAAGGTTCACTGGGTGTGAGTGCCAACCCTGCCCATCCTGGGGCCTTCCTAAGCTAGCAAGTTAATAATAGACACTGACTCCTTCATCAAGGGATCCCCAAGAGCATACTGCCTGGGGCTCTGCAGCTGACCACAATTAGCCTCCTCCTCATCCTAAGAAGATTCCAGGTGATGGAAACAACAGGCTGCCTCAGCCAAGTGGATATGTACACTCTCCAAAATGTTGGGCTGGGAAGCCAGTCTTCCAACAAAGCTCCATGTATTGTGATTTCGCTATCATTCTCAATCACTTTCTTCTAAGATATTGGCAATGTGGAGATGTCAACTGGGGTCATCAGGAGCTGCTGTAGCCTCCCTTCCATAGCTTCAGGAATAAAGAAGGCTCAACCAGAAAGGAGCCTCTCCCTTGGGAATTCTACAGTGACTATGTCTCAGGAAGGGACACACTAAGAACTAAGAACTAAGTACACACTAGGAACCGTCCAGCCCCAGAAGCATGGGACCCTTAGAACTATATGACATAGCCAACCAACAGCACTGAAATGCTTTTGCTCCTTGAATTATGTTTTGCATTGAGCTTTTCATTTTATTTCCTACTCAAACCCAAGGGCTTCACTGAAGTCAGAAGTAACGATTTTACTTTATTTATTTGTTAAATGTTTTTCCAACTCTCTATTGTTAGTCTAAGCTAGCATGTAATTCTAAAGAATATCATCAAAGCACAGGTCAATATAGACAGCAGGATCTGTGTCCAACATATCTTAAAGTAATTTCAAATGTGAATAGAAGTTTTCTATTTTAATCAGCCACATATGATATTTTAAAGTTCCATTATTTCTGTTTTGCTAGGTTTGAATGAATTATATTTAGACAATGGTTTGTACAGAATAAGCCCATGGCATCCTATGTTTTTCTAGCACAGCACTGCTGAGCGTGTCCTGCATTGGCTTGACCATACCTCTGTTTAGATGCTATAAAACACATCACACAGATCACTGAGTAAACGTATGGGTTGACATGTGAACAAGTTCTCACTTACTTATTAGCAAACATGGTTTTACTCATCCTCTTAACTTGAAACATCCTGTTTGGGGAAAGTTTTTGTTTTCAATAGAATATAGTTAATTCAGTCATGTCTGCTAACTAATTATTCTACGAATGAAATCAAAGGAAACAGAAAGCCTCAAAATATTTTCTGTTTAAAACCATATAGGAAAGAGTTTTGACCCAAACACCAGAAGTTAGTAAACAGATGAAAAGCTCACACTACCCCAGAAAACAGAGGTGGTAGTTTTTCTCTTTGCAAAAATTGTGGTGATATCATTTGTTGCATAAATTACATGTATTTACTCTTCATGTGTTTATTTTTATAATTACAAAAGTAACAACATGGGCAAGATTAAAGCATATAGAAATACAAAAATATAATATACACATCTTCAGGTTTTTAAAAAGGGAACCACGGTTATCTTTTGTGTCCAATTTTTTTTGATGCAAGGCTTTAGTAAAAACAGATTCAGAATAAATTACAGTCATTCTACTGGCTTACTGTCCTTCATAAACGAAGGTCAGCTCCATGAGGACAAGATATGCCTCCTTCCCTGTCTGACTCCAGCAGCACCACACAGCAGGTGTTCTATAGCACACACCTTGCATGCATAGGGACTAGCTGGACCCACATCGAACTACATTGTCCTCAGCAGCTTCACTGATGGGAACTTGAGTAAAGGCTGCTTTCTCCAGAACTTAGAAGACAAGTATTTGTAAAAAGCCAGTCACCAAGGTTATAGACTCAATGCTCACTCCTCCCTAGATTGGTCCATCCCTTGAACTCTTACACTTATTGGTAATCATTTCCTTCAAAGTACCTGCCACACCAGAAGTCTATGCTTATTTTCTTCTGTTTGCTGATGGGTGGTTAACATGTTGAAATGGAGAGTGTCAAAATTGTACTTGGTTTATAGACTGAGCAATAGGTTGTCTCAATACTGAATTAATGAACAACTAGTTGAGTAGACAAGGAACCAGTCACACACTGAAATAGCTTCATGCACTAAAAGGAATCTAATTAACTGTGGCTCTTGGTGGGAATTTGAGGAATGGAGCAAATAAGGTTCCGTGGGCCCCTGTTATATCCCTGGAAAGCAGCTGCTTCCTTGCCTGTGTCTGGATGAGCCCAAACCATGCTGCCGCCTTTCTAATTTTCTCCCTGCTCCAATTAGACCTTAATTGGGTCATGCTTGGCCCAAATCTTTGGGTTTAAGACATCTTCTCCGCGTAGAGATTCCATTTCATTGTTTATTTCAACCCCTTCCCTGCAGGCTACTTCTTTACTTGATAAGAAGTATTTAAATGTCACATAATTATTTTGAATATTTATACAGAAGAGAGTGGTGCTTCCTTACAAACAAGCACGCATGTGAAGGGACATGTGTGCGCATGTGAGCATACACACACACACACACACACACACACACACAAGCATCCATGCATGCACACAAGGACAATGTGGGATAATCAAAGCAGAGGACTATATCGACCATGTATAATTTCTTTATGATCAGTAAATATTCAAAATCCTGTCTTCCACCTATTTAGGAAAAAATCATTAACTAGTCACTCGATTTTGCAGTCTTGAAGAAAGTTACTAAATTTGTAGACTTTAGAACCACAAATGCACCAGGCATGATGGTGCAGGCCTTTAATGCCAGCACTCAGAAGGCAGAGGCAGGTGACTCTGTGAGCCTGAGGCCAGCCTGATCTACAAAGAGTTCCAGGGCGGCCGGGGCTATTACACAGAGAGACCCTGTCTCAAAAATAAAAAATAAAAACATAAAAATAAAACCACACAAATGCTTTCATTATCTCAAATCTTCAAATCATCTAAGCAGAAAATTTAAACTCCATCCTCCAGAAAATCCAGTGTTTGTCACTCAGTTAACACTTAAAGGAATCCCCATTTCTCAGTCAGTTGCAACTTTTGTTTCCTTTTGCCCCCCAAGAGCAAGAGTTCCTGGCTTTTTCGAGTTGAGTCTTGCTGGAAACTGAGATGAATCATCAAGTTTCGGCAGCAGCTACAGGGAAACCTGAGCCGGGCAGCTGAGGGCTTCTAATGCAGAGGACACGTAACACCCATTTTACCCAGACAGCTCACTCATTTTCCATAGCATTTTAAAATTGAGCTTGGAACCACTATTTATAGCTTAACATGTAATATAATATTTACTCCAGGCTCCAATAGGAATGTTTCTTATAAATGTCAGTGGATTATTTACTATGGCAAACTAATTAGTTACATAAATGCTTCCCTTTGCAGAGTGAATTGAGAGGAAACTGTTAATGCTTCTTGGATTAACCTCCTGTTATTAACATTTGAAGTTTTTTTTAATACATATACTTACAATACTTATCTCAAGACTGTAGAACGGAGCATAGCCTGCCCATCTAATACTTAAGTAATGTGAAGTGCTTCCATTTTAACTCACATAGTAAAACTAAACAATGGAATGTGAAAGCCACCTACCTTAGTTAAAAGAGAAGCCTTCTCCGCCTAATTTGAACAAGGAACAGAAATAGGCGATGCATGTTCATGTTCTTGATTGATGATTTCAACACATAATATATTTATGACACTTAAATCAAAGATTTAAAATGGCTGTAGATGGAAGAACCTTGAATAGACAGTGGTCTCTGAGGAAATTCTACAGTAATGGACTTTGTGGGCATCTCTAACATTTAGATTTATGTGACATTAAGTAACAAACGATGGCTACACTTACAGAACTGTTGTCATGAGGGTGAGGAACACGCTTCCTACAGCTCTAAGCACAAAGAAATCATGGCCATGACATTTCCAACTGAGCTTAAAATGTATTGAAGAAAAGATCAACTGATTTTTTAAATTTCTTCTTACTTACTACTGTCTTTCTGAATCCAGATTGTAAGTAGAAGATACATTCCTAAGCAAGAAAGTAACACAAAATTAAATCATACGTGAATGACACTCCATTACAGATTAGAAAAGGTTAGAATTATCATTGCAATCATTTTTCAAATCACAAAATAGCTGGAGAATCTCTGTGTCGGGCTTGGCTCTTGGGTGCATATGAATAGGGATTTCATCTTCAAGGCAATCCTGGGAATGAAGTAGTGTTATTCTCCCTTTCAAGATGGAGAAATCCAGCTTCAGGACAAGAGGCCTCTTCCAAGATGGTAAAGCTGGAATGCAGTAAGAGACATGTTCTCAGTGTACACTTTAGACCCAGGAGGATGCCTGGGATCCTGAGCAAGCCCAAGACGCCAAAACTGTTTTTATAATAATGCTGGGCTGGCTATTATTCGTCATTTCTAGTCTTTTTATCAGAATGTGTTAGGTAGTGATTTTCAGTGCTGGACAGCAGTTTAGCAGATCAAATGCAGAGTCAAACAGGATAATCCAGCTGGCTTCTGTAAGCCAAACAGCCAAGAGATGTGCAAAAATGCAGCAGTGTTGCCCTTTTTCCTAAATTTTGTTGTTGCCTTGAGGAAACACGTATGTTCATAAAAATTATATTTTTAATATGTAATAGCTTTATTATTTGTTAGAATTTTCTTAGTTTTAATCTCTCATGTAGCAAATATCAATAGATGCTATCTGTGTAAGCAAAAGCCCATTTGAAGGCCTCAATAATTTTTAAGGGAATAAAATGGTAAAGAGGATTCTAGACTAGAAAAGAATAACGTTAATGCAGTCTTTCACAGCCTATAAAATGAGCACCTCCATATCAATTACAATGATAAGTGTGATTGCAGCCACAGAGCAGCATCTATATGTCATCAAAACTACAAATGAAAAAATAAAAATGCAAGCATTTTCAGTGTCTGAATATGACACTGGATTTTGGAGCTGAGATGGAATATTTTTATTGAACATGAAAACATTTTGATGATTATTTACAAATGTATGGCTTGTAAACAAACTGCTGTTAAGTTTGTAAAGTTCTCAAGCAAGCACTGGCTACATTTTCTTACTCTGCCCAGCAGATATGTTCATGGAATTTCCATTACTGTAATAAAACATATAAGGTCATCCCATACATTCTTTGGGCAAGCTAAAAGGAGAAAGGAATCATTTGAGCTCTTGAGTTTCCAGTTTTCCACGTGTTGCCCACCCTCCTGCTTTGAGGAAAGAGCATATGGGAGGAGCAAGAAGTGGCAGAAGTCACCATTTCATGTTGGTCAGGAGGCCGGGAAGCAAGAAGAGTAAGTGAGCCAGAGACCAGCATCTCACAGTTCTTTGGGAAGGTCTATTGCCAGTGATCTAATCCCCCAGTTAGGAGCCCTGTGGACAGTCTGTACCATCTTCTAATAGTGCAGAACTGAAAAGCAAGGTTTTACAAAGAGGCCTGTGGGAGACATTCTGATTCAAACAGTAGCACATCATCTGACCAAAGAGGCTGCCTTCCCTGACATCCCACCTTAGAGCCTCCAAGGCCCACCCATGCCCAACTATTCCCTCTTCTTGCCCTCTTTTCAGAAGTTACTACATCTGCTGTGGTTTGAGTGCTTGTCCTACAGACTTTCATGTAATGTATAGATTCTATTTGGGGATGAGACCTTTACTGAGTGATTGGGTTACAGGAGGTCTTCCTGCATTGGTGGGTTAATCCATCCATGGATTGACATCAGTAAATTTAAAAAGCAGTTTTTAAAACTATTCGAAGGTATCCACTTGATTGTCTCTCACAAACCACTAGCCATGGAAGGCCCTACACCACTGTGGGGCTCTGCAGAGTTCTGACCCATGGGAGGTCCTAGACAACCTTGGGGCTCTACAGAGTTCCAAGCTGTGGTTGCGTCTCCTCATCAAACATTACCTTGGAACTGTGAACTTCTCAGATTCAAGAATTGTCAGGAGTTCCTGTGAAAGTCCACGTCCCCTGGATGGGGAGACCTGGTGGCACTCAGAGGAAGGATAGCAGGCTACCAAGAAGAGACGTGATACCCTCTGAGCATATACAGGGGGAGGAAGTCCCCCTCAGTCACAGTCATAGGGGAGGGGAGTGAGGGGAAAATGGGAGGGAGGGAGGAATGGGAGGATACAAGGGGTGGGCTAACCATTGAGATGTAATATGAATAAATTAATAAAATATAAAAAAGAAAAAAAAAGAATTGTCAGAAATAAATTTCTTTCTCAGGTATTCAGTTATCACAGAAGAAATGAACTGACAACATGAAACATGTACATTTTTGTGTCCTCTCCTCCCTTACATGAACTGAGAGCTCTATGTGGAAATGTTTTTCTCTCTGTTGACCAGTGTATCTTTAGTATGCCAGACAGTGACAGAAACACAGTATTTACTGGATAAGTAATTATTTCAGCAAATGAAAGTTTGAAGTAAAAACAATATAATGCAACATTAAGGATAAAAACAAAAGGGGGAACCAGGCATGGTGGCACATACCTGTAATCCCAACATTATGGCAGGCAGAGGCAGGCGAATCTCTGTGAGTTTGTGGTCAAGCATGGCCTACAAAGTGAGTCCAGGACAGCCAAGGTTACACAGAGAAATCTTGTCTCAAAAAAACAAAAATAGATAGATAGATAGATAGATAGATAGATAGATAGATAGATAGATATAGATATAGAGACTGATTGATTGATAGAGACAGGTCTAGATAGATGATAGAGAAATAGATAGATAGATAGATAGATAGATAGATAGATAGATAGATAGATATAGATAGAGAGATAATAGATGGATAGATGAGAGAGAGAGAGAGAGAGAGAGAGAGAGAGAGAGAGAGAGAGAGAGAGAGAGAGAGAGAGAACTATAAACATAAATTATCCAGACAAATTAGTGACTCAGCAAATACTGGAGTCTATAGCTATGGCAGGAATAGTACTCTCTACCCTCATTGTTTCTCCTGCATGAATGAGCACTATTAACAGCTTCCCCTGGAGTCAGGCCCAGGAACCAAGTTCTCGAAATGTTTCCTAAACTTGAATACAATTGGAGAAATCTTGTTAAAATATAGATCTTGATTCCATAAGTCTCAGACCAATGAATACCTATTTCTAACCATTCGTCAAAGAAAGACAACAGTTGTAATATGTGGTCTTCATTCTGAAGCTTACACATAGCCCTTCAAAAATGCCCCATATAGAAATACTAGTCCCCAGTAATGTGGGGCACATATGCTAGGTGACCAGGGAAAACAGCATGAGGTTAGAGCAAGGTCAGAGACATATCCAAACCCTGAAATCCTGGAGACTTGAGACGGGAAGGAGTAGGACCACTCCACCCCTGCTTCTGTACCTGGCTCCCACAAGGTAATCACAGACAGTCAAGTAGCAAGCACCAACCAATGAGGTAAACCCACCATGGAAAATTCCTTTCTGTTGCCCAAGGCTCACGTATCACTTGGTCACTTTACAATAAACACACATGAGCTGTTCTACTAAATATCGTCTGAGAATTGCTGTTTTATTAAAATCTTCAAAGAAAGTCTTTTCCCCATCAGCATTCCCAGTTGGATGAAATCCTGCAGGACCCAACCGGTTCCAAACTCTGCTTCATCTTTCCCAGCTCTGTGTCTGACACCAGGAAAGACAGAACGTTGAACAACACAGTAACATTGAGAAAACTCAGCAATGATCGTCTACCACAATTCCAGCAGAAAGAGTCAGGGCTTCTTTTTCTTTTTTATTTTATTTTATTTTTTATTAATTCATTCATATTCCATCTCAATTGTTATCCCATCCCTTGTATCCTTCCATTCCTCCCTCCCTCCCGCTTTCCCCCTATTCCCCTTCCCTATGCCTATGACTGAGGGGGACCTCCTGCCCCTGTATATGATCATAGAGTATCAAGTCTCTTCTTGGTAGCCTGCTATCCTTCCTCTGAGTGCCACTGGGCCTCCCCATCCAGGGGACATGGTCAAATATGGGGCACCAGAGTTCATGTGAAAGCCAGTCCCCTCTCTCCACTCAATGGTGGAGAATGTCCTGTCCATTGGCTAGATCTGGGTAGGGGGTTCAATGTTTACCGCACATATTGTCTTTTGTTGGTGCCAAAGTTTGAGCAGAACCCCTGGGCCCAGATCTGCCCATCATAATGTTCTTCTTGTAGGTTTCTAGGACCCTCTGGATCCTTCTATTTCCCCATTCTCTCACACTTCTGTCACCTAGAGTCTCAATAGGATGTCCTCACATCTATCCCACTTTGCTAGTAAGTGAAGACTTTCATGGGACATGCCCTTTGGGATAGTGTCCAATTATAAGTGAGTATATACCCTGTGAGTCTTTCTGCTTCTGGGTTAACTCACTCATTATGATCATTTCTAGTTCAATCCATTTGTCCACAAATTTCGGGAATTCCTTGTTTTTAATAGCTGAGTAGTATTCCATAGTGTATATGTACCACAGTTTCTTTATCCATTCTTCTACTGATGGACACTTAGGCTGTTTCCAGGTTCTGGCTATTATGAATAAGGCCACTCTGAACATGGCTGAGCATATGTCCTTGTTGTGTGCTGGAGTATCTTCTGGGTATATTCCAAAGAATGGAATAACTGCGTCTTGAAGAAGCCCTATTCCCAGTTTTCTGAGACAGTGCCAGATAGGTTTCCAAAGTGGTTTTACTAGTTTGCTTTCCCACCAGCAATGAAGGAGTGTTCCTCATTCTCCACATCCTTGCCAACATGTGGTGTCACTTGAATTTTTGATCTTAGCCATTCTGATGGGTATAAGATGGAATCTCAGAGTCATTTTGATTTGCATTTCTCTGATGACTAAAGACGTTGAGCATTTCTTTAAGTGTTTCTCAGCCATTTGATATTCCTCTGTTGAGAATTCTGTTTAGTTCTGAGCCTCATTTCTCAATTGGTTTATTTGGTTCCGTGGTGTTTAATTTCTTGAGTTCTTTATATATTTTGGATATTAGACCTTTGTCAGATGTCGCTTTGTTCTGTTGACAGTGTCTCCTGCCTTACAGAAGCTTCTCAGCCTCATGAAGTCCCATTTATTAATTGCTGACTTTAAGGCCTGGGCTGTTGGTGTTCTGTTCAGGAAGTTGTCTCCTGTGCCAATGTGTTCCAGGCTCTTCCCCACTTATTCTTCTAACCAATTTAGTGTCTCTGTTTTTATGTTGAGGTCTTTGATCCACTTGGACTTGAGTTTTGTGCATTGTGACAAACATGGGTCTAATTGCATTTTTCTACATGTAGACATCCAATTGGACCAGGACCATTTGTTGAATATGCTATCCTTTTTCCATTGAATAGATTTGGCTTCTTTGTCAAAAATCAAATGACTATGTGTGTGTAGATTCATTTCTGGGTCTTTGATTCAATTCCATTGATCAATCAGCCTATTGCTGTGCCAGTACCATGCTGTTTTAATAACTATTGTAAAGCCTGAGATCAGGTATGGATATTCCTCCAGAGTATCTTTTATTGTTTTAGCTATTCTGGTCTCTTCATAGTGTCCCAGATTTCTTGGGACACTTAGATTTAATATTTTCTTAGACTTTTGTATTGATTTCTTCAACCGTATCTTTTAACTCTAAGATTCTGTCTTCCATCCCTTGTATTCTGTTGGTCATGCTTTTGTTTGTAGTTCCTTTCTTCTTCCCTAGGTTTTCCATTTCCAGATTGTCTCAGATTGTGCTTTCGTCATTGATTCTATCTCCATTTTTTTAGGTCTTGAATCCTTTTATTCATATCCTTCTCCTCTTTGATTGTGCTTTCCTGTTTTTTGCTAATTTCTTTACATGATTTGTCCAATTCTTTTATATTTTTCTTTGCGTATTCCTGTTGTAGTTTGTGGGATTTGTTTTACTCCTTTAAGGCCTCCATCACTTTCATAACCTCACATTTGAAATCCTTCTCTTGTGCATTGGGTGTGATAGTGTCTCCAGCGCTCATGGTGGTGGTGGGATTGCTGGTTTCTAGTGGTATTAAATGGACCTGGGATTTGTTGCTTGTGTTCTTATGCTGACCTCTTCCCATTGTGATGTCTCTGGTGTTAGCAGGTTTGGTTGTCCTTGATGGTTAGAGTGTTTCGGGGAAGGTATAGATAGATGATGGGGCTTCAGTCCCAATCCTACTCATTTCTGCAGGGTTCATTGTCTCTGTTGACTCCTTGTTTATGACCCAGGTAGGCCAGGCAACTAGGGAGCTGGCAAAAAGGTATCAAAGCAGAGAGCTGCTCTGGTGTGCTTGAATGGTTCCTCGGGCAGAGGGCAATGGGACTTTGGTCCTGTGCACATCCCAATTCACCTCTGCTGAGTTCACTGTCTCTGTTGGCTCCCTGTTTGTAAGCCAAGCATACCAGGCAGCTGGGGAACAGGCAAAAAGATAGCAAACAGAGAGCTGCTCCTGTGGGCCTACTTGCTTCCCAGGAGCTGATGCTTTTCCATCCCATGGTTTTCTCTGAGTCCCAGAGTTCAGGAACTACCTGCCAGCCAGGTCTGTGGCGCTAGTGTTTGGTGTGCATGCCCAGTGCTTTCTTGAACCCTAGAACTTTCTGGGGATTTCCCAGGTAACCCGAGGTCAAAGATACTTGTGTTCCAGACTATGGGGTATGCTCTGTGCTAGAAGCCACAGATGCTGGTGTTTTTGCAGCCCACAGTTCCCTCTGCATCCTGGGAGCTTGGAAGCTGCACGCCACCCAGGCGTGTGGCACTAGCCTTCAGAGCCTGCACATCTGTGCCTGGAGGGACTGAGACTTTTCTGTGGATTAGGCAGGTGGCCCAAAGCTGGACCCAAGCATGTCCCACACAGTTTGGACTCCTCTCACTGGGGGGTCACCAGCACTGTTGTTTTGTAGTTTTCAGGTCGGTCCTCCGGTCACTGTACAGTCAGTTCTGTCCTACTGGTCAAACAGGGTATATGTTCGGTGCTGCCATATTGGATCCAAGGAGTAAAACCCTTTTTAAAAGAATTCTTATGTAACCCACTCACCTTTCCTCTTCACTTCAAAGGCTGATTTGCATGACTCTGACCATGAGGGCCTCCCACAGCACTGTGTCTGGAATCCTCACCCTATAGGAACCACTAAATATAGCTCTTATGAAGCAATAGTTTACAATGGAAGGGCGTCGCCTAACTTTGTGAGAATAAATTAAATAATCGGTGTGTTGGAGCAGTGCTGTCTTCACATGGCAGACTTGTAATTATAGCACACACCACTTTACCCTAACTGACGGAATCATCTAGCACATTACATCTCATAGGTCAGATTCATCCTACAGACTCTTTCTGTGTGAGAGAAAAAAAAAAGATTCATACCTTTTCATGGGAAGAGGGGGAAGGGAGAAAGGGGAGGAGGGAAAAGAGAGGGGAAGGAAGAAGGAATAAGAGGAGGACAGGCATGGGGAAAGGGGGAGGGGGGCTGGTGAAGGAGGAAGGGGAGGGACATGCCATAGGTGATCAGCAAAGCCTGAAATATTTACCATCTGGCCTTTCCTAGAACAATCCTTGCCAACTCCTGATCTATATCCAGTAAGCTATCTCATCAAACCAAGATTCTGTCTATAACAAATGATTTCTTAAAATATTCTTGTATCATACTCTGGCAAGGAGCTCCACTAGTGATGCAGCCCTTTTCATTTCTGAACCCTACTAAGAAAATAATGTCTTCACAAGTTGTCCAGGGACTGCAGATTCCTGTCATTCAAATCTATATAAAAATATGCTTTGAAAAGTCAAACATTGCTATTGCAACATGTATATTCATTTAATCCTATTCATGTTGTAATTAAAAGACAGTTCACTTCCCTTGGGTTGTAAAAATAAAAAAATAATACGCTGAACTAATTTCAAAAGATGATACTTCAACTTCTGGAAGGCCAGGAATGAGGACGACTAATAAGCAAGTAAGGCCAGCTGCTTGTCATCTTTTTTGTACAAAACAAATCATTTAAAGAGCAAAAAATGTTAAGGAAAATATAACAATTTTTTCTCTGTGAGATAAATATTTGCAAAATAATCTCAAAAAACCATAGAATTAAATGAATCGAAGTAGGTATTTATAATCAATGACACAAGTTAAAGATGTTACATTATAAATGTTGGGTAACTGAAAAATGAGTATGGATGTTTTGATCTGTCAAATCATCAAAGACAAAGTTGCTCACTGAGACTTTGTGGGTGCCTTTTACTAAGTAGAAATGTCAAAGTAAAAAGACAAGCCCAACAAGTTTACAGGCGGAAATAGTGTGTGTGTGTGTGTGTGTGTGTGTGTGTGTCTGTGTCTGTGTGTGTGTCTGTGTGTGTGTCTGTGTGTGTGTGTGTGTGTGTATGTGTACGCACTCGCGCATGTGTTGGGGTATTCATGAATTCACACGTAGTCCAGGACAAACAACTTGAGTTACAAAGCTGTGTTTGTGACTTGAGGAAGATTCAAAGCACATGTGCTCAGGGTGGAGGTGGGGCAGAGAACATTAAAATGCTGGGTGGGTTTTCATCTGGTCTACTCAAACCCAATCTTTACTATATTGGGAGAATCTCAGGCGCTGAGGCAAAAATCCTTCAGGTAATCAATATTGTGATTTTCTCTGTGACTCAGCCCTGAATACACAGAGTCACTAATGAACAATGCTCACTCTCCCCGCTTTTTACACCTCTGATTTTATCAGCTAGTAAGCATCCTCTTGGCCAAAGCCTACAGTAGTTCAGCACTACTAAAAGAGACACACACAGGAACAGGCCCAAATTTTGTGAAGCCTGAGCTTAGAAATTTGAAAAGAGAGAAGAAAAAGAAGAAGAGGAGGAGGAGGTAATACTATAAACATCAGAAAAATCAAAACAATGAACATTGCTTTAGTAATGCCTGACCCATCTCTGTAATATTTTCCATGCTTTGCTACATACTATTCTTTTTTAAATTACAACCATTAATACATGCTAATTACACAAGTTAATGGTGTTCATCATGGGCTACACACTCATTCGTGAGTTTTCCATACCAAAATAAATACTCTTTTGAACATGGTTGATCAAAGATTTTTGTAAATTGCTGACAATTACTGTATTTTATTATGTATCTGGAATGTGGTTCCACTGTGTCCCCGAATGGGTGCGGGAGCTCTAGAGGATGGTTCTCAGCTTGATGGGCATGAGAGGCAATATAGAGAGTATATCCAGAAGGAATTGATGTAGTTCTTTCAGGATTCTGTTAGCTTCTGTGAGAGTGGACTCCCAAAATACCAACATGAACTTCGAATTTGAGGTTGAACAACTTCGACCACTCAGATAAGAGGGTTTGTTCTAGTTTGTTTAACTTAAACGTAGAGCGTCTGCCTTGCCCCTGTCAAAGTTACTTTGCCATTGCTGTGACAAAACACCATGACTGAGGCAACAAGAAAGGTATTTAATTTGGATCTTACAGTGTCAGAGGGTGAGAGTCTGTGACCAGCAGAGTGGAAACACGGCGGTGGCCAGATGGACGTGGCGCTGGAGCTGGAGCTGAGAGTCTATATCTTGATCCACAGGCAAGAAGCAAAGAGGGATAACTGGGAATGGTGCATGCTTTTGAAACTGAGAGCCAGCCCCGAAAGGCACACTTCTTCCAGCAAAGCCAAACCTAATTCCTCCCAAACAGTGCCACTAACTGGAACCGAAGTTTGCAAGCATATGAGCCTACAGGAGCTATTATCATTCAAACTATCGCTCCACCAAATCAATCCTCTAATCTCACCATTGAGTTGTCATGTGCCACAGGAATTTTCCAGATGCTAAATAGATACAACTGTCTGATCTTAAACCACCGGCCTCCAAATTTGTGAACTAAATTACCCTCTTTTCTCCCCATTAGTCCATCCCAGGAATTTTGTTATAGCAAAGAACCAACATGAGAGCTGAAATATAGCCCAAAGGAGGATTTTCTTTTGTTTTGTTTAAGTCTTGTTACTGCAGCAACATTCAAGAAAACTTTTATCAAAATTTTCTTTTTAATAAAGTGTGGTGTTACACTTATAAAAATCTCCTGGGGAAGGACAGACTGGTCATGGTGTGAGACCTTGACTCAAAAAGTAAAAGTGACGTTTTTCTTTCTTACTTGGGCAATGAGATGGCATGATGACAGTAGTTAAGCGACCCCTAAATCAGCATCACTCACTGGTCAGTGTGTAGGACCCTTCTCGCACCCCACCACCGTACACCCACTTGTCCTACCAATTTCTTTCCACTCTTGCCCTGAGGACCCCAAGAGCACAGCCACTAGATGTGGCTTGCTTCTGGCTCAGCTGGGCAGCTACTGTACGAATTTGTTCAAACATCTGCTTTGTGTGGCAATAATGAAGACATAGACTAAATGGTAAATAAATCCTCTCCACTTGCTTGTCTCTGGGAGAAAAATTCTGCTTGAACATATGTTTCACCATATTTAATTACCTCGAATTGTGCCCTTGAAACATGGGGATTCTGGTAAGCAATCGTTTGTTCTTCTCAAAAACATGCACTTGTCAAAAAAAATTAACTGTATGTGCTATACTCCAAGTGTGTTTTTATCAGAGAGAACTTTGATTTTTAGCTATGTGTGTATGAACACAGAACCTTCTACATATAATGACGTACATCCAGTGCAGGAAAGGATTTCACAGAGCACCTTCTGGCTTCACTTCAAACCTCATTTCCCTGTACAAGCCAATTGTTACCTTCATCAGGCATGTGACAATGAACAGTCACATGGAAGCAGAGCCTGTGGGCCCAACATACAGCCATAATGCTGGCATGAGTACTACAGCACTGGTACATTACTACAAGCCACAAAAGCATGTGCCTCTGAGATGAAGCTAAATGCTCTCCCACCTTCATCTCCTCATAGCCAGATGTCCACATTTCTTTCCAAAGCAGCATGGGAAATTCAATGAGGAAACCAGAGAAGGCAGGGAGAACAGACACAAGTTGCAGCTTAAATATCCTTTTATAATTTTTATAAAACACATGACCATATGAGCACAGCACCTTAGCAAGGAACTTGAGCTTCAAGGCAAATCCACATCTAGGCATAGTTCACTTCCAACATCAAGCACTGTACAGGAAAGCCTGAACCCAGAAGCCAAACTACACAGTCTCTTCAGCCTACAACTTAGTAGCTGTGAAATCTTGGGAAACTTTCAAATATGAAATAAATAATGTGGGAGAAGCATTGTGTTTTATTTCTTGAAGCACATTCTCCTATAGCCCAGCCTAACCTCCAACTTGCTGTGGGGCCAAAGCTGATCACTGAATTCTTGATCCACCTTCCAAGTGCTGGAGTTATATGTATGTACCACTGTGCCTGAAACAATGAGTTGAATTTCATAGTAAAATGTGAGCTTTTCTACATTTATGTATTTATCATATTTAATTGGCACAGAATTGTATATATTTATGAGATACAATATAATTCTGTATATATGTGTATAGGTAGTAATCAAATGGGAGTAATTAACATATATATATATATATATATCCAAATATATATTTGTGTTTAGAGCCTTCAAATGCTTCTCTTCTGTTTTTCTAAAGCATATAATAGATTATTGCAAACTATAATCACCCTGTGATACTGCAGAATACTAGAACTTTTTTATTCTATCAAACTGTATGTTTGTGCCTTGTGCTCAACTCCATGCCTCAGTTCCCCATGTTTCCCAGTCTCCAACTCTATTCTCCTCTCGTCTTTGAGATCAACATTTGTTAGCACGCATGTCCTCTAGCTCCACCCATTCATCCACTTGTTGGACAAGTTTCTTAATCTCTTTAGCTTTATTTTTCTCGCCCATAAAAATAAACTTCCTAAGCACCTGTTAATAGCTCTGCTGGGGATATGGCCATACGGAAACAATATTAAATATAGATAACGCTTTTTATCCACAGCAATAGGGCTAAAGCTTGTACACTTTGCTTGTGGATATTAAAGGTCTCTGTGCAGCCTCTTCAGGCCCCCCATCTTGACCTGACATTGAAGGCAAACATCCAGTTTCAATGCCAGGACACCCAGCAGCCTTTCTGCCTGTGGAAGCTTTTGAATGATGGAGGGCTCTAGTTCTCAGCGTGTTTCTCAAAGGGAGGGTCTTCTGTGTGCCTTCCTGGAGCAGAGAAGGAAGACACAGTCGGCTTTAAACATGACCAGGCTTTCCAGATCTTTAAATTCCTCCTCCTCAATAAGATTTTGGCACATCCGTTTTACTTGATGTGAGCTACTGCTAAAGCCAGCCTTTTCTCCTCTTCAGATAACTCAAACCAAAAATTACTCTGATTCTCAGCTGCTGGAAGTACACTGATTTCAGGGGAGCTGTTAAGCCCACCGTTGTCAACAAATTGAATAAAAATTAGGTTCCCAGTTCTTTGGTTCAGAACTTACTTTCTCATCCACTTTCTAAAACATAATGGTCTAAGTGAACCTAAATCCATAACCGTTGGCCATGGCAGCTTCTTCTTTCTGGCTTCACCCTGGTCACAGATTTAAAGACCATCCAGATGGCAATGAAAGGGCTTTGTGTGGCAGAGCTGGGGCCAAGCGGAGCTGGCTTCACACAGCAATGGAGCTGCAAAGCCTTCACTCTCACTAGTAAGAAACACGGCTGTTTGCCCCAGCCCAGCAGATTCCTCCTACATTTCAAATCTGGATTTTTCCCACTGAATTCATTGTGTGCAAGGAGCAGTTTTAAATAAAGGAGGATGAGAATATAAACATGCTTTATAGTAAAGATGAATGCTTTTCCATGACCCCATGTTTCATGTTTCATTTGCAGCAAGAAGTGTACAGGCTGGACGGGGTTAGAAAACGTTTTTCTTGCATGGTCACAGTCAAAAATATTGCAAAGCCATCTCATGAGAAATGCCGCAAAGCTTTGACTGGCACTGCAATTCAATAGGTGTGGTAAACTTTGAGTTTGGGTTTGGGCTGCCTTAGCAGTTCAGCAAGTGATGGGAGCTGTGGGTTCCAGTAAGGCCATAGAGTCAAGAGGCTGCAGTTGCTGTCCTGGGCTGAGAATTTATCCATTTGGGTCAGCCATCCTCTCTTTTCAGGTTTTCTGTTGTCTCTCTCTCTCTCTCTCTTTCTCTCTCTTTTTTAAATCTCACCCACTAACCTTGATAACCTTATTACACCTTCACACTGCATTTCCTTTGAAGAATTGTAGGCAAACTCACCCCCAAAATTTGATGTGCTGGCTTTCTAATTATTTTTAAAGGTTCTTGGAGAGTGACAAGTAAAAGAAGCAGTTTAGTCTAACTCTCCATGCTCTACGCACGGACTGGACCCTCCAGAGAGACATTTGCCAGTGGTCCCTTCTTTGACTTATGATCAGGTGAATTCGTAGGCACAGAAAGGGTGGTTGAAAATCTAACATACTTGGACAGAATTCATAAATGATGGCACATGTCCTTGGCCATTATGATTCTCAAGGAGAATCATACTACTGTCTAGTCACTGGGCACATTGTCCTTCAGTGTTCCTTGTTGTCAGACCCCTTCCCGTCACTGTCACCCCATGAAAAGGGTCTATCTCCAGACTTTTTTTGTTTATGTAGCTTGTGAGCAACCACACTCCCAAGCACCTATTATTCTCCTAACTTAATCTGTTTACTGCCAGTGCATTCCAGCCAAGCCTCAGACCTCAAAGGAGAGTTTGGTCTCCTCCCTACTCTGCAGTGAGCACTTTCTCATAGGTAACCATGGGCAGGGACCCACTTTATGTCAAGGGTTGTCAGAATCCCATAGATAATATTGATGGAATTTTCACTGTTCTACTCCCAATTTTAGCTTTTCTCCTTCTTCCTGGGGATCTGTTGTCTCTTGCTTACTAACTCCTATATTATAGTTTTTCGTATCAAATGAAGTGCACACAGACACACACATATACATTACACACACAACCACGCATGCACACATATACTTTCTAGACTTAGTACTGACGGCACAGTCCTTAAAATATTTCTCAATAACCCTTGCTGAGATACTTCCCTTTGATCTAGAATCAGAACTATCAATAAGAGCATTGGATTGGGTGAGCATGTTCACGTGTATTATTCCAAGAACATCAAGGAATCCCTGTAGTTTATATGAAAGTGAGGAAAGTCCTGTCCAGCACTCACAATCCCAGAAAACTCTCAATAGTAAAAAGGTCTATTCTATTGGATAATACCTTTGTTTGGTTGGTCTTTGAGATGGGGTCTTTCTATACAGCTCAGGCTCAAGAATTCTCTAGCTCCCATCTCATTCTCCTGTGTATCTGAGTGTTAGGAATACATGTGTGTTCTTATGCTGGTGACTTTACCAAATGTTCATGTGCTATTCTACTACAATTATTTGAGTGTTATTCCTCATGATCCATAAGCAATATGCTGGTCCAGCAAGTCACTAGTGTTTCTTTTTATGTACAGTACCGTATGACTTGAGCAAGTAATCAAGGAAGGCATGGGCTATTGTTTGTTTTGTTTTTAAAGAGAAGCAGATATCTGTCTTAAGAATCATAGACTGCAGAGTCAAGGGGGAGGAACTAAATAGCAACTTCTTAAAGATGAACAGCTATTTGGCAAAATAGTTAGCTCTCCCTGGATCAGCAGCAGGTCTCTGGGAACCTTCAATGTACAAGGTTGCGCTCCCACACTTCTCTCCTTATTTCTTTTCTACTTTTGCCACTTCAGAAGAAATCACTTGAGCTGTCAGCAGAACTGAAGGTATCACTGAGATGCAGGAGCCACCAAAGTGCCACAGCCTCACTCCACACAGGTCATTATGCGCTTTCCTAGAGCCACAGGGTTCCACTTCCCCCTTCTGTGTTATTCCATGGCATGACTCTCAAAACAATGCTGCCTTGTACTCCCGACTTCAAAGACAGATTGTAGGGTGGAAAACAGCTCTTTCTTTTCTTATACAGTCTCCCCACCCCCACACAGGATAGAGACACAGTCCCTTGGGTGAAGGGATATCGCAGATGGGGTCAAAATCTCCCTTTCCCCCCAGTGCCCAAGTGTCAGCCCAGTGTCCTGGAACCTACTTGAACCTTTCCTCCTTTAGATAAAATTTCTTTAGCATGGTTTTTTAGTCCCTCAAACACACATCATCAGACTTTCCCTGGGGTTTCTCAATCCAGAGCAAAGGGTATATCCTCTCTGCCTAACACCTAAGCAAGGTGGGAGGTCCAGAGAAATTGTCATGTAAAGATGTAATTGTTACTATATGTTCCATCTCTAAGTGAGCCTCGGCTGAGCTGAAAAGTCGGGAGGACCTAATGCTGCCACCGAATAAAAGCAGAGCATCATGGTCTGGGAGAAAGAGTCACATAAGGCTCTTGGATTTAGAAGCATAACCAGACTTAGAGCACAAAATCTGCTTTTGGCTTGGTGCTTTTTGAAGACAGGAAGTTTGAAAGATTTTCTGCAACAGTAGGATAAAATGAAATGATGGTAAATTTCCCAATTCTGAAGAAAGTGGGAGATGGAGTAGTCTCCATCCAGTCCCAGAGCTCTTTAGTCCTTAAAAATGAGTCAGGGAACTCCAGCAGTGCAGATAAAAGCAGATGAGGAAAATGACCCACCAGAAAGATACTTAAGACCTCTGTTCTAACAATTCCAGAACAAACGAAGATATTCTTTCTGTTTATTGTTGTTTTTCCAACATAATATTTTCTATTAATTATTTGAGAATCTTATATAATGCAACTTGATCATATGCTTTTCCCATTCCTCCCAGGCCCGCCCTCCCATCCTTGTGCCCTCCCCTCCCCCAAAATGCACCAAGTCCAATTTGTGTTGCCCATAAACTCATTGAAATATCCCCTCTTTGACTGTTGGACTCTTGAAACAATGAATCCTCAGAAATGGCTCCTTTGTGCATGCTTCTTGCCCTCTATTTATTCTGAGACTTCATATCAGGACACTTAAAATGAGCTCGGAGGGCCCTCTGGGCCTCTCTATTTATTCCTCTTTCCAAAGTGGCATCATTGAATACATATCCTTTCTCTGCTTTTTACTAATGTTTTGTCAGGTTGATTGGTCTAACAAGGATGGGTGGCTCAGCCCATGCACACTGCACAATTCTGGTAAAGAGCCAAAGAGGGCAGAGCTAGAGTCTCACCATCATAGAACTCTGGGTGTGAGCAAACCTATAAGAGACGTCTCTGGTAAGAATGCTACAGCAGGGCATGACCACTGTACTAGAGCAGGGGCAGCCTTCTCCCTCAGACAAGTGTCTTTGGGGCAGAAGGCAAATCATGCATTCACACTCCAATCTTTGGGCACAGCCACAATCTGGAAGCCACCGAAGGTTCTGGAAGCAGAACAGTGGCTCCCCATTCAACTACACAACACAGAATTCAGAAAACAAGTTAAAACATTAGTCCATCCCGAGTTTAAGTAACTAGAAATGACTAAGAAGTTATCAAATCATTGCCATAGCCAAGATTTAGTGCTACTGGGGAAAAACAGCGAGCAGCAAAAACACCCACTGTACCACCAACCTACCATCTCTTAAGGACACCTCAAATCTAAACTCTCCTTCACATCCCCTTTCCAGAACTTAAAGTTGATGGACAAGGCAGAGTTGCAGAAAATGTCAGTAGAATTTTATGGAATTCCATTATACATTTCCTTTACAAGTTTAAAGTGATTTGATCTCCTTTTATGCCCTAGGTAAACCCAGTACGGCGTTTTTGCATTTGCCCTCATTCTCTCTCTAGGCCTACATTTCTGTTGCTGTGAAAAAATAATAACCAGCCAAAGGCACCACTGGGGGGCGGGGAGAAAGAGTTTATTCTGCTAGCAGTTCCAAGATCAAGCCCATTACTGAGAGGAAGTCAAGTAGCTAAGTTATATCACATCCACAGTCAAGAGCAGAGAGAAGTAAAGGCCCTTGCTTCTTTATGTTGTGCTTGGTTTCCCCTTTCTCATACTCTTCAGGACTCCCTGCCTAGAGAATGGTACTGAGCTTTCCTGCACCAGTTAATAATTCAGAGGATGCCACACAGACCTATAATAACATATAGACACATGTAAACCAATATGATGTAGATATTTCCTCAATAAGATTCCCTTCCCACTAGCAGGGCATGGTGGTGCGTGCCTTTACTGCCAGCACTCAGAGAGGCAGAGGCAGGTGATCGCTGTAAGTTTGAGGCCAGTCTGGTCTACAAAGTGAGCTCAGGACAGGCAGGATTACACAGGAAAACCCTGTCTCAAATAACAAACAAACAAAAAGATTATCTTCCCAGGTAAATCTAGATTTGTCAATTTGACAGCTAAAACCAGGAGAAGCTGAGAGAATGTTGGGCTAAAAGCTGGGAATGAGGAGAAATCGCAACCAATGTAGCAGCTATAATACAAATTATTCTTCGCACTATCTTCCTCCCACTGCAATTGCTGCTCCTGCTCTGCTTTCAAAAGATTGTATTTAATGGCCCTCAGGCCTTTCTTTGTCCATTGAAACAGACTCTTGTACCAAATATGAACCACTTTACCACCTTAAAGCATGCGTCTCATTTATTGGACCACTGAATCCTGCAAAGACCCACCTGTCTTTATTAATGGGAAGTTTATCTCCATTTGGGGATTCTCTTCTCTTAGTATCCAAGAACCTCATATATTCACTCAAACCAAAGAAAATGCAGGTTCAAGGTGAGAAACACAGTTGGCGCAAGTATTGGGCCATGGCCCTAACACACGGGGCTGCTACTAAACATCGGTCCTGTGTGGCTCTCATGACTACAGTAAGTTACGCTTGCATCAGAGTGGCACCCACTCTCTATTGCTTCAGGTTGATACTCTAAAGTACAGTCCTCCAGAGCTAGAACCAAGCCAACCTCAGTCATAGATTGTGTCCTGGCCCACTACAAAAATTCTGGTGGGCTTCAGGGGAGTGCAGGGCAGCCAATGCGGATATGGCTATGTTTCAAGAGCTCTGCAGAGAGGCGTTACTAAGCCAAACAAAAATTTTGTTAGATTTCTCTAAAACCATCTTATAGGAAGTATCCTGAATTTACACCTTATGTCCCTATTCTTATGGGGCAAGTGCCATGTAAATCTCCTCTGCCCCTTCCTCCTGCTTAGCAATTCTTCTTCTTGTGTGAGCAGTGGGAGGCACCTGCTAAGGATGAGATGTGGAAGGTTACTACCACCATCTCATCTTTTCCAGGTAGCCATGGTTCCTCATCTTTGCTATCCCTGTGGACCTGTGCCACCTTTGTTGGTTTTCATATTCCTTCTCATGCTTCTGAAAGTGCCCCTTTACAAAGCCAGCTTCGTATTTCCAGAGGTTTCCTTTGGTGGTATTTGTTCCTACTGGAAACATAACTGGTGCACCTAATTTATTTGTGCAAACTACATTTCTGGTTACTGAAATTTGGTATACAGAAAGCTCTCCCATAGCCTCATGGGAAAACACTCTCAACTATAGAAATAGTCCATGGCTGGAAGTTTAAAGTGACCAGTCTACTAACACAAATACAGTACTAAATAATACTAAGAAAGGGTTTCTTCTATAGACCCCCACAGGAAAATTCCTTCTATAACAACACTCAGTGGCCCTATGTCAATGGCAAATTGATTGTCAGTGAATTGATGTTTTAGTATATTGGTCAAGTGATTTGACAAGTTGGTGTTTGATTAATTGGCCCGTTTGCTGTTGTTAAAGTTTATTTATTTTGTGTGTATGGTGCTTCACCTGCATGTACGTAAATATACTGCCTGTGTGTCTGGTGCTCACATCACACAGACAATGGCAATAGAACCCCATGAACTGGAGTTACAGATGATTGTAGGCCACCATGTGGATGCTGGAAGCTGAAACTAGGTCCTCTGGAAGAGCATCCAGTGATCTTACTAGCTGAGCCAACACTCCCGCCTGTAATTAGCCTGTTTCTACACACAACCACCCTGCCTTGACCCTGACTCCAACCTATTTTCTTGTGTTGGTTTTAAAGACTCATGTCTCCCAGAAAATTACGGGATCACTTGAGAGTAGGAATCACTTGCTACTTGTCTTTATATTTTCCTACTCCTGTTCAAGGGCTGGGTGCAGTGATTTTAGCAATAATGACTCAACAAATGCTTGAGGAAGTAAGTGAACAGAAGTCCACAGTGAAAGACTGTGAACTCATATGTTGTACACACACGCACATACACATGCCACACACACTTTCATGTGCATATACATACATAATTCGTCGTTGTCATCATCATCATCGTCGACTTATGGACAAGTCAATAGCTGAAAAGATTTTGTCACTATGGCATCCTATTTCTAATAAAGCCTTTCATTACCTAAATGATGCCCAACACATATCTATTTTCAAATTGAGTTCCCAAACTCTACAGGCTATTTTAACTGCTCCCTCCACAAAAATCTCTCTTGAAATTTAAAACTCAGACCAGAAGGCTGACCAGGATCCAAATATGAATATGGTGGATTTGTCTCTAGTTTCTAAAATAGGACCAGAGACATGACTCTCCCAACATTATTTTTAGCAGTGTGAGGGAAGGAGCTCCTTGTGCTGTTTCTTGGCAGGCTCACAGTCTGTCACTCCTGAGCCGGTCCCCTGAATCCTTCCAGCTTCCCCACCAGTCAGCATCTTTACTCCTGCCTGTGGTCCATGGAGCTTATCAGCATTCTTTTGTCCAAGTTGAGACATTTAAGAAAGCAGAGTTCAGAAAGGCATGGTGACATGTACCTTTAACCCCAGCACGGGGATAACAGAGACAGGCAGGTCCCTATGCATTTGAGGATAGGCTGGTCACAGAGTGAGTTCTAGGACTACCAAGCCTACATAAAGAAACCCTGTCTCCAAACCAGCAGCTTTCAACAGTATGAAAAAACAAAAACAATCCACTGAAACTCAGTATATCTTCCAGGAACACTGTTGCAAAGAGGACCAATTCATGTTTGTGCATGGTATGCATTCTCTGTATTAAACCAACTCCTTGAAGAAGCAACATAATGCATTCTTTATATAAATGAGGAAATGGGATGCCTAAAATTCACCCAGTAATCCCTAGTGGTTAACTGAAAAAGCCATACTTAAACCAAAGCCAACATCTGGTACTTGACTTCTTGTGCCTTTCCTCATTGGTTTTTTTTTTTCTTCTTCTTCTTCTTCTTCTTCTTCTTCTTCTTCTTCTTCTTCTTCTTCTTCTTCTTCTTCGTATCATTGGTTCTTACAAGAAACACAAAATATGAACTGAAAACTTGTCCCAGTTGTTCCTATTCCACAAAAAGAAGAATGACAGAGACTCTCTGGGTTTGCACAGCAGGAGGGAAACAGAAATTAGGGTTCAGTCTGTGATTGGTGATTAGCAAAACCAGCCAGGGAGCCTACTGGGCCCCAAACATAAGCAACATGGTCAGAGAGAATGCTATTCCTTTGCAGTACATGTTCAAGAGGTGACATGTCCAAGCCAGGACACCCTGGTGAGAATGTCAGAGCAGTGACACTTCAAATGGCATTTCTATGCTAAGACAACCCTTGATCACTCACATGTGGAGGGACCTTAGTTGATAATGCACATGGTACTGTTTTGTAGAAACCTCTTCCTTACTAAGTTTGTCTCAGGCAAGCTAGGTGACCATATGTTTCATTTCCACTGGAGTGTTGTAAACCCAACAATTTTCCTAATATAACTAGGTACATTGTTCTCTTTTACTCTCAGAAGGATTCCAGATTCCATAGCAGCCATACATTCACCTTTCATGTAGAAATCCGTATTCCTGAGTTCTTTGTTTTGGGACAGGGCTTCATGTAGTCTAGATTGGCTTCAAACTCACTACGTAGTTGAGGATGCCCTTGAACTTCCCGTCTTTCTGATTCTGCCTCCCACATGCAGGGATTTCAAGCCTGCTCTACCAAGCCTGGTTTTTAGTTGTGATTCTTTCAAAAACCAACAGTCTTTCTACTTGCTCCTTTTACTCTCAAAATAACCAAGACATCAACCTTGCTCAACAAGGCATACGTGGGGGGCTGCAGCAACCAAGCAACTCATGTGTAGTTTACACATTCTCAGCATCTCAAGTAATGAATCAAACAGATAGGTTTGCCCTCAGTACACTGTCACTGAGTCTCTACAAGTTTTCCCAAGACAATGACAGCACTGAAAGACAGAAAGAAGCTTGTGACTGTTGAGCTCCCTTGAGGCTAGCATAATGACAAAGCTTTGAAACCCCAAATAATTGACTTTTAAGAAAATAATTGTATATGTTCAAGGTAAATTTTTAAATAACATTAAGTTTTTAAATTAAAAAAAAAAGTTAAAACCACCTTCTCTTGCCCTAACACTTCCAGAAAATGGAGAACAAGCTAAAAGAATGTGTTATGCTACTTTCAGATATGGCAGCTGTTTAAAAATCACCTTGTGAGTTTATATTTCCCAAGAGCCTTTCCCTCCACCAACATCAGTAAAACAGTAAAATCCGGGAGAGTTTCCAAAGCCTTGGCCTTCACCCCAGCACAGAGCAGCTCATACTTTCTTACATCAGCAGATCAAATTACAGGTGTGTGTGTGTGTGTGTGTGTGTGTGTGTGTGTGTGTGTGTGTGTGTGTGTGTGTTCCTTACAGGTCCATTACTATGTCTTCTAACCAAGTAGGGGACTCCTCCCTCCCATTTCTCACTTACTGGCTTCAAATATTACTTTCTGTGTCATCAAGATTAAACTAACTCTTAGGAAGGCAAACTGAGCTAGTTTCAGAGCTTCTCTTTCACATGGCTGATCAAGTTGTTCATATCATCTGTATAAAGTGGATAATACTGATGCAAAAATTCAAGCAAGACCTCTTGGCACATGCCTTAATCACAGCACTGGGAAGGATAAGGGAGGGAGATTGTGAGTTCAAGATCAGCACAGGCTATACAATAAAACCTTGCCTCAGACTGTTTAATCATCATCACATCATCATCATCATCATCATCATCATCATCATCATCATCATCATCATCATCATGGTTTATAAGTTAAAGCATTTGTGTGGGGACTCAATTGATATAAAACAGGGAAACTACAAAGCAGAATGACTGGAACATTGTATATGCTCAAAAAATCTTTTTTTCTCAAATTGAACATGGCCTAAAATTTCAGTTCATTAATATCAAAGTTTAAGGCAAATGAATTGTTGATAGGAAACCTCAATCATAGTCCAAATTTACCCCTTCACTGACTTTCATAGCTTTTGTTGTCTAATTTCATCATTGTGTATCCAGTAAAAAATAATAGAAACATCTGAGGATCAAAGAGAACATCCAATAACATTTTATGAATGCAACAAATATCAATTTCCAATATTATTAGCCAAAAGGAGACCAAGAACATACTACATAAACCAAAAGTCTACCTTCTGCCTCGTGTGCCCAGGACCAGGCTAAAGCTCCATCCACCAGTCTGAGGACCAGGCTAGAGGGCCAGAGGGCTAGAGGAGCCTCCTGGAATGCTGTGGGCTACTCTGTATTCTGTTCTGGTGGTGTTGAGCAGGGCCCTACAACATGGCAGTGACCTCTCACAACAAGTGATCTCCTGCCACTTCCCCCAGATGGAAAATACTGAGGAGAATGGAAAGATGGTATAATATGTTCCTTGATGGCCATAAATCCAAACAAAGCAATCATATAGCAACTTCCTAAGAAACACAATTGGTAGTAAAAAGAAATGAGACTAGGTTGGGACCACAATGAAGATAGTGAAAACATGAATGGTTGAATGAAATAATGAAAATAATTCAAGATATGAAAACAGGATTTAATGAAGAGCTACATCTCCAAAGAAAAGTCAAAATGAAATAAAACATGAAATGAAAATTTCAAAAGTACAAATAAAAAACTAGAGGAATACCTCACCTCTAGACTGGATCAAGTGAAAGAGAAAATATGAAGTCTCAAAGACAAGAGGTAGTAGATTACTCAGTCAAAGAAAATATTAAATACAAAAAACTAAGAACAGAACATGCAGGCACTCTTGAGCACTAGAAGAAGACTTCCCTAATCTGAGCAATGAGATTCCTATAGATATCCAAGAGAAATTCAAAACACCAAATATACAGAACAAGAAATGAAATTCTACATAGCATATAACAGTCAAAACACTAAATACAACAACTGTATTGGAAGCTGCAAGACAGAAAGATCAAGTCACATATGAAGGCAGGCCCATTAGAACAATAGTTGATTTTTCAATAGCGATTATGCAAAAAGCACATGGTGTAAAAAAACAATGATGAGCTTTAGAACCACAAATAGACCCATCACAGTGATAGTGAGTGATTTCAATATCCTACCTTCATCAATAGACAACTCATCTGGAAAAACACTAAACAGAACATCCCACCAAAACACTAAAGAATAGATATTCATCTCAATATCTCATGGAATTTTTTCAAAATTCACCACAATATTAAGACACAAGCAAGTATTAACAAATTATGAAAGTGAACTCACCTTCTGCATTCTATCTGACCAAAATGGATTAAAGCTAGATATCCACAACAGAAACTACAAAAAGCACACAAACTCTTGGAAACTAAACAACATATGACTGCATTGCAACTGAGTAAAAAGGATATCTAGAAGAAAAAAATATTTTTAGTTTTTAGAACTGAATAAAAATGAAAATACAATATACCAAAACCCCAATGAAGGCAGCATTAAGAGCAAAGTTGGTAGCACTGTCCTAGTTACGGTTTTTATTGCTGTGATAAAATGTCATGACCCAAAGCAACTTCAGGGAGAAAGGGTTTATTTCAGCTTTCACAGTTCCATATACCTGTCCACTGCTGAGAAGTTAGGGCAGGAACTCAGATGTGGTGGGGAGAGGGGAGAGGGAGCTGGAGACAGGAACTGAGGCAGAAGCCAAGAAGGAGAGCTGTTTACTGGCTTGCTTTTCATGGCTTCCTCATCCAGATTTTTCTATGAACTCCAGGCCCCTGTGCCCAGGGGTGGCATTTCCCTCAATGGACTGGCCCTTCCATATCATCGTTATTCAAGAAAAGACTCCACAGGTTTATGGAGGTTTGCCTACAGGTTTGTGGAGGCATTTCCTCAGTGTGGTTCCTTCTCTCAGATAACTTTCACTTGGGTCAAGTTGAAAAACAAAACAGGACAAGCGACATGTGCATACATCAAAAAATCCAGGAGCTCACAAGAGAATAATTTAGTGATGTACCTGAAGGACTCAGAAAAACAACACTCAAGTACATGGAAAGCAATAACCAAAGTTGGGGCTGAAATTATGAAATGGAAACTTTAAAAAGTACAACAAAGCAATGAAACAAACAGTAGGTTTTTTGGAAATAGTAACAAGATTGGAAAACCTTAACCAAATTAACAACAAAATAAAAGAGTGAGATGATTCAAATTA
Source organism: Acomys russatus (assembly GCF_903995435.1). NCBI lineage: Eukaryota > Metazoa > Chordata > Mammalia > Rodentia > Muridae > Acomys > Acomys russatus. The sequence goes on from NC_067138.1 coordinate 16,969,692, forward strand.
ATAAATTAGAGATGAAAAAGAGTCATATAACAGATATTGAAGAAAAAGGGAGAATCATAAGTAAATACTTTAAAAACTATATTCCATTAAACTAGAAATTCTAACTTAATGTATAGACATATCTGACCTAAGAAAGTTAAACAAAATAAAGAATTAGATAGAAGAGTTAATTTAAAAGTTTTCAATTAAATCAATCACAGGGTCATATGACTCGAGACATAATTTTACCAGACCTTAAAAGAACTACTAACATCCATCTTCCTCAAACTATTCTACAAAATAGGAAATGAAGGAACATTTCCAAATTCTTTTCATGAAGCCAGTTTCACCTTGATATCAAAACCAATGTGTGTGTGTGTGTGTGTGTGTGTGTGTGTGTGTGTGTGTGTGTGAGATGAACCCAGATGTAAAAATTCTCAATAAAACACTTACAAACCAAGTTGAAGAGCACATCAAAAAGATTATCCACATGAGCAAGTTGACTTCATATCAGAGATGCAGAGAGAGCTTAATATATAAAAATCAACAAATATAATCCACCACATAAACCGACTAAAAGACAGAACCAGCATGGTCATCTCTTTAAATGAAGAAAGGGCCTTTTACAAGTCCAATATCTATTCATAACAGTCATGCGGTATCTATGGACACAAGAGACATACTTCAACATAATAAAGGCAATAGATAGCAAACTCATAGCCAAAACAATCCTAAACAGGGAAAAATTCAAAGGATTTCCACTAAAATCAGGAATAAGACAAGGATGTCTACTTTCCACACTCCTGTTCAACATAGAGCTTGAAGTCTTAGCGGAAGAAATAAGTTGAGTGGAGATAAAAGGAGTACAAATATGAAAGGAGTCCGGGTGCAGTGGCACACACCTCTAATTCTAGCACTCAGGGAGGGAGAGGCAGGCAGATCTCTGAGTTTGAGGCCAGGCTGGTCTACAAAGTGAGTCCAGGACAGCTAATGCTACACAGAGAAACCCTATCTTGAAAGAAAGAAACAAACAAACAAACCAAAGTGCCCTTATTTCTATATGTGAAAGACTCTAGACTACCATAAATCTCCTGCACCTGATTAGCAAACTAATAGGATACAAAATCATCACACAAAATCACCAGTTTTCCTATACACAAAAGAACAACACACAGAAAAGAAACAATGCTGTTCACAAAATTATTTTGGAATAAATCTAACCAGGGAAGTGAAAAACTAGCACAATAAAAATTTTAATACTGGTCAAGAAAGTTGAAGTTATCAAAAGATGGAAAGACCTTCCACATTTATGCAATGGCAGGAATAATATCATTAAAATGGCTATCACAAGCCAGGCATGGTTGTGCATGCTTTTAATCCCAGCATTTGGGGGGCAGAGGCAGGCGGATCTCTGTGAGTTCAAGGCCAGCCTGATCTACAAAGCAAGGCCAGGCCAGCCAAGGCTACACAGAGAAAACCTGTCTTGAAAAACTAAAACTAATAATAATAATAATAATAATAATAATAATAATAATAATAATAATAATAATACCATCACATCAAATCTACTTACAAATTAAAATGCAATTGCCACAAGAATTTCAATGCATATCATCACAGAAATTGAAAAACTAATTTTAAATTTCATGTGTAAATACAAAAAATCCAGGACAACCAGAACAATCAATAACAAAAAAATATATAGCTGGAGGTATCACCATCCCAGATCTCAAATTATACCACAGAGCTTTAGTAATAAAAACAGCAGGTTCTAGCACAAAAATAGGCAATTAATCAATGAAATAAAATTGAATACCTACATATAAGCCTACAGCCACCTGATTCTTTTGTAAAGAGGCCAATGATTGCATATTAAACAAATAGCAGCATCTTCAAGAATGATGCTGATCAAACTGTTAGCTACATTTAGAAGAATTAAACTAGATCTTTATCTCTTGCCTTGCATAAAACTCTACTCCAAATCCATCATAAAACTGATTCCCTGAATCTGATCAAGGGGGGGGGGGGGGGGGAGAATACACTTGAACTCATGGGCACAGAAAAAAAAAAAAAAAAAAAAAAAACCTTCTGAATAGAATCCCGATAATATAGGCATTAAAAAACCAACAGTTACTGAATGGTACCAAATGAAGCTAAAATGCTTCTCTACAGCAAAGGACACCATCATTCAAGTGAAAAGGCAGCCTACAAATGGAAAAAAATGTTCACCAACTATATATCTGATTGGGTTGGCATCTAGAATATACAAAGAACTCAAAAAACTAAACATCAAAAAAAATAAGTAAAATAAAATAAATAGGGCATGGAACTAAGAAGAGTTATCAAAAGATAAAATACAAAGAAAAAAATGTTTTCAACATCCTTAGCCCATCAAAGAAATGCAAATTGAAAACTACTTTCATCTTACCCCAACTGAATAGGCAAAAAAAAAAAAAAGTAGTATAATTATGACATGAGAAAGGAGAACAGTTATTCACTCCTGGTAGGAACCCTAACTGGTATACTCATTAGGGAAATCAGTGTGAGGGTCCTTCAAAAAGTTGCTAGTAGACTATCTTAGTTTGGGTTACCATTGCTCTGATGAAGCGCTATGGCCGAAACAACTTGTGGAAGAAAAGGTTTGTTTGGATGTATTTCCATATCACTGTGTCAGAACAGGAGCTCAAGTAGGGAAGGAATCCGGAGGCAGGAACTGAAGCACAGGCCATTGAGGGGTGCTATGCAGGCACGCATTTTTAGCTATTTTATTGGGTTATTGCTTCTACCAAACTTTTCCACCTAAATCCCTTGCAACCCCCAACACTCGGCAGGCAATAAAGAAGGTTAAAGGAAAAAGGGGACATAGCTCTCTTTAACAACTTCCTGCTGATCAGAGGCTTCGGGTTCCTAGGAGCAAGCAAGTCCAATCTCCATCGTCAAAACATCCAGCAATCCAGCAAACTAGAAATAGCAAACACAGCAGTAGGAACCAGCAGCATCAGGGACCGGAAGCAGCAGGGGGGGGGGGGTAACAACAGAGGGGCCAGCCACTACCACAGGGCCCTCCCATTTATGCCCTCTTCAGAATCCCCAGAATTAAACTGTCTGCAGCTCACAAAAAAAAAAAAAAAAAAAAAAAAAAAACCATACCCTTCCTAAAGCACAAAATAATCATAGATAACACATGTGGACTAACTCCATATCCCATAGCTGGGATTAAAACAAAAACATATTCATATAATATAGGTGGGTTTTTTTTAAGAAACCAAAATTCTTACTACATGACTGTACATTGGCTTTCTCCCCATGGCTTGCCCAGCCTGTTTCCTTATAAAAACCCAGGCCCGCCAGCTCAGTGGTGGCCCTACCACATAGGATCGGGCCCTCCTATATCAATCACTATTTAAGAAAATGTCCTACAGCCATGCCTATACCGCATAGTTCTGAGGCATTTTTCTTTTTTAGTTAATATATATTATTTATTATAATTTATTCACATTACGTTCCAATTGTTATCCCCTCGTTCTTATCTTCTGAATCCTAATGTCCCTCCCTCTTCTGCCCTATTCCCCTCCCCTAGACCTCTGACGGTGGCGGGTTGGGGGCTTCTACCCCACTATCAGGCAGCAGCCTATTGTGTCTCAAGATAGCCTGTATCTCCTTTCTTTGTGTGCCCATAAAGCCATCTTTCTGAGGCACAGTGATCAAACCATGAGCACCAGAGTGCATGTCAGAGAGTCAGCTGCTATTTCCACACACACACACACGGAGAATCAGTTGTCCATCAGCTACATCTGAAGAGGTGATCTAGAGTCTCTGCATGTATTGTCCTTCATTGGTGCCTTGGTGTGTGCAGGTCCTCCCCCCCCGACCTCGTGTGCAAATCCACTGGCCTTGATGATCTTCCTTCAGATTTCTTGACCCCTCCAGGTCCTTCCATACCCCTACTCTTTCATACAACTCTCAGCACTTCATCCAGAGTCCAACATCAAGTCCAAATATCTGTCACAATCACCCGCTGGATGGAGTCTCTCAGAGGACATCTATGTTGAGCCAATACCACTTATAAATGAGTATAAACTATGCAGATCTTTCTGGGTCTGGGTTACCTTACTCAGGATGATCTTTTCTAGTTCTATCCATTTCCATGCAAATTTCAAGATTTCCTTGTTTTTAATACCTGAATAATAATCCATTGTATAAATGTAGCACAGGTTTTTTTTTTAATCCACTCTTCAGTTGAGGGACATCTAGGTAGTTTCCAGATTCTGTCTATTATGAATAAACCTGCTATGAACATAGTTAAGCAAGTGTCCTTGTTGTATAGTGGGGCATATTTCAGGTATATGCCCAGGAGTGGTATAGCTGGGTCTTGATGTAACACTACTCTCAATCTTCTGAGAAAGCCCAAAATTGATTTCCAAAATGGTTGTTCAAGTTTGCACTCCCACCAGCAATGGAGAAGTGTTCCCTTTCTCCACATCCTTACCAACATGTGCTGTCACTTGAGTTTTTTATCTTAGCCATTCTGGTAGGCATAAGATGGAATCTCAGAGTCATTTTGATTTACATTTCCCTGATGACTAAAGATGTTGAGCATTCCTTTAAATACTTCTCAGTCATTTAATATTCTTCTGCTGGGAAGTCTCTGTTTAGCTCTGAATCCCATTTCTTAATTGAGTTATTCAGTTTGGTTGTTCTATTTTCTTGATTCTTTATATATTATGAATATTAGCTCTTTGTCAGATGTAGGGTTGGTAAAGATCTTCTCCCAGTCTGTAGGTGTCATCTTATTCTGTTGACAGTGTCCTTTGTCTCTTTTAGTTGTCTTATTGCTCTTGCTAGGATGTCAATTACAATATTAAAGAGATACGGAAGAGTAGACAGCCTTGTCATGTCCCTCATTTCAGTGGCACTGATTTAAGTTTCTCTCCATTTAATTTTATGTTGGCTACAGCTTACTGTATATTGCCTTTACTATTTTTAGGTATGTGCCTTATATCTTGGATCTCTCTAAGACTTTTAACATGAAAGGGTGTTGGGTTTTGTCAAATGCTTTTTCAGCATCTATGGAGATGGGCATGTGTTTTTTTTTTCTTTCACGTTGTTTATATAGTGGATTACATTGTCAGATTTCCATATACTGAACCACCCCTGCATGCCTGGGATGAAACCTACTTGGTCATGGTGGGTAAGATTTTTTATGTGTTCTTGGATTCAGTTTGAGAGTATTTTATTATTTTTGCATCAATGTTCATAAAGGAATTGGTCTGAAATTCTCTTTATTTGTTGTGTCTTTATGTGGCTTAGGTATTAAGGTGACTGTGGCTTTATAGAATGAGTCTGGTGGTGATCCTTCCATTTCTATTAATGGAATAATTTTAGGAATGTTGATATTTGTTTTTCTTTGAAGGTCTGGTAGAACTCTGCTCAGAATCCATCTGCCCCTGGGCTTTTTGGGTTGGGAGACTTTTGATGACTGCTTCTATGTCCTTAGGGGATATAAGACTGTTTAATTTGTTAGCCTGATCTTGATTCAACTTTGGTAAGTGGAATTTATTAAGAAAGTTGCCTGTTTCATTTAGACTTTCAAATTTTGTGGCTATATAGGCTTTTGAAGTAATACCAAATAATTCTTTGGATTTCCTCACTGTATGTTGATATCTCCCTTTTCATTTCTGATTTTGTTGATTTGGGATACTCTCTCTGCCTTTTAATTATTTTGGCTAAGTGTTTGTCTATCTTGCTGGTTTTCTCAAAGAACCAGCTCTTGGTTTCATTGGCTCTTTGAATTGTTTTATTTCTAATTTATTGATTTCAGACCTGACTTTAATTATTTCCAGCTGTCTAGTTCTCTTGGGTGTGTCTGATTTTTTCTTCTAGAGCTTTCTGGTGTTCCATTCATTTTGCTTATATGAGATGCATTCAAATTCCTTATGAAGGCACTCAGTGCTATGAACTTTCCTCTTAGCACTGATTTCATTGTGTCCCATAGGTTTGAGTATGTTGTGCCTTCATTTACTTGAATCCTAGGCAGTCTTTAATTTTTTTATTTATTTCATCCCTGAACCAGTTGTCATTGAGTAGAGTACAGTTCACTTTCCATGTGTGTATGGGCTTTTTGTTATTTATATTGTTGTTAATGTTCAGCTTTAGACCATGGTGCAGGGGATACGATGCAGGGGATTATTTCCATTTTCTTGTATCTGTTGAGGCTTCCTTTATGGCCAATTAAATGGTCAGTTTTGGAGAAGGTTCCTTGAGGTGCTGAGAAGAAAGTATATTCTTTTGTGTTTCTTGGGTCTGTTTGCCTGGAAAACATTTTTTCAGCCCTTTAGTCTCAGATTATGTTTATCTTTGTAGCTAAGGTGTGTTTCTTAAATTCAACAGAACGCTGTATCCCCTTTCTGCAGCCATTCTGTCAGCCTGTGTCTTTTTATTGGAGAGTTGAGATCACTAATGTTGAGAGATATTAGTGACCAATGACTGTTAGTTACTTTTACTGTGGACTTAGTGGTGATAGTGTGTGGCTGTGCTTATTTTCCTTTTGTTTTTCTATTGTAAAATTATCTATATCCTGTGTTTTCTTGGGTGTAGTTGATATCATTGGGTTGAAGTTTTCCTTCTAGTATCTTCTGTGGGGCTGGGCTGGTTCATAGATATAGTTTAAACTTGGTTTTATCGTGGAATATCTTGTTTTCTCCATCTATGGTGATTGAAAGTTTTGCCGGATAAAATAGTCTGGGTTGGCATCTATGGTCTCATAGTTTCTGACCATCCCAGACTCTTCTGGCTTCATGGTCTCTGTTGATAAGTCACGTGTGATTCTGATGTGTCTGCCTTTATATGTTACTTGGCCTTTTTTCCCTTGCTGCTTTTAATATTCTTTCTTTGTTCTGTATATTTAATGTTTTGATTATTATGTGATTGAAGAAATTTTTTTTCTGGTCTAGTCTATTCGGTGTTCTGTAAGCCTCTTGTATGTGTAAGGGCATCTCTTTCTTTAGGTTGGGGAAATTTTCTTCTATGATTTCTTTAAAGATATTCTCTGGTCCTTGCAACCTGGACTCTTCTTTTTCATCTATTCCTATTATTCTGAGATCACAGCATTTCATGGTATCCTTGATTTCTTGGGTCACAATTTTTTTGTTTGAATATTTTCTTTAAGAGATGTATCAGTGTCTTCATTGCATCTTCAGCACCTGAGATTCTGTCCTCCATCTCTTGAATTCTGTTGGTGATGCTTACCACTACGATTCCTGATCTTACCACTATGATTCCTGATCTCTTCTCTGTTTGCTGTTTTCAGGGTTTTCTCTGTTTGTGTTTTTTTTTTTTTAAGGTTCTAATTCCATTTTCATCTCTTGAACAGCTTTAATCATTTCCTCTCTCTGGTTGATTGTGTTTCTGTTTGTCCTCCATGGCCTCTATCTGTTTGGTTTTTTTTTTTTTTTTTTTTTTTCCCTGTAATTCTTGGAAGGATCTATTCATTTACTCTTTATGTTTTTCAAATAATTACACAAGCATAGCCCTAAGGTCGTTTTTATAAGATTCAGCTGCATTACAATATCCATTATTTTTTGGAATTTCTAATGGATCGATGCTGTCCTGGTTTCTGTTTATTGTGTTCTTACCCTTTCCTTTAGCCATCTGCTTCGGGGGCTCAGGTTTTCTAAGCTGGCAGCCAAAGGAATGAGACCCTTCACAAGGCAGCTGCTTGATTTACAGGCTTAGCAGACACTGTGCTCCTGGAACTCAGGTTCGACTGAGCTCTGCCACCTAAGATCCGGGATTCAGCAGGGTTCCACTGACTTCTTAATCTCCTCAGGGGGATCAGTAGTAGAGTGTAATGCTGGCTTGGCTGCCAGAACACTGTATCTGTCATCCAGATGCTGTTCTTGAGGGTACCCTATATGGAGAGTACAGGGCACTAACAGTTCATGGCTCCTGGACCAGGGGATGGCTGAAAACTCCCAGTTTGTCCCCTCCTGTCTGCAAAGCACCAAATTCGGTGTTTTGGATCCAGTAGGCTGCTCAATCATCAGTTTCTCTGCATCTGCTCCTCTAATCTCAGAGGGACGCTTGTGCTCAGCTCTAGTATGTAAATAGTGTAGGTTGCTAGCAGTTCCTGATTCCTGAGCCCAGGCCTGGACTTCTGGCTGCTGGAAGGGGTTGGGGGTGTTGGGCTGATTCTCTCCAACTCCTGGATTGTCCTGTTCAGACTGAGAAGGCCTCGAGTTAGTTGGATTTAAGAGCCCATTCACTCATGGGTTTCTCTGTTCCCCAGACGGCCTGCAGGTGCTTGAGGCTTGTGACTCCTGAGCTGGGGGAGGGGAGCAAGCATACATCCTGCCACCATGGCTAGGGTAGACACCACACACACTGGGCACTGCCATCTTAGAATCCCCCTTGAGGCATTTTTTTTTTCAATTAAGGGTGTCTTCTCTCTAGTGACTCTAGTTTATGTCAAATTGGCATCAATCTAGTCAGCACATAGACCTACCATAAGATCCAACTACACCACTCTTCAGTATCTACCCAGAAAACATACTATATGTCCTATATGTCCTATAGTGTATAGTGTCATGTAGCATATCATACTGTAGAGCATCCATAGGGATTATTTTCCTATTTACAATGGTAAGGAAATGGAAACAGCTTATATGTCTATGGACTGGTGAGTAGATAATGAAAACAATGTACATTAACACAATGGGATGTTATTCAGCTATTATGAAAAACAAAATTATAAAATTTGCAAGTAAGTGGATTGAGCAAGAGACTATCATTCTGATACCCAAAAGGACAGTGTTGCATATTTTCTATCATTTGTAATGTTAACTTTGAATCTTCAGAGATGAGTGCTTTGTTTTGAGTACCCGTACAGGTTAAAAAAAAAAAAAAAAGTAGTAAGTTTGGGAGGCACAGAGATCATTGTTGTCACAGATGAGCACTAGAGGAAGCAGGAATGTTAAACACACAGGCTTGTCCCTTCAAACTGAGGGATGCAGAACCTGTTATCCACCCAGAAGGCTGGAAGCAGATGTGGTTAGTAATCTGGTGACCTGTGTGGCCAATAGCATACTATATGCTCCCCAGACCTTTTTTATGCATTTATCAATCTATAAACCTATCTTTATGGAAGATGTCACATGCACAAAAAGTTTTGACATAGTCACATCTCAAACTTTATTGTGCACATGGGATTGAGTTAATTATCACCAGAAAGTTTTCACCAAAATAAACTGTGCTTAAATATGCCTAAAATAAAGTACTTGGGGTCAAACTCCAAAGTGTGAACCAACACTGGCTATTGAGTCATATTAGACCAAGCTACCTTCTTGCTTCTGTGGAATACTACTCTGCTGGCTGTGGTAGGTCACAGAGACACTCCAAGTAAGGGCTATGGAAGGAAGGGAGCTTTCAAGGTAAGATAAAATGCAGTGGTATACAGATTCAAAGACCCACAGAAAAGCAATAGGCCAAGCTTGGAGAGTTCTGTGGAAGAGTGGGAGGAGAGATGGAGGAAGGCAGGTATCAGGAACACCATAGGAAGACCTGCAGAGTGAACTGACCTAGGCCCATGGAAGCCACAGAGACTGAACCATCAACCAAGGAACATGCATGGGCTGGACCCCCCGCAGATGTGTGGCATACATGCAGCTTGGTCCCTGATGATGGGAATGGAGGCTGTCTCTGACTCTTTTGCCTTCCTTTGGATCCCTTCCCGCCAGCTGGGCTGCCTTGTGTGCCTTGGAGGGAGAAGATGCGCTTAGTCCTGCTGGCATTTGAGGTGCCAAGGTGATTAGTACCTATGAGAAAGAGAGGGAGAAATGAGGAGCAGGAGGCATGAAGTTGGGACTGGGAGGAGAGGAGGTAGAGGGCTGGGATCAGGCTATAAAGTGAAGGAAGGAAGGAAGGAAGGAAGGAAGGAAGAAAGAAATGAGTGGGAAATGCAGTGGTATAAAGGATTACAGGGGAATAACACAAGGGGATACTTAAATCGGGGTTGTAGTATATGACTAGATGGACAAGGAAAATCTTGAAGCTGAAATGGACTGTTGCTGAAGGACCGATGATCAGGACTGAAATTATGGAGGATCATTGTATCAATGGCTGAGTGGATCTTCAAAAGGACATTTCAGACTGCTAAGTTTGTGGGACTGATAATTGTTTCTATTATAAAAGTTAAACGGTGTGCAATTGTTAGCTTAATCAGAAAGGAGGAAGTTGTAGAGGGATTTTAATTTGGCTGCTCTGGCAAGAGATCACATCCAAAGGTCTTCTACATCTCTGTGACCTGGCTGGAATACAAACATGCCTCAAATCCAGGAAACAGAGGCAAGCAGATCTGAGTTCAAGGCCAGCCTGGTATAGAGCAAGTATCGGGTAAAGAAACGCTTAGGTACATGCCTTTAATCACAAACAATGACAGTAAAACACCCATGTTTGAAACTGATGTCCAATTGTATGGCAGAAAAGGTGATGAATCAGAGAAAGATTTGACAGAATAGGATACATCCAACTCTTGGGTGAAGGGGGTGGGGAGGAAATCTACTTAAGGGCAATGCAGAAAGAGAGAGAGGGAGGGAGAGAGAGCGACAGAGAGACAGACAGAGAGAGGGGGTGGGAGTTTTACCAGGACATTAATAGAGAGACAGGTTTAGAAAGAGAGCTCAAGTAAAGACCTAATGAGCCAAGGAATAAGAAGGAGCCAGAAAATTAGATTGCTGGAGTTAGTTTGAGGCCAAGCAGAACAATTCTGAGGCTGAGAGAAATTCCAGTTTGAGCCAGAACAGCTGAATTGAGCCAGCCAGCTATGAGCTCAGAAAGAACAAGTAAACATTAAGCATTAAGTCTCAGAAGCTGAAAACATTCTAGGCCTAGGTTAGATTGTACAGAGGCTAGAAGCTTCCAGGACTAGACCTCGGTTAGCAGAAGGAGGCAGTAACCCTCCCAGACAACAACGGAAGCAGGCAAATAAAGTTCATTTTACACTGTCCACCAAGCTTTACTGTCTAACACTTCTCTCACCTTACAATAGTATCACGGAATGGGGACTAAACGTTTGACAAATACTTCAGATATAAACCGTAGCAATAATCTTCCTCAGGATCTTAGAGGAACCATCAACCCAAGTTCATTTAGGACCCATAGAAATGTCAACTATTTCAGTGAACTGTCCTCCACTCTGTTTCATTGCCTTACTTTAAAATCTACTTGTATCTATGTAGCTTTTAACTGTTGAAAATGAGAATACAATAACGCAATATAAGTGATATGTTCTAAGACCCCAGCAGAGGGCTAAAGCTATCACCAAGCCCTGTGACACTAAATAATAGGAACTGTTCTGAGAAAATCTGTTATTAGGTGGTCTTCACTGTCACTCGAATATCATAAATACATAATGCAAATTAAGATGGCTATGATGGGCCCAGTGATGTGCCTTATGCAAGCCTGGTGCTTCCTACAACTTACATAAAGGAGAACACAGAAAATCAACTCTACAAAGCTATTTTCTGACCTCCACCATGTGCTATGCATATGAGCACATGTGCATACACACAATAACAATAATAATTTTAAGAGATAGCTCTGTTATCACTAGACGAGTATTTTATAGGACTACCATTGTAGTGGTAAGTGTAAGTGGAGCATAGGTGCACTACTCGTTTTCTATACAAACATACCCATGATGAACATTATATTACAAATCAGACATAGTGGGTTAACAACAATAAGAATGATGAAATAGAACAAATAAACCATTGGGTGGGATGCACACCCATAGTCCAACTGCCAAAGGGCTGAGGTTCAGAACCATTGGGTCCCCCAGGTTTGAGGTCAGCACTGGCAGCATAGACTGCATCTGACAATAGTTATTACTACAGTAACATGTTACAATAAAGGCCACATGAACGTGTCCAGTCCTGCTGTCTCTGTCTGAACTCTTTTTCAAAGTATCTACTGTACCTGACTCACGCATCTTCTTGATCTTGGAAAATAAAGCAAACAGTAGATTAGGGAGGTTACAATAACACTTTCTTCTGATAACACAAATCATTTTAAGCTACAATACTTTATCTAGTGCCATAACTTTTAATACGGCTTAACTTTTCTCTTTTCTTCTTTCCCTTTTGAATAATAGCCAATTTCAGCAGTTTTTCCAGACACTCTCAGCTTTCTCTCTAATTCTGAAAAGCCCCTCCCTGACACTTTTACCAAGCAGCTGCTTGCTTACTCCTACTGCTGAGCCTTCCAGCTTTCTTGGACCCTAACTCTAAAGGCATGGCTTGCTATCTTCTTTTCCATCTTTTTCCTCCCAGCTACTACTAGACTTACAGCTCACCTGCCCTGTTATTTTTCTTTTAAACTCCAATAAAATTGTTCTCAAATTTTCTTTTGGGTCTATTTCTAAATTCTTTTATTAATGAGGTTCTTAGTGAACCTAAGTAGAGAACCCTTCATTTTCCCAGTAACATAAATACACTCTGTCATGTGGGAACAATGACAAAATGACTTAATGACATCTTTCTTAGAACATATACCCATCATTAGGCAATGTATAACAGAACTGAATTAAATGCCTTTAAATTACAATATAGTGCTAAGTCTATGATAAACATTCAATTACTACTGACTGGTTCTGTTTCTGTCTGAATGTGATGATACCCACAAACACAAGTAGTGGGTCAGATTCCACTTTTGTCATCAACAAATGCTAGCAAGGTGGTGCTTCCTGAATCATAGCTTAATGAATAATTTATATTATTTTATTTTATGTGCATTGGTGTGAGGGTATCAGATCCCTTGAAACTGGAGTTACAGACACTTGTGTGCTGCCATGTGGGTGCTAGGAATTGAACCCAGGTCCTTGGGAGGAGCAGACAATGCTCGTAACCACTGAGCCATCTCTCCAGCCCAAAAGGACACTTTTTGAAGCAATGTGCTCAGCCTGCTCTTTCCCAATCCAATCACATACAGCTAACACAAATCAAAGCTGACTGACAGAATTTGTGCTAAATTCCAACTGAGCGACCAACCATATGTGTGACCGTGAATGTGGCAGATTCTTACAACTGGGAAACAAGGCAGGAGTCAGTTGCTATAGTTTCTTGAGGATCGCCACACCCTGCTTCGACACCTCCCCTCAAAGCCCTACAGGCAGGGAGATCCCTGCAGCTTGTGTCAGAAGCCTCTGAGATTACATCGGTCGTAAAGGACAGCCACAACAGGTGTGTCACGTGGAACAGAGAAGAGCTAGGCAAGGAGGTGTCAGAGCTAGAGGCATCACCTCAGTTCTCTAAACAGCACAGAGAAGCAGTGAGGTTAGAGCACCCATCCGTTTAACAAGGTAGATCCTTGCAAGGAAATGAACTGAACACGCAGTCGCAGTCAAGGCGAGCTTTTTCTTTTTCTTTTTCTTTTTTTTTTTTTCTTCCCTCCTCCAAACACAATAGATTCCATTCCCTAATTGCTATGTATTGCTTCAAATGCAAGAAACACAGTATGTTCTGTTTTTATGGTAATTGATGGTCTTGTTAAGAAAATGTAAAATTCCAGTTGCAGAAGCAATTGTTCAGTTAAGCAGTCCCAGCATCCCCCATCTGGGTGGCTCAGCCGTGTCACCACAACATCCCTCCTGCTCTCACAGTAGCCACTTGGTTTTGCTGCCAGTCCCACAGTGGGTGCGACTGAAGACTCCATGTCACAGTGGAAAGGGGGCGAGGAATAATTTCAGTATATTTGCTCCTGGAGAATAAGACTCCTCGCTGCAGCGAATTACAAATCCACCACTTGATGGAGACCAGAATATAATTAAGTGTTTAATAGATGCATCTGCATATGTGATTTAAAAAAAAAAATCCAAGCAGCTGCTTTCAAGTCAGCTGAACGGCATTTAACAATACAGGGAAAAGTGAGCGTGGAGAGTAGGTTTTTGTGCTTGCCAGCCCAACCAAATGAATGCTTGATTGACCAGGTGTCTCTTGACTGGAGTCCTTACAGCGTCCGCGGTGGTCAAATGGGCACAGCTCTCTTGACTATTCAGTGATAGGCACCTAAAGAACTTGGATACATTTTTCTCTCAAAACCTACAAAGCTAGAGGATCTCAGGTGCAGGGCACAGATCTCTGTCTGGCCCTAGCAGGGGTATGGGGTGCAGATTGCAGCTTCTGTAAAAACAGTAGTGTCAGGAAAGCTTGAACAAAATATAGAGAAACATTTCTGAGCACTTTCCCACATCTTACGTCTTACTTTTTTTTTTTTTTATTTGATCATTGTATTAATTTAGTGTGTGTGCATAGGCACTACAGGCCCAGGGATGAAACTTCTGTTTTCAGGCCTGCACACGAACACCTCTAACCACTGAGCCATCAGGGCAGCCGCAGGCAGTTCTGTTCTTCATTCATGAGGTCCCATGTCCACATCACAGCACTCATTCTAGAAGGTTCAACTTTCTAAGGTTTCCTGTTTGGTTTGGTTTGGCTTGGTTTTTGGTTTTTGAAACAGGATCTCACATAGCCCAGGTTATATACGACCTTGAACTTATCCTCCTGCCTCCGCTCCCATGTGCTGAGATTACAGGCATATATCAGCACACACATTTTTTAATTTTACTGTAATTTATTCACATTGCATCCCAATTGTTATCCCTTCAGTTGTATCTTCTCATTCCCACACTCCCTCCATCTTCCACCCTATTCCCCTCTCCTAGACCTCTGACCTTCTTCCCCACCGTATGACCACAGCCTATCCGGTCTCATCTGGATAGCCCAGCACACACATTTTATGCAGTGCTGGAGACTGAATCCAGAGCTTTGTGCATTCTAGGCAAGTGCTGTATCAACTGAGCTACATGCTCATCTCCTGCCTGATTATGCCACATCCACCTTGATTACAGCATGTCAATGCTATGTCTGTGCCCCCACAGAGCTGTCCACCAACCAAGCAAAGCCGGGCTCTAAATGCTTTTGCCAAAGTAGAAGATTCTTCCCCCACTCCACACTGTCTCATATCAGTCTTACATTCTACCTACCCTCTTCTCAGACTCTCAAGGTCAATCCCCAGACATAGCCTTTCATCCTTGTTACTACGTATTATTTTTTGATGAATTAGCCTTTTCTCCTTGTAGTAGGAAAAGTGTGTCCCCACTTCAGTGGCAGTAAAAGATGGAAGATTTTGAGAAAGGTGTCATTCTGTGGTGTGCCCCTTGACATGGTCTCCAGATATGGTAGATGGAACTGTGTCTCCTCAAAATACATCAATACCAACACAGGTAACACAGTAGGGTGACAACTATTCACAATAATCCACATTTTGTGAGTAAATAAGAGTCTCTCAGAGGCTCCAAAAACAAGGTCATGATAAGATGAATATGCTAATTACTCTGATTTAATTAGTACATATTATATAAATTTATTGAAGTACCACACTGGGCCCCATAAATATGTATTATTATTACATGCTAATAGAAAGGCTTTGTGATGTTTAAAAAGATAGACATGCTAATTACTCTGATCCGATCATTATATTTCACGCACATGTATCCAATGTTGCCCCTGTGCCCATGAGTGTATACAATTAAAATAACAACAAAGACAAGGAAAATTTTGTATATGACTTTATTTGCAAGTACAAGAATGAGGTTATTCTGGAACAGAGCAGACCTTAGGCTGATATAACTTATGTCTTTATAGGGAAAAAAAGACATATAGGACAGAGAACAGAATGCCATGTGACATGAGAAGCAAAGAATAGGGTGAATGAATATATACATACATACATACATACATACATACATACGAGTGCCAGTACCCACCAGAGGCTTGATGAGAGTCAGGGACAAATGTTCCCTCTGAGGTACCCAGAACAAAACACTCCTGCCGACACCTGAATCCCAGACTTCTAGCTCCTCAACTGTGAGAGACCACGTAAGTCTCTACTGTCTTAAGCTACACAATCTGTGGGAATACGTCATTGCAACCCCGGAAGTAAGCACGCTGGTCAGTAGAACATGTTCAGCCCCATCCATCTGTCAGGGGGCATCTCAGTTCACACTTACACATGCCCACTGCAGATCTCAGGACCTTCCCTTGACCGGGGGGCTTCCTAGGGTTCGTAGGGTCACCTCCTTAGTCATTATAATTCAACCGGAGCGTCTCCTGATTTTCAGGGCAGAGTGCCTTGTTGCTGAAGGAAATAAGCCCTGAGACCTCCTTAAGGGCTTTCTAGTTCTCACACTACCTGGAGTTGATAGTTGGACAGTCAGAATAAGTCACCCTCATCACCTATGGTTTCTATGGCCACCAACAGTAGTCAACAGCTTCTACAGCCTGTTAGTCTCCGTTTCTCACATCTTTCAACACTACGACTTCTTCATAAGCTGATGTCTCCCCATCCCTAGTGAAAGTTCTAGCAAATATTGTCAACACCCATGAACCACAGCAATAGGACACCTACTGCATGAGATATTAATTAAGAGGCTATTGTAGCAGTTAAATGCAGGGCAACAGTGTGGCCTAGATAGAGCACAGAGGGCTGTGGCCACCATTCCTTCTATGCATATAATAGAATGCTGATTCTTTCGACAGTGGACAGGCCCAAACTATATTAGTTTTGAGCCATATAACTCTTTTACTCCAAAGTTGCAGATTTCATATTACCTAAAGTAAAACTCAAGTGGGAATTCCATGAGCTTCCTTAGATTCGATACATGCATTAAAAATAATTAGTGACAACTGAAAAAAGAATTTTTATGCAGACTTATGAAAAACTTTTGGTTTTAGAATATCATGAAGCCAGCATTGTTTCCTTTTATTTATTTATTTATTTATTTATTTATTTATTTATTTATTTATTTATTTATTTTGAAAAGCCACCCCAAAGTCAAGGGATTGATAACACAAATCAAACTACACATTGATGAAATCAGAACACAGATGCAAACTATGAGAGTGAACTGACAAAAGCAGGAAGTAGTGGCTTACAGGAAGAACTTCTGGCCACAAATGTCAAAGGCTCTGCAACACAGACAGCATATAAACAACAGTAGTTCCTGATTCAGAACAAGATCACCGTGTCAGGAACAGCACTGTGATGGTTGATTATCAGCTTGGCAAAATACGCAATCGCCCAGAAAAGGATTCTCATTGTCATGGTTAGCTTGCTCTACGGGCATGCCTGTGAGGGGTTCTTCTTACTGGTGTTAACTGAGGTGCTCTGAATGTAGGTGGCACCATTCTGTGAGTTGGGTCTTAGACTGGACAAAAAGGAGGGAGCAAGCTGAGTACTGGCATGCAAGCACCCATTGCTCTCTGTTCGTGGTATTGGATGGGGTGTAACCGACCTGCTCTGGCGCCTGCTGCTATCCTGTCACTGATATGAGGGACTGGAACCCAGAACTATAAACTAAACTGAACCTTTTCTGTCCCAAGTTGCTTTTGTGAGGTCTTTTCTCTCAGGAACTGGACAAGGAACTGAGACAAGATGTAACGAGGACAGAAGATATAAAGAGGACAGAAGTGAGATGGGCAGTAAGTCAGGTATCTTATTTCATGTGCAAAAGCAACATGTCCATGAGGAAAGGATCATCACCCAGAACATCACACCCATAGAACAGCAAGCAGAAAGAGACTCGCATGCCTGATTTGAAATCCATCAATCCAGAAATGACACAGGTCACTTCTCACAAAAAAACAAAAACAAAAACAACAACAAAACAAAACAAAAAAAAAAAACCCCAAAACATTCTTGTTGACTAGAAATGACTTTATTTCCAAGAATTTTATAATAAAATTTATAAAATTGTTTTTATAAAGTAACTAAGAATATGCAGTAGCCTACACACAGGGAAAATTCCTACAAGAGCTGGTCTGAGAAAATCCCATCTCTTGGAGAAAGAATAATAATTAAAATGATCACTCCACAAAAGATAATCTACAGAGATACTATAAATAATGGAAGAATGTTGGAAATACAGTAAGTATATTAATTACTGTTGTCATAAAACACCATGTCCAATGTAACTTGCAGAAGGTGGCTTCATTTTGAATCATGGTTCCAGAAGGCTAAGAGTCCATCACCAGTCCAGCCTGTCAAAATAATCACATGGCCCTTGCATCTCCTTTCCCCCACGGCCTGGTGCAGTGCCCATGGCTTCTGGACAACTTGCCCTGTTCAGTGTATCTGACAAAACTGGCCTTGTGGAATTTTCAAAAACCTTGTATCCCTTTGTCTGAGTTTAGTCACTTCCAGAGGTATGGCAAAAGCACTCAGGGATGCTACCCTGGCAATCAGAGATGTGCCTGAGTTAACAGCATTTCCTGAGATGTTAGGGTGTGCATGAAAACCTTGATTCCCACCATCCACTCTTGAATCTTGGCACACAATATTCCAGGTGACAGTGTTGACTGGCCAGACTTGAGTTCAACCTTAGTACAGTAGTTGCCTGTAACCTGTACCTCTTTGTAACTTCTCCAGATGTAACTGTTAAGCACATTGATGTTGGAATGGCTTTACTGACAGCTGCAGTCAAAAACCATATTCCAGCAACAGTCATGTGTGAACCAGAGGACTATGTGGAGGTATAGTAATGCAGAGCTCTCTTAGTAAGGACACCTCCTTAGAACCTAGGCACTGGTTGCCCTTGAAAGCATTTACTCATACTGTACAATATGAAGCAATTTCAGATTACTTCAGGAAACAGAATGGTAAAGGAATTTCTCAGATGCTCTTGAGGCATGGGATGAGCCCATCAGGCTCCTGGCCAGCTGCACACACTGAAATCCAAGCCACGCATCACAGTTCTCAATTAAGCCCCTAGAGTCATTACATGGTGTGATGCTTTGAACACCTCGGCATTGGTGGCAACACTCAGAAGTATTAGAAATTCTAGCTTGAGCTTCTCTCACATTTGCCAGCTCAGCAGGGGCTGCTGTTGTGAAGATGAGGCCAGTCTGCACAATCAACGACCTCTATCTGATTGTCATGCTACAGCCAAGAGTCAAGGGGCTGATAGGATGTCTTCATTTGGTGGGGTTTTTCATTATCTGATGTTCTGACTGCAAAAATTATCTCCAGAGAAATATTGGACGGCATTGTTGTCCTGGGATGTGAAGAAGAAGCCTTGAAAACACATGTTGCTAAAAAGAAACATGGTGTAACAGCCCTACAAACCAGAAAAAAATGAAGTTCTCACACCCTTTGGTCTTCGTTAAAGCCACAAGAGAAATAATGGTAACATTGACAAGTTGTTATTAGCAATATTGTCACCAATAACAAAAATCTGCCAGAGTCTGCCCTCACAGATCTCACTGTAGCCACTATCACTGTCAAATATAGTCAGTCACTGTCACATACAGTCAGTCTAACTCCATGTGCTATGCCAAGAATGGGTAGATGTTGACGCCAGAGCAGGACAGCAGTCTCAGATACACTGTGCATGCTTTACAAATGATAAGGCAAACTATTGGTGACTTTGACACTGTCCACAAGTGCTTCTCATGAGACTTAAAACCAGGATTAAGAGCAGAAACTTCCAACATACTGAAATTTCCATTGATCAGTATGTGACCGACCACAAGGATAAGAGTGACAACCTTGTAAAGTAGAAGTCACTCTTTAATGAATCCTCTGATTTACTCACTGAGGCAGAGAAGGAGTGTGTCAACAATTTGAGTGACATTTCTTTCAGTTCTGATGCCTTCTTTCTTTTCAGGGATAACGATAGAGCTAAGAAAAGCGGTGTGGCCTATGCTGTCTCTCTACCTTGATCTGCTGCTGCTGCTGCTGCTGCTGCTGCTGACAAAGTTGTGATTGAGGCATGTGATGAACTGGGAATCTTCTTGGCTCATATGGGCTCAGTTTACATAATTTCCCAGTTTGCTTATATGTGGTAGATAATGGCATAATTTTGAAACTACTTCTTTTTTAAAAATGAACAATTTTCATCTAAATAATAGAGTCTATGGTTTTAGGTTAAAAAAAAATCCACCACCCTCATGGCAGGACAGACTGTAGCAGCATCTGAGAGATTACATCTTGAACCATAAGCATGAACAGAGAGAGAACACGGGGAAAGGTGCATGGTTTTTAACCTCAGGGCTTTCCCCAGTGACATACTTACTCCACTAAGCTCACACCTCCTAAGCATCCCAAACAATGCCACAACCAGGAGCCAAGTGTTCAAATGCCCAAACTATGGGAGTCATCACATTTGAACTACATACCATGTATCCTTGAGTAGTTAAAACCTGGCATAAATAAACTCTAGAATAACTAAATAACAGATCTCTGTGCATCTGACAAAAAGAATGAGGTAGTTTTGTATATCTTACCATAGGGCCATCTTTATAATCAACCAGAATAGCCCAAGTTATCTCCAATAACAGCAATCCTAGTGCTCTAGTAGCTCAAGTCAATAAAACTTTATTTTGCTGGTGTACAGCAAGTATTCATAGAACAGGATATGCCCCACACTAAATCTTCCTCATGCAGGGGCCTGAGCTCATCCAGAGCTTCAAAACCCCAGTGTAGCTAGAAGTAAAAGAGACTTCAGCGAAGGCACTTAAATCCTTCAACCCGGAAATGACACAGGCTGCTTCTTAGCACATTCGGTAGTTGAAGGAACTCATATGGTCACATAACTGCAAAGGACCAGAAGTACAGGGAAATGTAGACGTGTTAGTGGAAATTAATGATGGATAACATCATCTCCAGGGATTCTACAAAGTCAAAAAAAAAAAAAAAGAGCATATGCTGGTTTTCACAATAAGCATAAATTGCAGGGCTGGGGATTCAACTCAGCAGTTGGGAATGCTTGTTGCTTTTTCAGAGGAGATGAATTTGGTTTCCAGCACCCACACTGAGCAGTTCACAACTGTCTATAACTCCAGACCCAGAGCATTCAACATTGTCTTCTGTCTCCTCCAGATACCTGCATATACACAGTCAATGAGTTGATCGATCAAACAATAAATCAATGGATGAATAAATAAACAAGCAAACAATAAATAAATAAGATGTGCCTACAATACTTTATATTTTTTCTAAAGACAGGGTCTCTCTGTGTAGCCTTGGCTGTCCTGGCCTCACTCTGTAGACCAGGTTGGCCTCAAACTCACAGCAATCAACCTTCTTCTGCCTCCCAAGTGCTAGGATTAAAGTACTTTATATTTCTGATGTACACTAAATAGCTCTGGAAGAATGGATTGGTGATGAGATAATTCCAGATAATCTGAAAAAGACTAAACAGTTATTTTTCAATATCTTAGGAATTTTATGTTACACGAAATATAATCACTTATACCAACCGCCCAGGCCTTAATGTCAACAATTAATAAATGGGACCTCATGAGGCTGAGAAGCTTCTGTAACGCAGGAGACACTGTCAGTAGAACAAAGCAACAGCCTACAGACTGGGAAAAGATCTTCACCAACCCTTCATCTGACAAAGGTTTAATATCCAAAATATATAAAGAACTCAAGAAATTAAACAGCACAAAACCAAACAACCCAATTGCAAAATGGGGATTGGAACTTAATAGAGAATTCTCAACAGAGGAATATCAAATGGCTGAGAAACACTTAAAGAAATGCTCGTCATCATTAGTCATCAGAGAAATGCAAATCAAAATGACACTGAGATTCCATCTTACACCCATCAGAATGGCTAAGATCAAAAACTCAAATGACACCACATGCTGGCGAGGATGTGGAGAGAAAGGAACACTCCTTCATTGCTGGTGGGAATGCAAACTAGTACAACCACTTTGGAAAGCTATCTGGCGCTTTCTCAGAAAAATGGGAATAGGGCTTCCTCAAGACCCAGCTATCCCACTCCTTGGAATATATCCAGAAAATGCCCTACCACACAACAGGGACATATGCTCAACCATGTTCATAGCTGCTTTATACATAATAGCCAGAACATGGAAACAGCCTAAGTTTCCCTCAGTAGAAGAATGGACTAAGAAACTGTGGTACATTTACACCATGGAATACTACTCAGCTATTAAAAACAAGGAATTCCTGAAATTTGTGGACAAATGGATTGAGCTAGAAATTATCATAATGAGTGAGTTCACCCAGAAGCAAAAAGAGACAAACAGTATATACTCACTTATATCAAAACACTAGTCCAAGGGATACGTCCCATGAAAAACTTTACTTACCAAGAAAGTAGGTCAGAGGAGAGGACATCGTATTGAGACTTTAGATGAGAGTAGCATGGAAGAATGGGGAAATAGTAGGATCCACAGGGTCCTGGAAACCTACAAGAAGAACTTTATGACAGGCAGATCTGGGTCTTGGGGTACTCTTCAAACTAAGGCACTAGCCAAGGAGAATATAGGCATTAAACTTCGAACCCCTACCAAGACCTAGCCGACGAACATGATATTCTCCACCATTGAGTGGAGAGTGAGATCTGACTCTCACACGAACCCTGGTGCCCCTTTTCTGACCATGTCCCCTGGACAGGGAGGCCTGGCTGCACTCAGAGGAAGGATAGTAAGTTACCAAGAAGAGACTCGATATTCTAAGAGCCTATATAGGGGGAGGAGGTCTCCCTCAATCACAGACATAGGGGAGGGGAGAAGGGGGGAAGTGGGAGGGAGGGAGGAATGGGAGGAAACAGGGGAAGGGCTAACAATCTAGATGTAATATGAATAAATTAATAAAAAAAGAAATATAATCACTTATATCAAAAATAAAAGATATATATTTTTTATCAAAAGAACATATAACTAAATACAATACAAAGACTTTCTCAACTTACCTCTCCTTTAGTAAAATTATATTAGGATTTCCTAGAAGGAATATATATTAGCCTAAAAGACATTTTTAACTACTTAAATTTATAAAACATTAGTATGGTCTATGACATTTCCAAACAGGGGACAGTTTTAAACTCAGAGACAAAGAAAACAACTTTTGAAGACGTGACTATGAGAAAGCCAATCAGATCACTACATAAATAATCTAGAGAGGGAGACTTAGTTTTGAATGACTGTGTACAGATAGTACACAAATCCATTGTCTGTCTACCAAAGAAACCCCAGGCACTTTCAAAGAGCAGTAGAGACTGTATCACCGGCGCAGGGATGTTCTTTCCCTATATAAACTGCACATCTAGTACATTTTCAAAGCCCAGGATCAGTTTTAATGTAAACGTCATCTTGTTACAGGATGCTTGGTCCTTTCAAAGACCCTGTAATCACTAATTAGCCATGCCACATTAATAGCAATTCTGAGGCTCTTATCTTTCCAAAGTTATTGATGGTCTTTGCTGGGAGCTAGAGCGGGGGAGCAGACAGAGGCCAGAGAAGCCACTGGTACTTTTTTCTAGACACTCGCATACCACTCTCCACACCACACACTGACCCTTGCATTCCATTCCAGGAGGACAAGAGCTCACAATTGAAGTGACCACTGAGCCTCAACTGGGCCTGGGGCTCCTGGAAGAATGAGACCGTGTCTCTCCCAGGTGACATCCACCTCTTTCTCCTAACAAGGGTTAGCACAGAGCTTTGTGTGTGTGTGTGTGTAGTGTATGTATGTATGTATGTATGTATGTGGGGGGGTAGTGTGTAAGAAAGACAGAGAGATGGTGAATCCAGAGAGGAATTCAGAGAAAGAGAATGGAAAAGAAAAGAAGAGACTTGCCACAGAAGGTTTGGGGTGGACAGAGGATAACGTTAAGTGTCAGTCTTCACCTTCCACCTTGTTTGAGACAGTTCTCTCTTCTTCACTTCTGAGAACACCAGGCTAGCAGCCCTGTGAGCCTCTGAGCCTTTTCCTGTCTATCCCTCCCATCTCTGTAGAATAGTGGGATCACAGACATGCGCTAGTGCATCCAGCCATCCGTGGGTTCTAGAGATTCAAACCCTTTATCTACTAAGTTATACTCTAGCCCAAAGTGTCAATACAACCTCTTCTCCCCCTGACTTACATTTGAATCTAGGATATGAATAATATCCATATAGGTGACCACAGTGTTGTTTGCTTTGGGAGTTTCACTGTATCTTTCAATTAAAATCATAACTCTTATGAGCAAGTGTTTGAAAGTATATGTAACTAAAATATCTGAATTTATTATTAAAATGCCATAATACAGGGAAAGATTTTACCCAAATTGTATGGTACATTATGAGTCCAATTACTGATACTATGAATTATACTTACAGTTTGCTGAATGTTGGAAGGCAGACACGTACTGTACAGCTATTCAAATAAAAGAAGGAGTTAGCGAAGGTATTGTAGAACACTGTCCTGCAGGCATGGCTGCTGTTATCTTGACATCATAGATGCTCTAAGGACTTACACAAGAACCTTACAAGATCAGACCACTAACTCCATTGTGGAAGAGGACAGTATGCAAGTAGCACATAGGTGGTCAGCGGCTGCAAGAGGCCATTCATGAGCCACTCACCAAGCAGCTAACCACATGACCAATGGGACCACTCAAGAGTCACCTCTGAAACTGCACATGGCTGTGATACACCCTGAGAATATATCAGTAGCAGCTGCTAAGAGCTGGAGACCTTTTTCAGGAGTATAGCCACAGGTATGTTGCCCTACAGGTAACATCTCTCTCCGACCCTGGAGGTGACCCAAGAAAACCTCATTGGTTTTCAAACTAATCCTTTCTTTGGTGTGTCATTGAGTATCCTATCTTGGGTGAGTAAGTATTTGTTTGTTCTTGTTACCCCATAAAATGTGACTACAACAATAGGAAACAAAAAGCAATGATGAAGGACATATTGTTTCAAATCTTTTTCATTTAGTGATAAAACAGTCAGTTCTTATACACATCAAGGGTAAATTTAATATCTTCAAATGTGAATGGTCCTAGTAAAGGAGAAAAAGTGAACCAAAATTTATAAGGCATGGTATCTTTATGAAAATAAAGCAACCACGTAGATTTTTTTACATTATTACCAGACTATGGACCTGATTTTTCTGTTTAGCTAACATTACCATCACAATTCATTTCTGCAGCTAGTGTTTATTGAGCATCTATTGCATGCCTAGAACATCAAAATCAAGAAATCATTCTCACATGCAAAGTGAAATCAACCAGCCACACGGGGACAAATTCTGCACAAGCTAACTTAGCAAGGTACTGGACAAGTTCATCACATAAAAGTAGAAAAAGGAATTGTATACTGCTTCCCCAAGGCTGTTAGTGGGGAGAGATGGGAGGGGAAAGGGACATATTGGCCAATGGGTACAAAGTTAGGAGAATCATGCTCCTTTGTTCTATTGCATAGTCAGGTGAGATCAGTCAGTTAAAAATTATAATATTTTACTTTATTATGTTTATATTATTTAAAACAATTTTTAAATTTAAATGCATTTTGATCATATTCTTCCTCCTCCAAGTCCTTTCAGATTCTCTCCCCACCCCCCCCCCAACATTACATTCTTTCTCAAATGACAAACAAAAATCTAATACAAAACCAAGCTGCCATAAAACCAAGAAAACAAACCAAAACAGCATGAGGCCTACCCTGGAGTGGCCGCTATACTCAGTCACTCTATTGAAGAAAGCTGACTTTCCCCTCTCCCAGCAACAATGGCAGTTCAATTGTTCACCTCTACTCTAGTGGCTAGGTTTTTCCCTCTTTCTTTTTTAAAATATCACAAACTAAAATATAATAAGATAAAACAAAAGTTATCACATCAAAGTTGGACAAAACAAACCAACAGAAGGAGAAGATCCTGAGAGAAGGCACAAGAATCAGAGACCTGCTTGTCTACGCTCTCACGCATCCCATACAAGCACTAACCTGGAAGCCATAACATATCCACAGAGGGCCTGGTGCAGACACAGGCAAGCTCTTTGCATCCTGCTCCAGTCTCTGTGAGTTCATATGTGCTTTGGTCATGCTGGTTTTGAGGACTTATTTTCTCATCCTCCATCCCCTGTAATTCTTACACTCTTTCTGCTTCCTCTTCCTCAGGATCCCTGGATCTCTGAGGGAGGAGATTTCATGGAGACAATCCCATTTAGGCTTGAGTGTTCCAGGGTCTCTTACTCTCTGTGGAATATCTGGCTGTGGGTCCCTGTATTTGTTCCCATCTGCTGCAGAGACAAGTTGCTCTGGAGATTGCTGAATAAGGCACTGATTTATGGGTATAGCAGAATATCATTAGGATTCATCTACCACTAAATTTTTTAAGACCAGTAGTACTTGGTTTTACTCTAGGTCTCTGGGCTATCTAGTCTCTGGTTCTTGGTCACCCAAGCTGTATTGCGTATGGATTCCATCTAGTAAAGCAAGCCTTAAGCCAAATCAGTTATTGTTTGTTAGCCCCACAAGCTCTGTGCCACCATTGCCCTAGCATAGCTTGCAGATAGTACACCATTATAGATAAAGGTTTTGTGGATGGCTCGATGTTTACATTTCTCTTTGATAGCATGGAGAGCGCCTTCCTGTACCAAAGACGCTGGAACATAAGGGTGAAGTCTCTAAGGAAACACCACCTTGACTTCTTTGTGTACAATGAGTTGTGTAGATGTCTTCATCAATCAGGCCTTCCTGTCAGTTTATGGAGAGCAACCTATAGTCTTGGCACTAGCTTAGGTTATTTGGGGATCCCTGTGAGGCCCCTTTGGCCAGCAACTTAATTATATATAACTCAATACCAGTAGTGAAAGCTTCACTTGGTGACAAGAGAAAGAACATTGCCCAGCCTGATCCACAAACTATATAAATACTCAACAAGAAAGAATTATAGGCCACTTTTTCTTATGAACATAGTTAGAAAAATATTCAGTAAAATACTTGTAAACCAAATCAAAGAATACATTAAAAAGATCTTCCACCATGATCAAGTAGGTATGGTTCAACATACATAAATCAATAAATGTAATCCACTATGTAAACAAACAGAAATGCAAAAACCACATGATCACCTCACTTGGTGCAGAAAAGGCCTTTGACAAAATCCAATACCTCTTCATGACAAATCTCCTAGAGAGATTAGGGATACAAGGGACATACTTCAACATAATAAAGGCAGTTTACAGCGGGTCCATCAATTTGAAGGGAAAGAAACTCAAAGCAATTTTACTAAAATCAGGAAGAAATTTATATATTTCAAAATAGCTGAAAGAGAAAATTTTTAATGTTTCTATCACAAAGAAATACTATGATTTTAATGATTATCTTAGTTCCTGTTCCATTACTGTGATATAACACCAGGCCTTAGTAAGTATTCTATTGCTGTGAAGGGACACCATGACCATGGCAACTCTCATAAAGGAAAGCATTTAATTGAGGTTTGCTCATGCGTTCAGAGGTTTAGTCCATTATCATGGTGAGGAGGCATGAAGGCAGTCATGGCGCGGGAGAAGGAGCTGAGAGTTCTAGTCAGCAGGAAGAGCGAGAGCCTCTGGGCCTACCTTGGATCCTTGGCATCTCAAGGCCCACCCCCAGTGACACACTTCCCCTAACAAGGCCACACCTACTCTAACAAGGCCACACCTCCTAATGCTTTCAAATAGTTCCACTTCCCAGGGACAAAGCTCAAATTTATGAGCCTATGGTGGTCTTTTTCATTCAAACTGTGACATACCATGACCAAGAGCAACTTGAGGAGTTAACAGTTTATTTTATCTTACAGCTTGTAGCCCATCACTGAGGGAAGTCATGGCAGAAACCTGGAAGTAGGAACTGAAATAGAGGTCATGGAGGAGTCCTGCTTACTAGCTTCCTGTTGGCTTACTCAACCTGCTTTCTTTATATACTCCAGACCCACCTGCCTAAGGATAACATGGCCCACAGCTAATGGGGCGTCATTCATTAATCAAGAAAAGCCCTACAGACCTCACCTACAGGCCAATGAGATGAAGGTATTTTCTCCATTAAGATTCCTTTTTCCCAGATATGTCTAGTTAGTGTCAAGTTGTCAAAAAAATTAGGAAGATAATTGATTTGCTAATCATTCTGATTGATTATTTCCAAAATGTATATACCAAAATATCACATTATAGACGAAAAATGACTACAGCTATGTGTCAATTAAAATAAAGGTAAAACTGAAAAGGAAAGTCACCATTCCAGAGGTTTAGAAGCTTATTAATTAGACATGTAACAAATAACCCAGAACCAGGGACATCAATCAGACTGCTTGGCATGTCATAGAAATTGAGTATTTGTAGGAAAATAAGTTTTAATTATATGAATAATAGAGACTTATTTTTTAAAAAGACAGAGGCAGGGTAGGAATAGAATGCATATACCTGAGCTGGGTTTCTAATAGACTGAAGGAATGTGTGTGTGAACTAAAAGTTCATGGTGCCATATAGCATTAACCATTTTTTTATGTGTTAACAGGCTAATTTATTTATTTATTTCCTACTTATTTTTTCCATTTTATTATTTTATTCATATTACATCTCAATTGTTAGCCCTTCCCCTGTTTCCCCCATTCTTCCCTCCCTCCCACTTCCCCCCTTCTCCCCTCCCCTATGTCTGTGATTGAGGGAGACCTCCTCCCCCATATAGGCTCTTAGAATATCAAGTCTCTTCTTGGTAACTTGCTATTCTTCCTCCGAGTGCCGCCAGGCCTCCCCATCCAGGGGACGTGGTCAGAAAAGGGGCACCAGAGTTCGTGCGAAAGTCAGATCTTACTCTCCACCCAATGGTGGAGAATATCATGGTCGTCGGGCAGGTCTTGGTAGGGGTTCGAAGTTTAATGCCTATAATCTCCTTGGCTAGTGCCTTAGCTTGAAGAGTACCCCAAGACCCAGATCTGCCTGTCATAAAGTTCTTCTTGTAGGTTTCCAGGACCCTGTGGTTCCTACTATTTCCCTATTCTTCCATGCTACTCTCACCTAAAGTCTCAATAGCATGTCCTCTCCTCTGACCCACTTTCTTGGTAAGTAAAGTTTTTCATGGGATGTATCCCTTGGACTAGTGTTTTGATATAAGTGAGTATATACCGTTTGTCTCTTTTTGCTTCTGGGTGAACTCACTCATTATGATAATTTCTAGCTCAATCCATTTGTCCACAAATTTCGGGAAATCCTTGTTTTTAATAGCTGAGTAGTATTCCATGGTGTAAATGTACCACAGTTTCTTAGTCCATTCTTCTACTGAGGGACACTTAGGCTGTTTCCATGTTCTGGCTATTATGTATAAAGCAGCTATGAACATGGTTGAGCATATGTCTCTGTTGTGTGGTAGGGCATTTTCTGGGTATATTCCAAGGAGTGGGATAGCTGGGTCTTGAGGAAGCCCTATTCCCATTTTTCTGAGAAAGCGCCAGATAGCTTTCCAAAGTGGTTGTACTAGTTTGCATTCCCACCAGCAATGAAGGAGTATTCCTCTCTTTCCACATCCTCGCCAGCATGTGGTGTCATTTGAGTTTTTGATCTTAGCCATTCTGATGGGTGTAAGATGGAATCTCAGTGTCGTTTTGATTTGCATTTCTCTGATGACTAATGATGACAAGCATTTCTTTAAGTGTTTCTTGGCCATTTGATATTCCTCTGTTGAGAATTCTCTATTAAGTTCCAATCCCCATTTTGCAATTGGGTTGTTTGGTTTTGTGGTGTTTAATTTCTTGAGTTCTTTATATATTTTGGATATTAAACCTTTGTCAGATGAAGGGTTGGTGAAGATCTTTTCCCAGTCTGTAGGCTGTTGCTTTGTTCTACTGACAGTGTCTCCTGCGTTACAGAAGCTTCTCAGCCTCATGAGGTCCCATTTATTAATTGTTGACATTAAGGCCTGGGCTGTTGGTGTACTGTTCAGGAAGTTGTTTCCTGTGCCTATGTGTCCCAGGCTCTTCCCCACTTTTTTCTCTAACTGAATTAATGTCTCTGGTTTTAAGTTGAGGTCTTTAATCCACTTGGACTTGAGTTTTGTGCATGGTGACAAATAAGGGTCTAATTGCATTTTTCTACATGTAGACATCCAGTTAGACCAGCACCATTTGTTGAAGATGCTATCATTTTTCCATTGAATAGATTTGGCTTCTTTGTCAAAAATCAAGTGAGCAAATGTGTGTGCATTCATCTCTGGGTCTTCAATTTGATTCCATTGATCCACCGGCCTATTGCTTTGCCAGTACCATGCTGTTTTAATTACTGTTGCTCTGCAGTACAGCTTGAGATCAGGTATGGAGAGTCTTCCAGAGGATCTTTTATTGTATAGGATTGTTTTTGCTATTCTGGATTTTTTTATTTCTCCATATGAATTTGAGAATTAATCTTTCAATATCTTCAAAATATTTTGTGGGTATTTTGATAGGGATTGCGTTGAATCTGTAAATTGCTTTTGGTAAGATGGCCATTTTTACTATGTTGATTCTCCCGATCCACAAACAAGGTAAATCCCTCCATCTTCTGATGTCATCTTCAATCTCTTTCTTCAGAGGCTTGAAGTTTTTTTTAAATAAGTCTTTCACTTGCTTGGTTAGAGTTACTCCTAGATATTTTATATTGTTTGTGGCTATCATGAAGGGAGTAGTTTTTCTAATTTCTTTCTCTGCCTGTTTGTCATTTGTATACAGGAAAGCTACTGACTTTTTTGAGTTTATTTTGTATCCTGCCTACTAGCTGAAGGTGTTTATCAGCTGTATGAGTTCTCTGGTGGAGTTTTGTGGGTCACTTATATACACTATCATATCATCTGCAAATAGGAATAATTTGACTTCTTCCTTTCCCATTTGGATCCCCTTGATCTCCTTTTGATGCCTTATTGCTCTGGCTAGAACTTCAAGAACTATATTGAAGAGATATGGGGACAGAGGGCAGCCTTATCTGGTTCCCGATTTTAAAGGGATTTCCTTGAGTATCTCTCCATTTAATTTAATGTTGGCTGTTGGTTTGCTGTATATATCCTTTATTATGTTTAGATAAGTGCCTTGTATTCCCGATCTCTCCAGAACTTTAAACATAAATGGGTGTTGGATTTTGTCAAATGCTTTTTCTGCATATAAAGAGATGATCATGTGGTTTTTCTTTTTCAGTTTGTTTATATGATGGATTACATTGATGGATTTCCATATGTTAAACCATCCCTGCATGCCTGGAATGAATCCTACCTGGTCATGGTGAATGATGTCTTTGATATGCTGTTGTATTCGCTTTGCAAGTATTTTGTTGAGTATTTTTGCATCGATGTTCATAAGAGAACTGGGTCTGAAATTCTCTTTTTTGGTTGGGTCTTTGTGAGGTTTCGGTATCAATGTGACTGTGGCCTCATAGAATGAATTTGGTAATATCCCATCCATTTCTATCTTTCAGAATAGCTTGAATAGTATTGGTATTAGCTCCTCTTTGAAGGACTGGTAGAATTCTGCGTTGAAAACATCTGTCCCTGGGCTTTTTTTGGTTGGGAGACTATCAATGGTTGCTTCTATTTCTATACACAAAAAAGGGCTATTTAATTTGTTTATCTGGTCTTGGTTCAATTTTGGCAAATGGAATCGGTCAAGAAATTTGTCCATTTCCCTTAAATTTTCGAATTTTGTGGCATAAATGCCTTTAAAGTAGGTTCTTACGGTTCTTTGTATTTCTTCGGTGTCTGTTGTTATGTCTCCCTTTTCATTTCTGATTTTGTTAATTTGGATAGTGTTTCTCTGTCTTTTAGTTAGATTGGCTAACAGTTTGTCTATCTTGTTAATTTTCTCAAAGAACCAGCTCTTGATTTTGTTGGTTCTTTGGATTATTCTCTTTGTTCCTAATTTATTGATTTCAGCCCTGAGTTTGATTATTTCTAGACGTCTACTCCTCTTGGGTGTTTCTGCTTCTTTTTTTCTAGAGCTTCCAGATGTGTTGTTAGGTTGTTTATGTGGGATGATTCCTTTTCCTTTTCAAAGGCACTTAGTCTATGAATTTTCCTCTTAGCACTGCTTTCAATGTGTCCCACAAATTTGGGTATGCTGTTCCATCATTTTCATTGAATTTCAGGAAGTCTTTTATTTCTTCCCTTATTTCTTCCATGACCCATGTGTCATTAAGTAGAAAGTTGTTTAGTTTCCATGTGTTAGTGTGCTTTTTGTTATTTCTGTTGTTGTTGAAGTCCAGCCTTAGACCATGGTGATCTGATAAGATACAGGGTATTATTTCAATCTTCTTCTATCTGTTGAGGTTTGCTTCATGACCAACTATGTGATCAATTTTAGAGAATGTTCCATGGGGTGCTGAGAAAAAGGTATAATCCTTTGCATTTGGGTAGAAAGTTCTGTAGATATCTTTTAGATCCATTTGATTCATGACATTGGTTAATGAAGTTATTTCCCGGCTTAGTTTTTGAATCAAAGACCTATCCTTGAGTGAAAGAGGGGTGTTGAAGTCTCCCACTATTAATGTGTGGTTATCAATGAGTGGGGCAAGCTTCGTTAATAACTCTTTTACAAATGTGAGAGCCTTTGTATTCGGAGCATAGATGTTCAAAATTGTGATATCTTCTTGGTTGACTTTACCTTTGACGAGTACAAAGTGTCCATCCTCATCACTTTTGATTAATTTTGGTTGAAAGTCTATTTTATTAGCTATTAGAATGGCTACCCAGCTTGTTTCTTGTGACCATTTGCTTGGAATATTTTTCCCCAACCTTTTACTCTGAGGCAATGTCTGTCTTTGTGGTTGAGGTGTGTTTCGTGAATGCAGAAGAATGTTGGGTCATGTTTATGCATCCACTCCGTTAGTCTGTGTCTTTTTATTGGAGAATTGAGAGCATTGACATTGAGAGATATTAATGACCAGTGATTGGTAAGTCCCTTCATTTTTGGTATTTGTAACAGTCGAGATTTTGTGAGGTTGTGATTTTGCAATGGTATAGTTACCTATTTCCTATGTAGTTTTGGTTGTAGTTTGACCAGTTGGTGTGGAGTTTTCCTTCTAATAACTTCTGTAAAGCCAGATTTTTGGCTAGGTACTGTTTGAATTTGTTTTTGTCATGAAATAACTTGTCTTCTCCATTAATGGTTATTGATAATTTTGCTGGATATAGTAGTCTTGCCTGGTATCTGTGTTCTCTTAGGGTTTGCAGCACCTCTGTCCAGGCCCTTCTGGCTTTTATGGTCTCTGCTGAGAAGTCAGGAGTAATTCTGATAGGTTTGCCTTCATATGTTATTCGGCCTTTTTCTCTTGCTGCTTTCAATATTTTTTCCTTGTTCTGTATATTTTGTGTTGTTATTATTATGTGGCGGGAAGATTTTCTTTTCAGGTCTATTCTATTTGGTGTTCTGTAGGCCTCTTGTATGCTCGTATGCATCTCCTTCTACAAATTGGGGAAATTTTCTTCCATTATTCGATTAAAGATATGTTCTGGGCTGTGGAGTCGGCTATCTTCTCTTTCCTCTATCCCTATTATTCTCAAGTTTTGTCTTTTCATGTTGTCTTTTAATTGTTGAATGCTCTGTGTCAGGAACTTTTCAGATTTAGCATTTCCCTGAATGGTTGTTTCCAGTTCTGTGATTGTATCTTCAAATCCCGATATTCGTTCTTCCATTTCTTGCAATCTGATAGATAAGGCCACCTCTGAGATGCTTGCTTTCTTCTTTGATGCCTCTTGATCATGTTTTTCTTCTGTGTGTTCCTGCATCATAGCTTCCATTTTTATCTTCATGTCTTGGACTGTTTTAATGATTTCCTTCATCTGGTTATTTATATTTTTCTGAAATTCTTCAAGTGCCTCTTTATATGACACTTTTACCTCTTCGGCCCTCTTGTTTGCCTCCTCCTGCATTTGTTTACAGATTTTATTTGTTTCTTCCATTATCATCTCCTTTACTAAGGACTTGAGGTCATTTTCTTGCCTATCCATTGCTGTTAAATTCTCTAGGTTGTTTTCATTGGGAATCTTGGGATCCGGAGATGCCAAACTGTTTTGGTTTTTGTTAGTGTTCTTTCGCTGTCCTCTTGTCATTTTGATGGCTCTGATGTTGGAAGGTATTTTGTAGTGACCTTCGCTGGTTGAGGGTGGCTAATTGATGACTGATTATAGGTTAGATGCTCTTGCCTGTGGAGAT
The DNA here is from genome assembly GCF_903995435.1 of Acomys russatus. Classification (NCBI taxonomy): domain Eukaryota; kingdom Metazoa; phylum Chordata; class Mammalia; order Rodentia; family Muridae; genus Acomys; species Acomys russatus. The sequence goes on from NC_067138.1 coordinate 17,003,664, forward strand.
CAGGGAGTATTTCCGTGGAACAGGTAGGTGATCCGGTTTCACTCCTGGTGGTTTTCCTCTGCACCATTGGCTCCAGGCTGAGTCAGCCAGAGTAGATATCTGTTTGGACTTTACTGCTGTAATTCAGATCATCAGTTTTGGGACCTAGAATAAGGTCTGCACACAAACGTTCTGGTTGTGTAAGTTGATCCCAGCTGCCTGTCCTTCCTGTGGCTTTGTAGTCAACACGCCAGGTAGTTCAGAACATCTGGGGTGCAGCTGTCTTTTAGCTCTGTCTCTATACCCTGTAGAAGTGTCCAACCTCTCCCAGAACTATATTCCTGGAGGGACCAAGGTCGCTCTTGGTCAGCAATTAGACACTGCAAGCAAAACCCATGTTTCATCTCCCTATCATGTGAGAGTACCTGCCTTGTTGGGGCCAGGAGTTCCAGCTAGGCTCTCTCATTTGGGGAGTGCAGGGCCAGAGCCTTGTAGTTGGGAGGTAGTGAGACTAGAGTTGCAGAGCTCTGGGGGTACCAGATCTTCCCACAGGGCTATGTCGCTCCACTAATGATCTAGGTCAGCAATTAGACACTGCAAACACGTCCCATCGACGTCTTGTCTCCCGATGATGTGGGAGTGCCTGCCTTGTTTGGGCCAGGAGTCCCAGATAGGCTCTCTTGTTTGGGGAGTGCAGGGCCAGTGCCTTGTGGCTGGGTAGGAACAATAGGGTTGCGGAGCTCTGGCGGAAGCCCACGGAACCAGGTCTTCCCGTAGGGCTATGATGTTCAGCTATCGCTCTAGGCAAGACCCACGTCTCCAGATAGGTCTGTGGAAGCAGTCCAAGCTGATTTCTCACTGCCCCTGTTTGCAGGCTCAGTCCGCTGTGATGGTGTTAGGTTGGGCCCCGGATGGCCAGAGAGCTGCAGTCCCACTTTAGCTGTCTCTGTTGGGTCACGCCGCCTGTGTTTCCACTCCGCCTAGGCAGGTGACCTCCGCAGTTTGGGGTGGTGTGGAAGGAGGACCTAGGGCAGATTCACTCTCTTCACTGAGACTCCTCCGGCTGGGGACTCCCGGAAAATCCCCTCCCCAAACAGCGAGTCTGTGCTTTATATACAGGCTGCAGTTTGCATGTGGATTCCATTCCAGAGTTTGGGAAGTACGTTTAGTACCTTCAGGATGTTGCTTGTCCCAGGGGGGTAGGCCCCCTGTTTGGTCTGTGTCCTTTGGGGCCCCACTCACCTGCAGTTCTAAAAGTCCAGCAATCTGTTGCTCCACTTATTTCTCTGGTCTCCATGGAGTAGATCAGATACTTGGCTTATTGGTCAGCGCCATCTTGGAGTCCCCCCTACTTTTTTTTTTTTATTATTAATTTATTCTTGTTACATCTCAATGGTTATCCCATCCCTTGTATCCTCCCATTCTTCCCTCCCTCACATTTTCCTCTTATTCCCCTCCCCTATGACTGTTCCTGAGGGGGATTACCTCCCCCTGTATATGCTCATAGGGTATCAAGTCTCTTCTTGGTAACCGGCTCTCCTTCTTCTGAGTGCCACCAGGTCTCCCCCTCCAGGGGACGTGGTCAAATGTGAGGCACCAGAGTACGTGAGAAAGTCATATCCCACTCTCCACTCAACTGTGGAGAATGTTCTGACCATTGGCTAAATCTGGTAGGGGTTTAAAGTTTACCGCCTGTATTGTACTTGGCTGGTGCCTTAGTTTGAGCGGGACCCCTGGGCCCAAATCTGCCTATCATAATGTTCTACTTGTAGGTTTCTAGGACCCTCTGGATCCTTCTACTTTGCTATTCTCCCATGCTTCTCTCATCTAGAGTCCCAATAGAATGTCCTCCCCTCTGTCCCAGTTTACTGGTAAGGGAAGGCTTTCGTGGGACATGCCCCTTGGGCTACTATGCAGATATAAGTGAGTATATACCATTTGAGTCTTTCTGCTTCTGGGTTAACTCACTCATTATGATCGTTTCTAGCTCAATCCATTTATCCACAAATTTCATGAATTCCTTGTTTTTAATAGCTGAGTAGTATTCCATAGTGTATATGTACCACAGTTTCTTTATCCATTCTTCTACTTATGAACACTTAGGCTGTTTCCATGTTCTGGCTATTATGAGTAAGGCTGCTATGAACATGGTTGAGCAAATTTTCTTGTTGTGTGCTGGAGCATCTTCTGGGTATATTCCAAGGAATGGGATAGCTGGGTCTTGAGAAAGCCCTATTCCCACTTTTCTGAGATAGCACCAGATAGATTTCCAAAGTGGCTGTACTAGTTTGCATTCCCACCAGCAATGAAGGAGTGTTCCTCTCTCTCCAAATCCTCGCCAGCATGTGGTGTCACTTGAATTTTTGATCTTAGCCATTTTGATGGGTGTAAGATGGAATCTCAGAGTTGTTTTGATTTGCATTTCCCTGATAACTAAGGAGGTTGAGCATTTCTTTAAGTGTTTCTCAGCCATTTGATATTCCTCTGTTGAGAATTCTCTGTTTTAGTTCCAAGCCCCATTTCTCAATTGGGTTATTTGGTTTGGTGGTGTTTAATTTCTTGAGTTCTTTATATATTTTAGATAATAGACCTTTGTCAGATGTAGGGTTGGTGAAGATTTTTTCCCAGTCTGTAGGCTGTCACTTTGTTCTCTTGACAGTTTCTCCACCCTTACAGAAGCTTCTCAGCCTCATGAGGTCCCATTTATTAATGGTTGACATTAAGGCCTGGGCCGTTGGTGTTCTGTTCAGGAAGTTGTCTCCTGTGCCAATCTGTTCCAGGCTCTTCCCCACTTTTTCTTCTAACTGACTTAGTGTCTCTGGTTTTATGTTGAGGTCTTTAATCCACTTGGATTCTGGTTTTGTGCAATGTGACAAATATGGGTCCAGTTGCATTTTTTTTACACATAGACCTCCAGTTAGACCAGCACCATTTGTTGAAGATGCTATCCTTTTTCCATTGAATGGATTTGGCTTCTTTGTCAAAAATCAAGTGACCATATGTGTGTGGATTCATATCTGGGTCTTCGATTTGATTCCACTGATCAACCAGCCTGTTGCTGTGCCAGTACCATGCTGTTTTAAATTACTATTGCTTTATAGTACAGTTTGAGATCAGGTATGGAGATTCCTCTGGAGCACCTTTTATTGTACAAGATTGTTTTAGCTATTCTGGATTTTTGTTTTTCCATATGAAGTTCAGAATTGAACTTTCAATGTCTTTAAAAAATTGTGTAGGTATTTTGATAGGGATTGCATTGAATATGTAGATTGCTTTTGGTAGGATGGCCATTTTTACTATGTTAATTCTCCCGATCCACGAGCAAGGAAGATCATTCCATCTTCTCATGTCACCTTCAATCTCTTTCTTCAGAGTTTTGAAATTTTTTTCAAACAAGTCCTTCACTTGCTTAGTTAGAGTAACTCCTAAATATTTTATCTTGTTTGTGGCTAATGTGAAGGGTGTGGTTTTCCTAATTTCTTCCTCTGCAAGCTTGTCATTTGTGTTAGGAAGGCTACAGACTTTTTGGAGTTAATTTTGTATCCAGCCAATTTGCTGAAGGTGTTTATCAGCTTTAGGAGTTCTCTGGTGGAATTTTGAGGGTCACTTATGTACACTATCATATCATCTGCAAATAGGGATAATTTGACTTCCTCCTTTCCCATTTGGATACCCTTGATCTCCTTTTGTTGTCTTATTGCTCTGGCTAGAACTTAGAGTACTATATTGAAGAGATATGGAGAGAGTGGGCAGCCTTGCCTTGTTCCCAATTTTAGAGGAATTTCCTTGAGTATCTCACCATTTACTCTGATTTTGGCTATTGGCTTGCTGTATGTACCCTTTATTATGTTGAGGAAAGTGCCTTGTATCCCCAATCTCTCTATAACTTTAAACTTGAAAAGGTGGTGGATTTTATCAAATGCTTTCTCTGCATCTAAGGAGATGATCATGTGGTTTTCTTAATTTTAGTTTGTTTATATGGTGGATTACATTGATGGATTTCCATATATTAAACCATCCCTGCATGCCTGGAATGAAGCCTACTTGGTCATGATGAATGATATCTTTGATGTGTTCTTGTATTCATTTTGCAAGTATTTTATTTAGTATTTTTACATTGATGTTCATAAGAGAAATTGGTCTGAAATTCTCTTTCTTTGTTGAGTCTTTGTGAGGTTTAAGTATCAATGAGATATGGCCTCATAGAATGAATTTGGTAATGTTCCATCCATTTCTATTTTTTGGAGTAGCTTGAATAGTATCGGTAGTAGCTCACCCTTGAATGTCTGGTAGAATTCTGCACTGAAACCATCTGGCCCTGGGCTTTTTTTGGTTGGGAGACTATCAATGATTGCTTCTATTTCTGTAGGGGAAATGGGACTATTTAGCTTGTTTATCTGTTCTTCACTCAACTTTGGCAAGTGAAATTGATCAAGAAAATCGTCCATTTCCCTTAGATTTTCAAATTTTGTGGCATATATGCCTTCAAAGTAGGATCTTATGATTCTTTGTATTTCTTCAGTGTCTGTTGTTATGTCTCCCTTTTCATTTCTGATTTTGTTGATTTCAATACTGTCTCTCTGCCTTTTAGTTAGTTTGGCTAACGGTCTGTCCATCTTGTTGATTTTCTCAAAGAACCAGCTCTTGGTTTGGTTGATACTTTGGACTGTTTTCTTAGTTTCTAATTTGTTAATTTCACCCCTGAGTTTGATTATTTCAAGACGTCTACTCCTTTTGGGTGTTTCTGTGTCTTTTTTTTCCCTAGAGCTTCCAGTTGTGTCGTTAAGATGCTTATGTGCAATGTTTCCAATTTCTTTTTAAAGGCACTTAGTGCTATGAATTTTCCTCCTAGCACTGCTTTCAATGTATCCCACAAATTTTGGTATGTTGTTCCTTCGTTTTCATTGAATTTCAGGAACTCCTTGATTTATATCTTTATTTCTTCCCTGACCCAGGTGTCATTTAGCAGAGAGTTGTTTAGTTTCCACATACATGTAGGTTTTTTTTGTTGTTGTTGTTGTTATTTCTGTTGTTGTTGAATTGCAGCCTAAGAGCATGGTGATCTGATAGGATACAAGGTATTATTTTAATCCTCTTGTATCTATTGAGGCTTGCTTTGTGACCTACGATGTGATCAATTTTGGAGAAGGTTCCATGGGGTGCAGAGAAGAAGGTATATTCTTTCTTTTTTGGGTGAAAGGTTCTATAAATATCTGTTAGATTCATTTGGCCCATGGCATTGGTTAATGATGGTATTTCTCGGCTTAGTTTCTGTTTCAATGACTTATCCTTCAGTGAGAGTGGGGTGTTGAAGTCTCCCACTATTATTGTGTGGGGATCCATATGTGGTTTAAGCTTTTTTAGCAGATCTTTTACAAATGTAGGTGCCTTGTATTGGGAGAATAGATGTTCAAAATTGTGATGTCATCTTGGTTGACTTTACCTTTGATGAGTATGAAGTGTCCTTCCTCATCCCTTTTGATTAATTTTGGTTGAAAGTCTATTTTGTTCGATATTAAAATGGCTACGCCTGCTTGCTTCTTGTGACCATTTGCTTGGAATATTTTTTTCCAAACTTTTACCCTGAGGTAATGCCTATCGTTATGGGTGAGATGTGTTTCTTGAATGCAGAAGAATGTTGGATCTTGTTTATGCACCCATTCAGTTAGTCTGTGTCTTTTTATTGGAGAATTGAGGCCATTGATGTTGAGAGATATTAATGACCAGTGACTGTTAAGAGTCTTAATTTTGATGTTGGTTCCAGTTGAGCGTTTGTGTAGTTGTGTTTTTGCCATGGGATAGTTATCTATTTCCTGAGTAGTTTTGGTTGTAGCTTGACCCTTTGGGATGAAGTTTTCCTTCTAGTACCTTCCGTAAAGCTCAATTTGTGGATAGGTACTGTTTGAATTTGTTTTTGTCATGGAATATTTTGTTTTCTCCATCAATGGTTATTGATAGTTTTGCTGGGTAAAGTAGTCTGGCCTGGCATCTGTGGTGTCTTAGGGTTTTCAGGGTCTCTGTCCAGGCCCTTCTGGCTTTTATGGTCTCTCCTGAGAAATCAGGTGTAATTCTGATAGGTTTGCCATTAAATGTTATTTGGCCCTTTTCCCTTGCAGCTTTCAATATTTTTTCTTTGTTCTGTATGTTTTGTGTTTTGATTATTATGTGATGGGCAGTTTTTCTTTTCTGGTCAATTCTATTTAGTGTTCTGTAAGCCTCTTGTATGCTTATAGGCATCTCTTTCTTTAGATTGGGGAAATTTTCTTCTATGATTTTGTTGAGAATAGTTTCTGGGCCTTGGAGTCTGATATCTTCTCTTTCTTCAATGCCTATTATCCTCAGATTTCTTCTTTTCATGGTGTCCTTAATTTCTTGGATGTTTTGTGTCAGGAGTTTTCCAGATTTGGCATTTTCTTTAATGGTTGCTTCAAGATCTGTGATTGTATCTTCTAGACCTGAGATTCGTTCTTCCATCTCTTGGATTCTGTTAGAAAAGCTCACCTCTGTGTTGCTCGCCTTCTTCTCTGAGGTCTCACATTCTCGTTTTTCTTCTATCTGTGTGTTTATCATTGAATCCATTTTCATTTTCAGATCTTGAACTGATTCTTTGATTTCTTTCATCTGATTGTTTGTATATTCCTGAGTTTCTTCCATTGCCTCTTTATAGGTCTTCAGAGATTGAACTGTTTATTTATTTCTTTCATCTGGTTTTTTGCATTTTCCTGAAATTTTTCCAGTTCCACTCTATGTGCTTCTTTTATGTCTCTCATCTGTTTGGCTGCATCTTCCTGCATTTGATTACAAATTTTATTTGTTTCCTCCATTATCATCCTCATTACTAAGGATTTGAGGTCATTTTTTTGTATTTCCATTGTATTTGAGTTCTCTGGGTTGTTTTCTTTGGGATAGCTGGAAACTGGAGACGCCATGTTGTTTTGGGGTTTTTTTGCATATGCTTTTTCGCTGTCCTTTAGACATCTTGCCGTGTTTGTTTTTGTTGGGTAGCTTCCAGAGTTGGATGGAGGAAATCTGATGATAGATTCACTTGTTTTCTCATGATTTCCCTAGGCTGGAAGCTCTAATGCTTCACTGGTGTGGATGGTAGGTGGTTAGCCTTGTCGTTTTGGACTCTCACAGCCAGTGATCCTCAGCTCTCCTGTGCTGTGGGTCCTGCAATCATTCTGGGTCTCTGAATGAGCGCTGGGTCAGGCCAAGGTATCCACAGCCTTCTGTGTCCTCTGCCAACTCCAGCCAGGAACACTGGGCCCAATCCACAGGCCGAACTCAGCTAGATTCTCAAGGCCTGAACCATCTGCCAAGCTCAGCTAGGGATTCTGGTTCCAAAATGCACACAGGGTCCAGCCAGAATTTTTGGGCTGGGACTGCGCACCAAGCTCAGCTAGGGGCTTTTGGCCCAAAGTGCGTGCTCTGGTCAGTTATTGACTCAGGGCCCGAACTGTCTGCCAAGCTCAGCCAGGAATTCTGGATTCAAACTGCACACTGTGTCCAACCAGAGTCTTAGAGCTGGTGGAACTGAGCGCTCCACTCAGCCTGCGTCAGAGCAGGAGAACTGCGGCTGCGCTGAGCTAGGGCCTCCTGTGGAACTAAGCGCTCTGCCCAGCCTGCGCCACAGCAGGAGAACTGCGGCTGCACTGAGCTAGCGCCTCTGGTGAAACTGAGCACTCTGCCCAGCCTGTGTCACAGCAGGAGAACTGCGGCTGAGCTGAGCTGGTGCCTAGGGTGGAACTGAGCGCGTGCAGCCTAGCCTGGGTCACAGCAGGGGAGCTGTGGCTGCACTGAGCTAGTGCCTCGGGCAGAATTGCTTGCTGAGCTGAGCCAGTGTCTCCATGGCACTGCACACTGAGCTGAACCCAGGACTCTGGGGCCGAACTTTCTGCCGAGTCCAGTCTGGATCCCAAGGCACCACATGACCCAAATCCTGCCCAGAGTCCCCTCTCCCGCAGCAACTCCCACCAGCCACCACACCAATCGCCTCCACCGGAAGGCTCTGAGCTGCAAACCTCAGCCCCTGCCGCTGCTGACACTGGTGCTGCTTCTGCTGCTGCTGCTGCTGCTGTTGCCTCTGCTGCTGCTGCTCTGATCCAAGAAAATCTGCACTCCTCCCGTGTGCAGGGGCACGCAGGTCCTCCGCACCCTTGTCCCTCCGAACTGTGGCGCACTCCCGCTGCCATGGTGTGGGGACTTCGGTGTTCCTGACTCAGAAATCTGTGCAATATCCTGAATTGTTCACTGGGGCCCCCAAACATGGTCCACACTGCTCGCCGACATCTTGGATCTGCCCTTTTTTTTTTTTTTTTTTTTTTGAGACAGGGTTTCTCTGTCTAGCCTTGGCTGTCCTGGACTCACTTTGTAGGCCAAGCTGGCCTTGAACTCACAGAGATACGTCTGTCTCTACCTCCCAGCATGCTGGGATCACAGTTGTGTGCCACCCCTCCTGGCTCTGTTTTCTAATGACACATTCTTTAATGTCCTTAAAGGCTGTGTGTAAAACGTAGCATCTAAGGGCCTTTTAACTGCCTTCAGAAACAACGGAAATTTTCCAGGAAAATGAGAAAAGTGGGAGCAAATCACAAGACAAAAACAAATGTGTGTGGAACTGTAGATAGGAATGCTTCATGGGGATATGGCAAAGGGGAGGCTGGAAATTTAGGAAAGTTCAAATCTCCAATCTCTCACCTCTCTCTCTCTCTCTCTCTCTCTCTCTCTCTCTCTCTCTCTCTCTTTCTCTCTTTCTCTCTCTCTCTCTCTCTCTCTCTCTCTCACACACACACACACACGCACACACACACACAACCTCAGAAGTTTAGTTCTACCAGAAGCAATGAGCTAGATGAGATTTCACTTGAGTAATTGTATGATCATAATTTGGAAAAATCTCCTGAGCAGACATGTGAAAAAAAATGCTGAACTCAAGCGTGAGCAAGGGGGCCAGGGATGTATTACCATAGTAGAATGCTTGCCTGGTATTTGCAAGGCTCAGAGTTTGAATCTCAGCACTGCGCATAAAAAAGAGTTGACAGAGTGGGAAATAGGAAGCCAAAATAAAGAAAAGTGAAACGAAAGTTTAAGAAATGCTTCAGGAGACAGAAGCAACAAGGCATGTGTGGTAAGAGTCTCAGAATCCAAGAAGTCAAAAAGAAAGGGCAGGAAAGATGGCTCAGAAGATTCCAGGTGGGAGACTGAAATAATTACAAGTCTGATTTGGAAGGTTGTAAATCTAAAAAATTAGGATGAGGACATTGAGAAGGAAAAAATTAAGATGTAGGATTAATTGGAACCTAATGAGAAAATCATATAGGCTTTGGGAACTGGTTATGAGGCCAAGAAATGACCCAGATTAAGATTTGAAGGTCACTTTTGTGCTGTGTGACTCCTTATGCACTGTTTTGTTGTTGTTGTTGTTGTTGTTGTTGTTGTTGTTTAACAATGAAGCCATTTCTATGCCTTTCTGCCTCCTCTTCAGTTAAACTGCCAGTTCCATATATGAGACATTCTCTTCCAGATCTAAGAGGGAAAAGTAAAAGATTTAAGGGTCACAATCACCACTATCAGGAGCTTCTAATAATCTGAAATTTTTACTATAAGTAGAAAAGATTGTGCTGATGACACGGCTGGCATTGTGCTCTGTGCTCCATATGTAACATGGCCTTCGATTTTCATAATTTCATAAACAGAAGTACTAGTCCCACTTTTAGAGTGCATAAATCTTTTCCTACTTTATTCTTAAGTCTTTAATCATCTAAATCCACTTCAGTGTCTTACTGGCTCTTTGTACCCAAAGAGAGAAACACCATGATGCCAACACCATCTCTAGCATGACTCTCCACTGTCCTGAGTGTTCTGGGAATGAGTGCTGAGTGAGGCCAAGCAAAACAAGCTGTTATGACATCATCCAGAGAGAGCCATTAGGTGGAAACTGAGACTCTGGCCAGCCTCAACCTGACATAAGCAAGTACACAGGCCTTCAGGAGCAGCAGTCACTGACCTTCCAGTTTCTGGTGCTATTGTTGGAAGCCCTGCTCTTCAAGAAAAATGGGAGAGTTAGGAAGGAAAGGAGGGAGGGAGGGAAAGAAGGAGGGAGGGAGGGAGGGAGGGATAGAGGGAGTGAGGGAAAGAGGGAGGGAGGGAAAGAGGGAGGGAGGGAGGGAGGAAAAATTCTAATGATGGTGACCAGTTCACCATGATGTAGATGAGGGTACATGGAGGGTAAGTGAGAGCTGGTAATAATTTTATCAGGACAGCAGACAGAACTAACATCCTGAGAAAGCCAGCAGGCAAACCTTCTGCATGAATCTTGCCTATTGCATTGATCCCTACTTTCTAGGTGAGTCACTGAGACTCATCAAGTGTACATCATTCGTCATAAGTCCTGAGCCACAGCAGCGAGTCAGCCAGACTGGCACTAAGACACTGCCTTCTCTCCAGAGCAGAGAATGCCTAAGTAGAACACCACATCCAGAGTCCATCTGAAATGTGCTCTGCTAGACCTACACAGGACAGTCTATGAATTAACCTGGAACATCTTTGGCCATTGCTTGTCACCATCTCCATCTTCAAGCTCACTGGCCTTCCCAGAAAACCACCTACATTCTACAAAAGATGTAGATGAACAGCCCAGTTTCCCAGCCATGGAAGCACTTGCTCCAAACATCTGGAAACTTCTTTACACTTACTCCTGGCTGAAGAGTTGCCTTCCCCAAGGTCACATTCACCAGAGACAATCCAGTCTGTTGATAGAGGAAGGGGCAGCAAAGGAACATAAAGGTTAGGACATCTGAGTTCAACAGTGAACACTGGCAAGCTATTCCGATTTAGAGTACTGTGGAAGATGGTAGATGACCTGAGGCATGCATTGCAACTCAGTTGCTTCCCTGTCCCACTTCTGCTGGGTTATTCTCCAGGAGACTTCACAATAAACCCTCTTACACTATTTTATCTCAGAGACTGCTTCCTAGAGACCTGTCTCCCTTTCTATTGCTGTGATAAAACCAGGACTATAAACAATTCAGGGAGGAAAGGGTTAATTTTGCTTATACTTCCGTATTACAGTTCATGGAGGAAGGAAATCAAGCAGGACATGAGCTAATGCAAAGGCCATGGAGTAGTGTTGCTTACTGGCTTGCTCCTCATGGCTTCCTCATCCTGCCGAGGAGTGGTATCAACCACAATGGTACAATCCCATCCACATCAATCACTAATTCAGAAAGTATACAATAGGATTATCTACAGGCCAATCTGACATAAGCATTTCTCAATTGAGGTTCTGTCTTCCCAAATGACTCTGGCTTCTGTCAAGTTGACATAACTCTGGCCAGCACAGGAACCTACCCTGTGATACATGCCTGCCTGTGTCTTGAGCACACTTAATTTAAACATCTACAAAAAGACAGTGGGATTTACAGGACCTTAATAGGTAAACAAAAGAAAGTTGGTGGGCATTAGCCCACTGGGAACACACACTGACTCAGACTCCTGTTCAGGCAGCAGTACCCACTAGGAATCCAATCTAAGAGTATGCCAAACTTCACTTCAACCCTATGACCAATATCTGAGCCTACTCCCAGCCTGCACAACAGAGGCCAATGATCTCAATTTACTAAAAACAAACAACTAAATACACTCTGGCTATTGGCCAAGCTCATTTCTCTCAAAAGGAAGAGTTGTTGGCAAGCAGAAGGGAAAACACAAGCCCCGATGGGACGCATTCATTTCCTTGAGCTAGCACTTTCACCACCTCCAAAAATCTTGTTAAAGTGCAAATAAATTTAGTATACCAATCTGTTCTCAATATCTATGTGTTGGTAAAAAGATGAATAGGACTCCAACCAAGATTCAAACAATGATTTCCCTGTTCCTTAGAATTACTGAGGGCTGAGGTGCTTCTACAGCAAGCAAACAATGAATCTGAGCAAGTCTGTAATTCTCAACATTTGGGGAGACTACAGTAAGAATATTGTGAATTTGGGATCAATCTGGACTACATAGCAAGATACTGTCTAAAAAAAAAAGTAAAGAAGTTAGTTATTTTTGGAAACAACCTTGGGAACAGAAGCACATTAAGCTAAGAGCTTGAGAGAAGAGACTAATATCATCCATTAATCATTTAAAGACACAGCCAGCTGCTATCGGCCCCAAGGAAATGGAACATTTAATAACCTGGGACATGGTGGGATAGTTCTCCATGAGATGAAACCAACCAAAGCCTGGGTCACAATTTTATGAGTGTCACTCAAAGTCAACTGGAAAGAGAGGACTTGGTACAAATGGACACAGAGACATTGCCACTTACTACATCCACAGCTCTGCCAGTCTCATCCTTCAGCATTCTTCTGGTTTGGGTTCTGTTGCTCTGATAAACACCATCACCAAATGGCACTTGGGGAGGAGGGACTTATTTCAGCATACAGTTCCTGGTAACATTCCACCACTAAGGGAAGTCAGGGCAGGCACTGAAGCAGAAACCACAGAGGAACAGAGAAACACTGCTTACTGGCTCACTTCTGGATAGTGTTTTTTATACATCCCAGACTGGCCTTCCTGAGCAACAGTCTTCCCATAGTAGGCTGGGCCCTCCTCTATCAATCTGTAATCAAGACAGAGACACACAGACATGGCCACAGGCTGATCTGACATAGACAGTTACTCAGTTGAGGTGCCCTCTTCCCAGTTGGCTATTCGTTGCATCATATTGCCAATAAAAGCCAACCAGGACCACTCTCCTGGTCCCACCTCTTACTGCCCTCAAAGAAGGTTGGAAAGGTGGAGCCTAGAGCCAGATGCATTAGTTCCCCACCTAGAGCCATGGTCAGATTTCCTCCCTCCTCTTATTATTCTTAAGGTGTACTTTATCTCATGCCCTGGAATTTAAGATTAAAGCATTCATTTCCTTGGCTTCTGTCCTCTAGGCTTTGCCCAAGTCCGTCGTGTTCTTGAGAACAGAACACTTTTAAGATGTGAGAAGCCTTATAATTGAACAGGACACCTTTGCCGAGCACTGGTTGGCTGAGGATGCCCCATAGCCCAGTAACTAACAAAGCTATAATCAATTGACTAGGTGAGCCGAAGCTAACTGTGAGGTTCTGTATTTCTCACCCCTCTTTTCCTAGCAATACTGTCCAATAATGTTTCTGAATGGAGTTCCCAAGACCTGCTTGCGTTCTGTTAAGGTTCTGCCCAATTTACAAATCATGTTTTGTTTGGCTTAGCCCAAATCAAATGTACTAAACTTAATTAGTTAAGGAATATTTCCGTTTAGCAAAGCCTTCCAAACAGAAGATCACAAAGAGAGAGAAGAAGATAAGAAAGAAGAGAGGCAGGCCTCCAGTTTCCTTTGTCTACTAATGCCTCCCAAAAAAGCCACCACACACCTGTGCCACCACCAACCTCATGACCTTCAAACCTTAGAGCCTTCCCCGACTGATGGCTTGTTTTTACACCCTTGGGTCTCACAACAGACACAAGGAAGCACACCCGAGACCCACAGACTCCCTACTGACCCTCAAGCCAGTGCAAATCACCAGTGCTGTTCATCTTTCTTTTTGCACAGAAGATAAACGTGACTCAGAAATGACTCTGAACTCACCCTCATGGCTGTGCTCACACTCCTAACTGTACTGAACTTCTGGTCAACTCTCAGCTTGCAACCCACCCTGTGACTTCCTTATATCCAGATGCTATTAGAGCCCCATCCCCTCCACTCTTGACTGGAAGCATGAGAAGGCAGGGAGAAAACAGAGAAGCCCAGGCTCCATCTGTGTTTTTCTCGGGGCTCTGCCCATGTCTTCTTAGGTCCCTTTCCACCATTTTGAGGGAGCCCTGACTGTCCCAGGGATTCATCTTCAATATCTAACATGTAAGGATCTTTTCTGATGTACTACCTTTGCTTCGCTTGCATCACTAAATCTAGAAGTTTCTGGAGTGTTGTGGCCCCAAAGTCTTCCCCTTTCCTTCACAGCCTTAACCAATAGGTAACAGGGCCTGGAAAATAAAAAGGTTAGGACAGGATCCAAGATGGCGGCGAGCAGTGTGGACCGCGTTTGGAGGCTCCAGTGAACAATTCAGGGAATTGCACAGATTTCTGAGCCAGGAACACCGAGGTCCGAACATCACGACAGCGGGAGTGCTCCACGGTTCGGAGGGACCAGGGTGCGGAGGACCTGCGTGCCCCTGCACACGGGAGGAGCGTGGTTTTTCTCTGATCGGAGCGGCAGCGGCAGAGGCGGCAGCACCAGCGGCACCAGCAGCGGCGGCTGAGGTTTGCAGCTCATAGCCTTCCGGTGGAGGCGATTGGTGTGGTGGCTGGTGGGAATTGCTGCGGGAGAGGGGACTCGGGGCAGGATTTGGGTCGCGTGGAGCCTTTGGACCCAGACTGAACTCGGCGGACAGTTCGGCCCCAGAGTCCCGGGTATTGGCCCGGCCCAGCAAACAATTCTGCCTGAGGCACTAACTCAGCGTGGCCATAGCTCCCCTGCTGTGGCGCAGGCGTAGTTGAGCTCGCAGCTCCACACTAGGCACCACCTCAGCTCAGTGGCAGCTCCCCTGCGGTGACACAGTCTGGGCGGAGCACTTGGTTTCACCACTGGCGCTAACTCAGAGCAGCCACAGTTCTCCTGCTGTGGCGCAGGCTTGGTGACGTGCTCGGTTCCATCCTAGGCACCACCTCAGCTCAGCGGCAGCTCCCCTGCGGGGACACAGTCTGGGCGGAGCACTTGTCCCACCACTGGCGCTAACTCAGAGCAGCCGCAGTTCTCCTGCTGTGGCGCAGGCTTTGGTGACGTGCTCGGTTCCATCCTAGGCACCACCTCAGCTCAGCGGCAGCTCCCCTGCGGGGACACAGTCCGGGCGGAGCACTTGTTCCACCACTGGCGCTAACTCAGAGCAGCCGCAGTTCTCCTGCTGTGGCGCAGGCTTGGTGACGTGCTCGGTTCCATCCTAGGCACCACCTCAGCTCAGCGGCAGCTCCCCTGCGGGGACATAGTCCGGGCGGAGCACTTGTTCCAGCACTGGCGCTAACTCAGAGCAGCCACAGTTCTCCTGCTGTGGCGCAGGCTTGGTGACGTGCTCGGTTCCATCCTAGGCACCACCTCAGCTCAGCGGCAGCTCCCCTGCGGGGACACAGTCCGGGCGGAGCACTTGTTTCAGCACTGGCGCTAACTCAGAGCAAGCCGCAGTTCTCCTGCTGTGGCGCAGGCTTGGTGACGTGCTCGGTTCCATCCTAGGCACCACCTCAGCTCAGCCGCAGCTCCCCTGCGGGGACACAGTCTGGGCGGAGCACTTGTCCCACCACTGGCGCTAACCTCAGAGCAGCCGCAGTTCTCCTGCTGTGGCGCAGGCTTGGTGACGTGCTCGGTTCCATCCTAGGCACCACCTCAGCTCAGCGGCAGCTCCCCTGCGGTGACACAGTCCGGGTGGAGCACTTGTTCCACTACTGGCGCTAACTCAGAGCAGCCGCAGTTCTCCTGCTGTGGCACAGGCTGGACAGAGCTCTCGGTTCCACCAGCTCTAAGACTCTGGTTGGACACAGTGTACAGTTTGAATCCAGAATTCCTGGCTGAGATTGGTGGTCAGTTCGGGCCCTGAGTCAATAACTGACCACAGCACGCACTTTGGGCCAAAAGGCCCTAGTGGAGCTTGGTGCGTAGTCCCAGCCCAAAAATTCTGGCTGGGCCCTGTGTGCATTTTGGGCCCAAAATCCCTAGCTGAGCTTGGCAGACGGTTCTGGCCCTGAGAATCTAGCTGAGTTCTGCCCGTGGTTCGGTCCCAGTGCTCCTGGCTGGACTTGGCAGGGAACACAGAAGGCTGTGGATACCTTGGCCTGACCCAACGCTCATTCAGAGACCCAGAACAATTGCAGGATCCACAGCAGAGAGGGACTGAGGATCACTGGCTGTGAGAGACCAGAACAACAGGGCTAACCTCCTAACATCCACACCAGTGAAGCTTTGAGCTCGCAGCCTAGGGAAATCGTAAGAAAACAAGTGAATCTATCATCAGACACCCTCCATTCAACTCTGGAAGCTACCCAACAAAAACAAAGACGGCAAGATGTCTAAAGGACAACGAAAAAGCATACGCAAAAAACCCAAAACAACATGGCGTCTCCAGTTTCCAGCTATCCCAAAGAAAAACCACCCAGAGAACTCAAATACAACGGAAATACAAGAAAATGACCTCAAATCCTTAGTAATGAGGATGATAATGGAGGAAACAAATAAAATTCGTAATCAAATGCAGGAAGACGCAGACAAAACAGGTGAGAGACATAAAAGAAGCACATAGAGTGGAACTGGAAAAATTGCAGGAAAATGCAAACAACCAGATGAAAGAAATAGCTAAAACGGTTCAAGCTCTGAAGACCTATAAAGAGGCAATGGAAGAAACTCAGGAATATACAAAAAATCAGATGAAAGAAATCAAAAAATCAGTTCAAGATCTGAAAATGAAAATGGATTCAATGATAACACACAGACAGAAGAAAAACGAGAACGTGAGACCTCAGAGAAGAAGGCGAGCAACACAGAGGTGAGCTTCTCTAACAGAATCCAAGAGATGGAAGAACGAATCTCAGGGCTAGAAGATACAATCACAGATATTGAATCAACCATTAAAGAAAATGCCAAATCTGGAAAACTCCTGACACAAAACATCCAAGAAATTAAGGACACCATGAAAAGAAGAAATTTGCGGATAATAGGCATTGAAGAAAGAGAAGACATCAGACTCCAGGCCCAGAAACTATTCTCAACAAAATCATAGAAGAAAATTTCCCCAATCTAAAGAAAGAGATGCCTATAAACATACAAGAGGCCTACAGAACACCAAATAGAATTGACCAGAAAAGAAAAACTGCCCGCCACATAATAATCAAAACACAAAACATGCAGAACAAAGAAAAATATTAAAAGCTGCAAGGGAAAAGGGCCAAATAACATTTAATGGTAAACCTATCAGAATTACACCTGACTTCTCAGCAGAGACCATAAAAGCCAGAAGGGTCCCTGGACAGAGATCCTGCAAACCCTAAGAGAACACAGATGCCAGGCCAGACTACTTTACCCAGCAAAATTATCAATAACCATTGATGGAGAAAACAAAATATTCCATGACAAAAACAAATTCAAACAGTACCTATCCACAAACCCAGCTTTACAGAAGGTACTAGAAGGAAAACTCCATCCCAAAGGGTCAAGCTACAACCAAAACTACCCAGGAAATAGATAACTATCCCATGGCAAAAACACAACTACACAAACGCTCGACTGGAAACAACATCAAAATTAAGACTCTTAACAGTCACTGGTCATTAATATCTCTCAACATCAATGGCCTCAATTCTCCAATAAAAAGACACAGACTAACCGAATGGGTACATAAACAAGACCCAACATTCTTCTGCATCCAAGAAACACATCTCACCCATAATGAAAGGCATTACCTCAGGGTAAAAGGTTGGAAAAAAATATTCCAAGCAAATGGTCACAAGAAGCAAGCAGGTGTAGCCATTTTAGTATCGAACAAAATAGACTTTCAACCAAAATTAATCAAAAGGGATGAGGAAGGACACTTCATACTCATCAAAGGTAAAGTCAACCAAGATGACATCACAATTCTGAACATCTATGCTCCCAATACAAGGGCAACCCACATATGTAAAAGATCTCCTAAAAAAGCTTAAACCACACATCGATCCCCACACAATAATAGTGGGAGACTTCAACACCCCACTCTCACTGAAGGATAAGTCATTGAAACAGAAACTAAGCCGAGAAATAACATCATTAACCAATGCCATGGGTCAAATGGATCTAACAGATATCTATAGAACCTTTCACCCAAACAAGAAAGAATACACCTTCTTCTCTGCACCCCATGGAACCTTCTCCAAAATTGATCACATCGTAGGTCACAAAGCAAGCCTCAACAGATACAAGAGGATTGAAATAATACCTTGTATCCTATCAGATCACCATGCTCTTAGGCTGCAATTCAACAACAACAGAAATAACAAAAAGCCTACACGTTTGTGGAAACTAAACAACTCTCTGCTAAATGACACCTGGGTCAGGGAAGAAATAAAGAAAGAAATCAAGGAGTTTCTGAAATTCAATGAAAATGAAGAAACAACATACCCAAATTTGTGGGATACATTGAAAGCAGTGCTAAGAGGAAAATTCATAGCACTAAGTGCCTTTAAAAAGAAATTGGAAACATCGCACATAAGCATCTTAACAACACAACTGGAAGCCCTAGAAAAAAAAGAAGCAGAAACACCCAAGAGGAGTAGACGCCTGGAAATTATCAAACTCAGGGCTGAAATTAACAAATTAGAAACTAAGAAAACAGTCCAAAGAATCAACAAAACCAAGAGCTGGTTCTTTGAGAAAATCAACAAGATAGACAGACCATTAGCCAAACTAACTAAAAGGCAGAGAGACAATATTGAAATCAACAAAATCAGAAATGAAAAGGGAGACATAACAACAGACACTGAAGAAATTCAAAGAATCATAAGATCCTACTTTGAAGGCATATACGCCACAAAATTTGAAAATCTAAGGGAAATGGACGATTTTCTTGATCAAGTTCACTTGCCAAAGTTGAGTGAAGAACAGATAAACAAGTTAAATAGTCCCATTTCCCCGACAGAAATAGAAGCAATCATCGATGGTCTCCCAACCAAAAAAAGCCCAGGGCCAGATGGTTTCAGTGCAGAATTCTACCAGACCTTTAAGGGCGAGCTAATACCGATACTCTTCAAGCTACTCCAAAAGATAGAAATGGATGGAAAATTACCAAATTCATTCTATGAGGCCATAGTCTCATTGATACCTAAACCTCACAAAGACTCAACAAAGAAAGAGAATTTCAGACCAATTTCTCTTATGAACATAGATGCAAAAATACTAAATAAAATACTTGCAAAACAAATACAGGAGCACATCAAAGATATCATTCATCATGACCAAGTAGGCTTCATTCCAGGCATGCAGGGATGGTTTAATATACGGAAATCCATCAATGTAATCCATCATATAAACAAACTGAAAATAAAAAACCACATGATTATCTCCTTGGATGCAGAGAAAGCATTTGATAAAATTCAACACCCATTCATGTTTAAAGTTTTAGAGAGATCGGGGATACAAGGCACTTTCCTCAACATAATAAAGGCTATATACAGCAAGCCAATAGCCAAAATCAAAGTAAATGGTGAGATACTCAAGGAAATTCCTCTCAAATCGGGAACAAGGCAAGGCTGCCCACTCTCTCCATATCTCTTCAATATAGTACTCGAAGTTCTAGCCAGAGCAATAAGACAACAAAAGGAGATCAAGGGGATCCAAATGGGAAAGGAGGAAGTCAAATTATCCCTCTTTGCAGATGATATGATAGTGTACATAAGTGACCCTCAAAACTCCACCAGAGAACTCCTAAAGCTGATAAACACCTTCAGCAAATTGGCTGGATACAAAATTAACTCAAAAAAGTCTGTAGCCTTCCTATACACAAATGACAAGCTTGCAGAGGAAGAAATTAGGAAAACCACACCCTTCACATTAGCCACAAGCAATATAAAATATCTAGGAGTTACCCTAACTAAGCAAGTGAAGGACTTGTATGAAAAAAATTTCAAAACTCTGAAGAAAGAGATTGAAGATGACCTGAGAAGATGGCGTGATCTTCCTTGCTCATGGATCGGGAGAATTAACATAGTAAAAATGGCCATCCTACCAAAAGCAATCTATAGATTCAATGCAATCCCTATCAAAATAACTACACAATTTTTTAAAGACATTGAAAGTTCAATTCTGAACTTCATATGGAAAAACAAAAAACCCAGAATAGCTAAAACAATCTTGTACAATAAAAGATGCTCCGGAGGAATCTCCATACCTGATCTCAAACTGTACTATAAAGCAATAGTACTTAAAACAGCATGGTACTGGCACAGCAACAGGCTGGTTGATCAGTGGAATCGAATCGAAGACCCAGATATGAATCCACACACATATGGTCACTTGATTTTTGACAAAGAAGCCAAATCCATTCAATGGAAAAAGGATAGCATCTTCAACAAATGGTGCTGGTCTAACTGGAGGTCTATGTGTAAAAAAATGAAACTGGACCCATATTTGTCACCTTGCACAAAACTCAAATCCAAGTGGATTAAAGACCTCAACATAAAACCAGAGACACTAACTCACTTAGAAGAAAAAGTGGGAAAGAGCCTGGAACATATTGGCACAGGAGACAACTTCCTGAACAGAACACCAACGGCCCAGGCCTTAATGTCAACCATTAATAAATGGGACCTCATGAGGCTGAGAAGCTTCTGTAAGGCAGGAGACACTGTCAAGAGAACAAAGCGACAGCCTACAGACTGGGAAAAAATCTTCACCAACCCTACATCTGACAAAGGTCTAATATCCAAAATATATAAAGAACTCAAGAAATTAAACACCACCAAACCGAATAACCCAATTGAGAAATGGGGCTTGGAACTAAACAGAGAATTCTCAACAGAGGAGTATCAAATGGCTGAGAAACACTTAAAGAAATGCTCAACCTCCTTAGTCATCAGGGAAATGCAAATCAAAACAACTCTGAGATTCCATCTTACACCCATCAGAATGGCTAAGATCAAAAATTCAAGCGACACCACATGCTGGCGAGGATGTGGGGAGAGAGGAACACTCCTTCATTGCTGGTGGGAATGCAAACTAGTACAGCCACTTTGGAAATCTATCTGGTGCTATCTCAGAAAAATGGGAATAGGGCTTCCTCAAGACCCAGCTATTCCACTCCTTGGAATATACCCAGAAGATGCTCCAGCACACAACAAGAAAATTTGCTCAACCATGTTCATAGCAGCCTTATTCATAATAGCCAGAACATGGAAACAGCCTAAGTGTCCCTCAGTAGAAGAGTGGATAAAGAAACTGTGGTACATATACACTATGGAATACTACTCAGCTATTAAAAACAAGGAATTCCCGAAATTTGTGGATAAATGGATTGAGCTAGAAATGATCATAATGAGTGAGTTAACCCAGAAGCAGAAAGAATCAAATGGTATATACTCACTTATATCTGCATACTAGCCCAAGGGGCATGTCCCACGAAAGCCTTCACTTACCAGGAAACTGGGACAGAGGGGAAGGCATCCTATTGGGACTCTAAATGAGAGACGCATGGGAGAACAGCAAAATAAAAGGATCCAGAGGGTCCTAGAAATCTACAAGTAGAACAATATGATAGGCAGATTTGGGCCCAGGGGTCCAGCTCAAACTAAGGCACCAGCCAAGGACAATACAGGAGGTAAACTTTAAACCCCTTCCCAGATCTAGCCAATGGTCAGAATATTCTCCACAGTTGAGTGGAGAGTGTGATACGACTTTCTCACATACTCTGGTGCCTCACATTTGACCATGTCCCCTGGAGGGGGAGACCTGGTGGCACTCAGAGGAAGGACAGCAAGTAGCCAAGAAGAGACTTGATACCCTATGAGAATATATAGGGGGACGTAATCCCCCTCAGGAACAGTCATAGGGGAGGGGAATAATGGGAAAATGGGGGGGGGGGAGGAATGGAGGATACAAGGGATGGGATAAACATTGAGATGTAACAAGAATAAATTAATAAAAAAAAAAAAAAAAAAAAAAGAACAGAAAAAGAAGAAAACTGCAATCAAGTGAATAAATTTTGCATGATCATCTCAAAAAAAAAAAAAAAAAAAAAAAAAATAAAAATTAAAAAAAAAAAAAAAAAAAAAAAAAAAAAAAAAAAAGGTTAGGACAACTCTGGATCACAATCTATAACAGGCTCTCAGACCTTAGCACAACTGGCTCCATGATGGAAGTACCATTCAGGCCATAAAACTTAACACATAGAAGCACCACCTGCCAAAATGAAAACAGACCTAATCCATCCAAGCCCATAGTTCTGGGAAAGCCTCTAAATGCACTATCCTTACTTTGGGGCTTCTGTAGTTCCCCTTCTGGTTAGCTGTTCCTGTTAACTGAATTATGTCAACCAAGGAAATGTTTTGTGCTTAAGATAGGCTCAGTCTACACTGGGATTATGAACTTGCAGTGTAGTCACCAGCTAGATAATGACTTTCTCTTGGCTTAAATCTGTGTCTGAGTAGCCTTCTCTGGTAGTTACCCCACAACAAACCCATGCTGCATAGCTCTGAGGTAGCCCCAGGCTCTGCCGGCTGCTCCTTGCCCATTTTAATTCATTAGTCCTCTGGTTTCCTTGGTGATTCCATCACATGCATCTTAATCTTCCCACAGGATCCACATCTGGGGGATGCCACATAAATAAATCATCCTATTCCTTTCTTCTTCTTCTTCTTCTTCTTCTTCTTCTTCTTCTTCTTCTTCTTCTTCTTCATCATCATCATCATCATCATCATCAAAGTGGTAAGCTCAAATCCATCCTATGGTCTATGCTTCTTCTGAAATAGTTCCTCAGAACTATTGTAATGGTAGAAACTACCACTTCTGAATGTCTTTCCAAATAAATGGGTTAGCAGCCTTCTTTTTGTTTGTTTCTTTGATTTCTTGCTTGTTTGAGGCACAGTCTTTCTATATAGTTCTGGCTGGCCTAGAGCTCGATATGTGAACAAGACTACCCTGGAAGTCAGATGTGCTCCTGTCTCTGCCTCCTGAGTCTGGGATTTCAGCCCTGCTCTACCATGCCAGACTCGCATGGTCTTCTCTTAACAAGACAAACATGAAGTCTAGAAAAACAAAAACCAGGTACCTTCTTGAACTTAGTGTGGAAAAAACAAGTGGCAAAAGTCTTAGGCTAAATTAATTTATCTAAAAAATTTTAAACATAGACTAGACCTGACCCAGCCAGGCATGGTGGCATACACCTTTAATCCCAGCACTCAGAGAAGCAGAGGGAAACAGATTGCTGTGAGTGCCAGGCCAGCCTGGACTACAAAGTGAGTCCAGGACAGCCAGGGCTACACAGAGAAACCCTGTCTCGAAAAAACAAAAAGAAAAAAGAAGAGCCCTGACCCCTTTATTTCATTCCATATCAAACTTGTTCAATTATTTTTCAACTAAATTACACGCTATCCTCCAGACGCTGAATCTGACCTGCTTTTTAAAAATGGGTTAAAGACAGTCAACGTGCTGCTTCTGACATCATCCCATAATTAACATCAGCTTACAAATCTGAGCCAGTCATGTTTGCAATAACCTGCCAATACAATGAAGTGGAGATCTCCCTGAGTTTACTTCAGTTTGGTTCTGAAAATTTAACATTGACACAAAAGAGCTCAATACTGAGCTAATTCCTGCTTCAAAGCAATGCTGGTATAAGTCAGTATATCAAGGGAAGGCCCAAGGTTAACCCATTTAAAAATAAAACCTGTACTGTTAATTAGTAGGAGAAGGAAGGAGGTGCAAGGCAACAGTCTAGAACGGTGATGTTATCATCTCAAAGTGGAGATGGTCCAAACAACGCCACTTATCCCATCAGACTAATGTTCATCTGCCCATGAGTTTCATCATATTCTGCAAACTAATTATAACTTATACAGTCATTATCAAAATCATAGATAATTTTTAAACTTGAGGTTATAACCGCAAACAGGCTTTGCTAATGAATAACTCACACACCTCTGCTATACCCCTGGAGCCAACCAAATAGTAATAACTGTCCCTCAAGTAGCATGCAATACTTGGAAAGCAAGATGGCAGATATGGTGTGGAATGGGCCATCAAAATAGTAGCTATGCTTTTTGAGCATTTAGTATATGTAGCTATCACTTCCCCTCACTATAAAAAATACCCAAGAGAAGAAGGACAGCTTAGAAGGAGAAAGGGGCTCACTGTTTTGAAGGTTTTAACCACCATACATTGACCCTGTCACTCAGGAAACCAGAACCAGAGGCTAGAGGCTGAACATTCTCCTCCAGAGCACACTCCATGACCTAAAGAACTTCTATTGCCAGGTGTCCAACATGCAGCCTCTGGCTGACAATGTCGTGTCACACAGTCAAAAAGTTTGACACCCCCTAGACTTGCCTCCTAAAGAGCTTACCAACTCCCAGCAGCACCATGAACTGGGAACCAACCCTTTGACACATGGCACTTCCAGGAATATTTATCCAAAGTCCAGCACTACTTGCTAAGAACTGCTTCAGAGGGTTCTACATTTAGCCACTGCCACCTCCCTGAGAACACAGTGGCTGAGCAGGCCATCGAAACAGAGGAGGCCAAAACTATAGAACAAAACACCTACCCAACAAAGACAAAACCTGAAATTAGTTAGCACCTAGAACTATAGTCATCCCAGTCCGAAATGCCTACACACTCACATAAAAACACAACCAATAACAGCCTGGGCAATACGTCTTCACAAGGGCCCAACAACCCTATCACAGCAGGCCCCAAATATTCCACCATAACTAAAGCACAAGAAAAAGGCCCTAAATCAGCCTATATAAGGATGATAGAGGTCCTTGGAGAGGAAATTAATAAATTCTTTAAGTAAATTGAGGAAAACACAAGCAAACAATGGAAGAAAATGATTAAAACTATTCAAGACCTGAAAAATGAAATAGAATCAATGAAGAAAATCCAAACTGAGGGCATTCTGGAAACAAGGTGGTTCACAGAGACCGAACCACCAACCAAAAAGCATGCATGGGCTGAACCTATACCACCCATATATATGTAGCAGATGTGCACCCTGGTCAACATGTGGGTTCCCTAACAATGTGCCTTTCCCCTAGCTGGGATGCCTTAGTAGGAGAGAATACTGTTCAGTCCTGGTGCAACTTGAGATGCCATGGTGGGTTTGCACCTCTTCGGGGCCTCCCCTTCTCTGAGAAGGAAAAAAGAATGGGGGAGGGGCATGGGGGTGGGCAAGGAGAGAGGGGGCTGGGATCAGGCTGTAAAGTGATTAAATAAAGAAATACTTTAACCAAAAAATAAAAATAGAAATAGAAATTTGAACAGAAACTACAGAGACAAGCTTCACCAACAGAATCCAAAAGATGGAAAAGAGAGTATTAGATACTGAAGATAGGGTAGAAGAAATAGATACATCAGTAAAAGAAAATCTAAAAGAACAAAAACAAAAACAAAGCAGAACTCCTGACATAAAACATAAAAGAAATCTGGGACAATATGAAAAGATAAAAATCTAAGAGTAATAGGAATAAAGGAAGTAAAAGATACCAAGATCAAAGGCACAGAAAATGTTTTCAACAAAATAATAGAAGAAAATTTGCCTAACCTAAAGGAAGGAGCTGGCTATCGAGGTTCAAGAAACATACAGAATACTAAATATACTGGACCAGACAAGAAATTCCCCTCGGCATATAATAATACAAACATTAAATGTACAGAACAAAGAGAGAATGTAAAAAGCCAAAAGGGAAAAAGACCATGTCACATATAAAGGCAGACCTATTAGAATTATTCCATTTTAGAGTCAACGAAGGTTCTAAAAGCCAGAAAGGCCTGGACTGTAGACTCTACAAGACCTGCAGACTATACGAGACTGCAAATGCCAGCCCAAACTACTATACATTTTATCAGAAGGAGACAATAAGATATTTCATGATAAAGTCAAATTTAAACAATATCTATCTACAAATCTTGCCTGACAGAAGGTACTAGACAGAAAACTCCAACATAACAAAGTTAACTACAAGCATAAAAATACAGGACATAAGTAACCTCAGACTTGCAAAATCAAAGAAAGGAAGCATATACACACAACAACAACACAACAAGAGTCAGCAGTCATTCATCATTAACATCTGTCAACATCAACAGCCACAATTCCCCAGTAAAGACACAGAGTAACAGAATGGATGTGAAAACAGGATCCATCCTTTCCTGCATACAAGAAGCACACCTCCACATTGAGCATAGACATTACCCTCAGGGTAGATTAGAAAAATACATACCAAACTAACAGACCTAAAAATCAAGCTGGTGTTGCCATTTTAATATATAATAAAATAGACTTTAAGCCAAAACTAATCAAAAGAGATAAGGAAAGATACTATATAGTCATCAAATGAAATATCCTCCAAGATAATATGTCAATTCTTAACACCTATGCCCTAAACACAAGAACACCCAAGTTTGTAAAAGAAACACATCTACAGTTTAAATCACATGCTGACCCTCATACACTGGTGGTGGGAGACTTCAATACCCTATTATCACCAAAAGACAGATCATTTGGACAAAATATAAACAGAAGGATGCTGGAGCTAGCAGAAGTCATAAACCAAATTGATCTACCAGCTATTTACAGAATACTTCATCCGAACACAAAAGAATATACCTTCTTTTATGTATCTCATGGAATTTTTCTCCAAAACTGACCACATACTCAGACAACAAGTAAGTTTCAACAAACATAAGGAAATTGAAATAGCTCCTTGCATACTATGTGACCACCATGGATTAAAGTTGGTTATCAACAACAGAAACAACAGAAAGCTTACAAACTGAACAACTCACTAATGAACAAAAACAACTAGGTCAAGACAGAAATAAAGAAAGAAATAAAAGACTTCCTAGAACTGAATAAAAATAAATACACAATGTACCCAAACTTATAGGACATAAAAAACTTGCTAAGAGGCAAGTTGATAGCACAAAGTGCCTACATTAAAACAAACAAACAAAATTGAAGAAATCTCATACTAGTAACTTAACAGCATGCCTGAAAGTGCTAGAAGAAGAGGAAGAGGAGGAAAGGAAGGAAGAAGAGAAGAGAATAAGAAATACTCAAACTCAGGGATGAAATCAATAAAATATAAGCAAAAAGAACAATACTAAAAATCAATGAAAGAAAGAGTTTGTTCTTTGAGAAAATCAACAAGATAGATAAACTCTTATCCAAACTAATTAAAAGTCACAGAGAGATTATCCAAATTAACAAAATTAGAAATGGAGGACACGACAACCGATACCAAAGATATCCAGAGAATCATAAATTATACTTTAAGAACCTGTACTCCATCAAATAAGAAAAACTAAGAGAAATGGATAAATTTCTCAAGATGTTTCACTTGCCAAAGTTAAATCAAAATATGATAAGCAATTTAAATAGATCTAATTTATAAACTCTAGTGAAATAGAAATAGTCTTTAAAAGTCTATAGGCAAAATGCCCAAAGCCAAATGGTTTTAGTGCAGAATTCTACCAGACATTAAAAGAAGAGTTAATGCTAATACCCCTCAAATTATTTCACAAAATAAAAACAGAAGGAACATTGCCCAACTCATTTTATGAGGCCATAGTTACCTTTATACTCAAACCACATTAAGACGCAACAAGGAAAAATTTCCTATGAACATAGATGAAAAAAATACTCAATAAAATATTTAAAGTCAGATCCAAGAACACATCAAAAAAGATCATCTACTTTGACCAATAGGATTTATCCTAGAGATGCAGAGATGGCTCAATATAGAAAAATTAATCAATGTAATCTAACATAAACAAACTGAGAGAAAAATGATCATTTAATTAAATGCAGAAAAAGCCTTTGACAAAATCCAGCACCCTTGGTGATAAAAGTCCTAAAGAAATTAGAAGTTCAAGGGACATACCTAAGCATAATAAAGGCAACTTACAACAAGCCATAGCCAACATCAACTGTAATGGAGAGAAGCTCAAAGCAATTCCACTAAAATTAGGAGCAAGGCAAGTTGTCCCCTCTCCCCATACCAATTCAATATAGTACACTAAGTCTTACCTAGAGGAATAGGACAACTGAAGAAAATCAAGGAGATACTAATTGAAAAGGAGGAAATCAAAATATCTTATTGCAAATTATATGATAGTATACTTAAACAACCCTAAATATTTCACAAGAGAATTCTTATAGCTGATAAATGCTTTTAGCAAAGTAGCTGGATACAGAATTAACTCACCAAAATAAGTAGCCCCCTATATACAATTGGCAAATTGAGAAAGAAATTATGGAAACAACACCTTTCACCACAGCCTCAAATAATACAAAATATATCAGAGTGACTCTAATCAAGCAAGGGAAAGAGTTGTGTGACAAAAACTGAAGACAGCAGGAGATAAAAGGATCTTCCATGATTATGGGTTGGTAGGATTAACATAATAAAAGTGATCAATTTACCAAAGGCAACCTACGGATTCAATGCAATCCCTACCAAAATTTCAACGCAATTTTTCCCAGATCTTGAAAGGACAAATCTTAGCTTTATATGGAAACACACACACACACACACACACACACACACATGTCGCGCGCACCTTTCGCCGATAAAGGAGACGCGGCAACTCAGGATTCTTCTGGCAGCGATTTTTATTGTTACAGCTCTTCTTGATAGCAGATGGGGAAGGACCCTCTCCCCGTAAAATCCCCGGCTTATATAGGAACTATGGAGGCGTGGAGGGACGTGTCTTCTCGTGATTGGTGCTCTAGAGAATACCTAATTAGCATACCGCCTGCGTAACGTGCTTGCGCATGCGCACTGGCCATAAGGGCTTTTGTGAAGAATGGCGGAGCGGCTCCCGACATCTCCCCCTTAATTTTCAAATTAAAATGCCAAACTGAAGCCATGAATTGACCGATCCAGCTCTCCACTTCATCAGTAGGGAGCGATCAAGGTGGGCACATGGACGGAGACCCTGTACACCTGAAGTCCCGTGCAATGGGAACTCGAGCCCTGGGAGGTGTACAGGTCTATCCTGTAGCATCCTGGTGCAATGGGAACCTGTGCCCGTCAGGAATGCCAGAACCAAGATAGTGTCTCAGTGTTTGAGCATATTAAGCCAAATCTGGGGAGATGCCCCTTGTTTTACAGCAAGCATAGCCTGCGCAAGCACAACTCTGTCACGTTGTTGTTGTTTTCTAAATTTGCAGAGCAACCAAAGACAGAAAACTAGTCCCGCCGCCAACATAAGGCCAAATGACCCCATCCCCATCCATTCTTTAACAAAAGATACAGCTCTATTCAACCAAGAAGAAAGATTATTGGCTAGTGAAGGGTCTATGCGGGTGGAATTGACATGAATTATGGAAAGTCTCAAATTTCTCATAATTGTATCAAATTGGGATTAAAGAAGGTTCCCATTCTCACTGGCAACGGTACGGGAAAGACTGACAAGATTCCCCATCGGATCTCCTGTGTCTTCAACACCGGGCTCAGTATCAGCAGATTCAGAAGAACCAGCAGCGGGGTCTCCATCCTTCTCGTCCTTCTTCACTATCCTGGTCAGCCGCACCGGCACCCAAATTGGATTTTCTTGGTCCTGTGGAAAAACACAAACAGCTCCCCTGGATCTTATTAATATTGGATCCGGGCCTTTCCATTTGTTATCGATAACATCTTTCCATTTTACCATTTCACGCGGTGATGCATGGCCTACATGTCTGTCTGCTGCAGACCGTCCTTCAGAATCCAAATTTAAAAAATTTAAAGTAAATAGGACAAGGGAGATAGAGGGCTTTGCCCTGGGGCTTATTCCCCCTTTTTGTTTTTGTAGATAAGTTTTGACTGTGCCATGTGCACGTTCCACAATGCCCTGAGCTTGTGGATTATATGGAAGGCCAGTTACATGATGGACGCCCATCCTTTGGCAAAATTGTTGAAAAGATTTTGACGTATAGGCAGGCCCATTATCTGTTTTTAACTGTAGGGGCTTTCCCCATGCTGCCCAGGCCTCAAGGCAGTGGGTGATGACATGAGCCACCTTTTCTCCTGTAAGAGGTGTAGCATGGATAACACCCGAACAAGTGTCGATTGAAACATGAACATATTTTAACTTTCCGAATGACGGAATATGAGTCACATCCATTTGCCACACTTGTAGGGGTATAACTCCCCTAGGGTTCACCGCAACCGTTGGTGAGGATCGAAACTCAGCACAATTAGTACATTTCAAGACAATATCTCGAGCATCTGAACGAGATACTCCAAATTTGAGTCTGAGAGTATTAGCAGGCACGTGGTAGAGTTTATGAAATGTGACTGCATTTTGAACAGGATCCGAAACTAAATAGATTTGTCTGGTTGCTTTATCTGCCAAATCATTAGCCTCAGCCATCGGGCCAGGTAACAAAGTATGAGCTCTCATATGTTGAATATAAAAAGGATGCTTTCTATTTCTAATTGAACATTGTATATCCGTAAATACAGCAGCTACATTACTTTTAGAATGAATCACTCCTACAGTCTCTAAGATTTGTACTGATCTTACCACATACTGTGAATCAGAAATAATATTTAGTGGCTCATCAAAAGTTTTCAATACTACAGCTACAATAGCACATTCCACTAATTGAGGGGAAGTATGGGCAAACTGGTGTTGAACAACTTGCCCATTAACTACATAGGCACCTATGCCTGTTTTTGAGCCATCTGTAAACACATCCAGAGCATTTGAAATTGGCTTAGTTCTTGTCATTTTAGGGAAAATAAATGCATTTGTTAGTGCAAAATGCAATAAGGGATGTTTTGGATAGTGATTATCTATTTCTCCTGAATAAGAGCAGCGCAGGATAGCCCAAACGTCCAGAGTGGAACATAGTATGTGCACTTGTTGGCTGGCATAAGGCGTTATAATTACATTAGGTTCTATGCCAAAGTGGGTTAAAGCCATCTGTACTCCTTTAAGAGCAATATCTGCTACTTGAGTTGGATAATGTCCCAAAACTTTCCCTGGAGAAGTGTGTGAATGAATCCACAGTAATGGTCCGTTTTGCCACAACACCGCTGTAGGTTGTTGGGGCAATGGGATAACACACAGCTGAAAAGGACTTTTTGGATCAATGCGAGTTAAGAATGCTTCCTTTAATCTTTTCTCTACCATATCTAAAACCTTTAATGCCTCAGGTGTTAAGTGTCTGGCTGATGTAATAGTAGACTCTCCTTCTAGAATAGCAAATAAGGGCTTAAGTTCTGCAGTGGTTAAATGTAAGTAGGGTCTTATCCAATTAATATCTCCTAATAGCTTTTGAAAATCATTTAGAGTCTTTAATGTGTCTCTCCTAATGGTAATCTTTTGAGGCGTAACCATGGTTGGACTTATAGTAGTGCCTAAAAAGTTTCCTAATTCACCTTCTTGCACCTTTTCTGGGGCTATATGCAGCCCTCTATTTCTGAGGGACTCCGTTAAGAAGACGAAGGCTTGCTGTATAAGCTCCTTATCGGAATGACATAATAAGATGTCATCCATATAATGACAAATTCTTAAGCTTTTGAACTTATCCCTCACAGGTTGAATAGCATTAGCAACATACATTTGACATATGGTGGGGCTGTTGGCCATCCCTTGAGGAAGGACTTTCCATTGAAATCGTTGATCAGGTTCTTCATGATTAATACTCGGTAAGGTAAAAGCGAATCTCCTCTTATCCTGCTCATGTAAGGGTATAGAAAAGAAACAATCCTTGATATCTATAATGATAAGTTCCCAATTTTTTGGTAAAGCTGACAGTAAGGGCAATCCCCTTTGAATGGGTCCCATAATTTGCATTTGTGCATTGATGGCTCTTAAATCGTGAAGTAGTCTCCATTTCCCTGATTTTTTCTTAATAACAAAAATAGGAGTATTCCATGGTGAAGTTGATTTCTCTAAATGTCCAGCATTTAATTGTTCTTGAACCAGCTCTCGCGCGGCCAGGAGCTTCTCAGAGGGAAGTGGCCATTGAGGAACCCACACTGGCCCCTCTGATTGCCAAGGTATGGGAATTGCCTCCAAAATGGCCCTTAGGAAAAACCCAGGCCGGTTCTATCTTGTTTTGGAAATACTGATATTGGACTAGTTCTGCCCTGTAATGATTTCCCTAACCCTTTTTTAGGAACACAGCCCCTATTTTTCATCATCTCTTGACTATTAGAAGAGTAATCATTGGTAAGTCTAAAATCCATTTGGCCCAATATATCTCTACCCCATAGGTTAATAGGGAGATCTAGGACATAAGGGACTACAGTGCCTGTTCTACCTTCAAAATCCTCCCAATGCAGGACTCTAGCACTGACATTGGGTGAAGCTTCATACCCTAATCCTTGTAAAGACTGTGAGGACTGGTTAACAGGCCATTCTGGGGGCCACCACTTGGTGGACATAATAGTGGTATCCGCCCCCGTGTCCAGAAGGCCCTTAAATCTTTTTCCCTGAATCTTTAACTCCATAGTGGGTCTACCATCTAATTGTAGGGATAAGAATGCATGTTGTCCTCCGGAAGATCCAAAGCCAGAGGTTCCTCTACTCTGTTCCCTACTTGGGAACATCTGGTGTAAGCTTGGCAACACAAGAAGCTGAGCTATTCTATCCCCCGGGGCCACGGCGCTGATCCCTCTAGGAGATGAGCACATAACCTTAATTTGTCCCATATAGTCCTGATCTACCACTCCTGGATGTACTATCAAACCCTGCAAGGTTGTAGAAGACCTTCCAATTACCAGGCCTACTGAGTCCTCAGGCAAAGGCCCATAAAGATCTGAAGATATAGGTTGGCATCCCATGACAGGGGTTAATACTGCTCTGGTGGCGGCACACAAATCCAATCCTGCGGATCCGGATGTTGCCCTCCTGACTGTTTTGCTCTCACAAACTCTCTGGATTTGTTCTGAGGTCTCTCTCTCTCTCTCTCTATTGCCCCATACATTTGAGGGCCCTGGGGACGGGGGCCCCTCTGTCCGTTTTTTGGATGATAATCATTAATTGGTCGGCCCTGAATGTCTTTTACGGACCTACATTCATTTGCCCAGTGCTTTCCTTTTTTGCACTTTGGGCATAACCCTGGTTGCCGGGTGCCTACTCTTTTATCGGCAAGGTTTTGTGAGCGACATTGTTTCTGGATATGACCTGGCTTTCCACATCTAAAACATCTCAAACTCGCAGCCTTTTGAGCGGATAAGACTGCTGCAGCTAAACCTGCATTAGTCAAAGGTCCTCCTATTTCCCTGCATGCTTTCATCCAGGCATTAAGCCCTTTTCCTTTCCAGGGTGTTATTGCATTTCTACATTCTCGGGTACATTGTTCAAAAATTAACTGTTCTATTAAAGGCATGGCAGTATCCGGGTCTCCAAAAATTCTTCCTGCAGCTTCCATCATCCTGGCTACAAAATCTGAAAATGGCTCATTGGATCCTTGAATAACCTTTGTCAAATTTCCTGTAACTTGTCCTTTATTAGGTAAACTCTTCCATGCCTTAACCGCTGCCTTATTAATTTGACCATAGACTTCCACTGGATACATGGTTTGATTAGCTACCCATTGTCCTTGTCCAGTAAGCATATCAAAATTCCATTGCGGATGTTGATTAGCTAGATTTTGGCGAGCTTGGGTTGCACAGAGGTCATGAAAAATAGATTTCCAGTCTAAGTATTGTCCCATAGTGAGACATGCTTTGACTGTATTATACCAGTCTTGTGGAGTCATGGCCTGATCTGCTAGCCTGTCCACCAATGCCTGAGTATAGGAAGCATTAATGCCATAAGTTTGAACTGCTTCTGCCAAGGCTTTTAGCTGTTTTAACTCTAATTGAGAATATTGTCGTTGCTGTTGTGCATCTTCCCACACGGGAAAAGCTGCTCTAATCTTTTGTCTTTCTTTCTCTGGAATTAAGGAGCTAGCCGTCTTAAGTCTTGTCGCCATCCTTTTGTTTTTTGCCGAGGTTGCCTCCTCTAGAGGAGGCGCTGACGGTCTACACCTAGGGGGGAATGGCGGATCAACCCCATATCTCTCTGACTCATATTTAGCAGCTTCCTCATCCAGTTCTATTTGTTCCTCAGGATCTAACTCGTCCTCCTCTGAGGCAGATCCCAAGTCCCCGTCCTCTGAAGACGTCTCCTCAGAGGCGGAAGATTCTACTTTAAGATTTTTAAATTCATCTAAGACGGGATACAGCCCACTGGCTTTCTCTTTCTCTCCCTCCTTCAGTTTCCCTTTTAATTCGAATCTTTTTGATTGAGGTTTCTTCCTTTTCTTTAAACCTCTTTCCTTTTCTGCTTCTGATAGACTATCTTGGTGGTCGGCCAAAGCCTTTTGCCCCTTGCTAACTGTCTTTCTGTATCCTTTATCTTCTATAAGACAAAGGCAACACAGCAAGACGATAACAAAAGCAACCAGCAAGAGCGGACCGTACCACACAAAAGAAATCATACCTTGCAGAAAAGTGCCTAGGCTTCTCACGCCGTCAGTTCTGAATCCTCTTCCGACGAGCAGTCGGGGGTCCTTCAAGTCGTTCCTTCACCCAGGGGTCGGCAGGTCCCGGGTTTCGGCACCACTTGTCGCGCGCACCTTTCGCCGATAAAGGAGACGCGGCAACTCAGGATTCTTCTGGCAGCGATTTTTATTGTTACAGCTCTTCTTGATAGCAGATGGGGAAGGACCCTCTCCCCGTAAAATCCCCGGCTTATATAGGAACTATGGAGGCGTGGAGGGACGTGTCTTCTCGTGATTGGTGCTCTAGAGAATACCTAATTAGCATACCGCCTGCGTAACGTGCTTGCGCATGCGCACTGGCCATAAGGGCTTTTGTGAAGAATGGCGGAGCGGCTCCCGACACACACACACACACACACACACACACACACACACCAAAAAACAAACAAAAAAAACAGGATAACTAAAACAACTCTGTACAATAAAAGAACTACTAGATGTCTCACCATTCCTGATTTCAAACTGTACTACACTTGCCTGACCCACAAGGCCCTTTGTTTGATCCTAGCACACAGAAAGGAAGAAGAAAAAAATATATGGCAGAGGAAGCGTTAGAGAGAGATGGGGGAAGGGGGAAAGAAAGGAAGGGAAAGGAGGCAGCAAGAATCTTGTAAAAAATTTTTTTGTTTTTTCAAGTTATGAGAGTTAGCTTAGGAGATGTGCATTAGCAAAGGCCAGTTCTCCACACCCTGATAGGATGGAGGTCTTTACCTGCCACCATGGCTACCATCACCAGCTAAGCATGTGTGCATTAGCAAAGGCCAGTTCTCCATACACTGATAGGATGGATGTCTTTACCTGCTGCCATGTGGCTAACCATGGTCATTGAGAATGGCTCAGAAACAATATATAACCTGAGTCATCCAATGAGACTTTAAAAAAAAAAAATGGGTGTTCAAACCAAGAACTAACTATTCTTCCCTGAAAATTAAACTTTATTTTTTAAGTTATTGAGTAGCATAAGCAGCATGTGTGAGCACATACCTAGCCCCAAGAAATAAAAATTAATAATTCTAAAGCTAAAGATCAATGCAGGTAACTATATTCTCCTTGGAAAGCATTTTACTCAGCAAGACTATAATACAGCTCTGATTGTGCAATAGTTTTTAAAAGGCTATCTGGTTGCTTCTGGAGAGATTTTCTGCATTCTCCAGAGAAGACACCAAGTAGGGACTTCCTTCTTCTTCCTGTCTCTGGACACTGTTCTAAGATGTGATGCTTCGTACTATGGCTAAGGGAAGCGGCTATGGGACCCACAGGGCAGTTAGTTGATGTTTTAGTTATTTTTCTGTTGCTCTGACAAAATACCATGACCAAAAGCAACATAAGAAAGTTTATTTTGATTTTTACAGTCCATCATGGTGGGTAATGCATAGCATGCAGACAGGGGCAGGAAGCTGGCTGGCCACACTCTCTACCAAACAGGAAGCAGAGCAGGCAACCAGGAAGTGAGGCAAAGTTAATAGCTCAAATGCATTTTGATGTATTTTCTCCAGCAAGGCTGCACTGACCATCATCTGGGAACCAAGTGTTCACATACATGAGTCTACAGGAGACAATTATCATTCAAACACTACCACCGAGTAAAGAACCCTGATGTCATTAGTATCTTGAAGTAATGAACACTAGAGCTGTTCTTGCCTCTTTAATCCAATATTTGTGTCACTGTGGCCAAAGTTATCCTACCAGGCTCAAGCTCAGGCCTGGAGTTTTGTTCTCATTCTTGGAGGGGAAATTTTTTCATTAGTGTCAAACTGATAGAAAATTACACTGGAGATCTCCTCAGCTTCTGTGGTGGGACAACATCAAAAATCTCAAAGCAATGAGGCAAACAGTGTCAGGATGAAAACCCACAAATTCTCAAGAATGTTGTCTAAGCGCATAGAATGGTGATACAAGACTGTAATCTTAGCACTCAAGAGGCAGAGGTGGAAGGACCATAAATTCAAGGTCAACTTCAGCTACATAGAGAGTTCAAAGCTAGACAGAGATATGGGAGAACTGTACAAAAAGAAAAGAAAAGAAAAGAAGAAAACGCTATTCTTTGGGCATCAAGATGGCTGATTCGGTAACTGCAGCTGCTTCCAGGTCTGACGACCTGAGTTGGAGCCCCACAACCCACATGCTAGAAGGAGAGAACTGACTCCCACACGTTGTCCTCTGACCCCCACACATGTACCGTGGCACACATGTAAGAAGTAAATACTTTTTTTTAAAGTGAAATACTTTTTAGGCAGAATCTTATTTAAAAATAAGACGCTTGACAGTCCTTGGGCTTGTACTAATTGAGTTCTGTCTCTTCTGTTTACAGTTCAAAGACATCTACACAGAGCCAGAGAGGAAGTGAGGTTTTGGTTGAAGCAGTTTTGATAACCTACGGCCCTCTGTGCCTGACAGACAGTCAACAAATACGATGGAGCCTGAATTTATTTTCTGTGCCTCTTTTATCCTTCAGTCAAGTAAGTATCAATAATATTAAGTGAGTATCAGCATTCTTTAACCCTGGCCACATCTCCAGTATCAAACTAGCTTGAAATAAAACTTATTCTAGTGTTCATAGCAGTTGTAAATTAAAAAAACAAAAACAAGAAAGCAGTCAGACGGGATGGTGTTGCCCAACTTTAATCCCAGTACTTGGGAAGCAGAGGGCAGCACATCTCTATGAGGCCACACTGGTCTACACAGTGAGCTTCAGGCCAAGGAACCAGTCAGTAACATGGACTTTTCTTATTTCCCCACCTATTCTGAAGAAAAGTCTTGTCAGGTGAGCATGGTGGTGCATGCCAATAATCCCAGCACTTGCAAGGCAAGGTAGTGGAAGCATGAGCTTGAGACTTAATCTGGGATATTAGGGAGATCCTGTCTCAAAAGAAAAAGGAGGAGGGGGAGGAGGCAGAGGAGGAGAGAAGGGGGAAAGGAGGGAGGAGGAAGAGAAACAGAAAAAGAAAAAGAAGGAAGGAAGCAAGGAAGGAAAAGGAGGAAGAGGAGGAAAAGGAGGAGGGAGAGGAGGAGGGAGAGGAGGAGGAGGGAGAGATTCCTTTCACATGTCAAGTCATTCTAGTACTTCTCAGGTCCTGCCAGCTGGCCAGGAGTGACTGCCAGCATTTTGTCAATTGAAATCATGCTCAGAGATCAAATCTGGTTCAGCCCTCTGTCACAGCACATTTAGTTTATACACTAATGCTTGGCTCCAAGACATCCAGTCCCTGGGCACAGCAATGACTTTCATGCCGCCCTCAGGTCCCAATGCAGTCTTTATACATTTGCAGACTGGGCAGATGGATTAATTCAGCTTTAAGGTCTCCATTAATTGATATGAGGAAATAGAAAGTATTGTTTGAAGATGACCCGTGCCAAAGAGCTCAGCCACAGCGGATTATTATCCACCAAGAATGGGCAGTGAGAACTGGGGTGTAGCACAGTGAGATAGTATAAGGCCAGGGGATCACCAGCACGAAAACAAAGGGCAGGGGAAGGGAGGATTAGTTGTAGACAGCAGAAGTGGCTGAATAACTGGAAAAACTACTAACTAAAAAGATATTGGGGGGACTGGAGACCAAATACAAAGCTTGCTTTTCCCCTACCCAGATCTAGCCAATGGACAGGACATTCTCCACAGTTGAGTGGAGAGTGGGATATGACTTTCACACGTACTCTGGTGCCTCATATTTGACCATGTCCCCTGGAGGGGGAGACCTGGTGGCACTCAGAGGAAGGACAGCAGGATACCAAGAAGAGACTTGATACCCTATGAGCATATACAGGGGGAGGTAATCCCCCTCAGTCACAGTCATAGGGGAGGGGAGTAAGGGGAAAATGGGAGGAAGGGAGGAATGGGAGGATACAAGGGATGGGATAACCACTGAGATGTAATATGAATAAATTAATAAAATAAAAATTTTTTTAAAAAAAAGCTTGCTTTTGAAAAACAAAGCTCAATTTGCAACCACACAGGTGGTCAGATGAGGAGAGCCTCACCACAGCACACAGGCAAGAAAATGGTGGCACGCCCATTATAGCCATCAAACATGGCAGCTCTGTTCCCAGCATGTTTTCTCATAGGCTTCAAGACTGAAAATTTGCATAGGAATATCTAAATGGCAGAGTCTGGGTCACATGCAGATGTCCTAATTCCACAGAGGTTTGGACTTTGGGTCTACTTCTTCACCGGGGAGGAAAAAATCATCACAGAAGTTTCCCAGAATATAAAAAGGATAGTCGTATCTACCACCTTGGAGCTTGGACTCTTACTCACCAAGTCATCTGGGTGGTCTAGAAGGTAGCTCAGTGGTGCAGCACAGTGCCTTCCTAGTGTGTATGAAGCCGTGCATTCAATTCCAAGTACTGTAACATAAACAGCAGCAAAAGAGTTATCCGCATGAGTGATTCCCACGCCATCTGGACCAGAGCAGCCCCTCTGAGTTGGATCTGTAGACTGTTTTCCTTCAGTCTGCTGCCTGGCACCACACTGACTCAGGGCGGAGACAGCTAGAAATGGGTTTGAGAAAGGCATGTGTGTTTCCTGCCTGTAAGAAAGCTAGCTCAAAGTCAGAAGTGAACAGCAAACAGCTTGTTGCTATCCTACAGCCCTGTGAGGCGGTTGATGTTGCACTCTCCTCTACTGCAAGGTAATGGGAGCAACAGAACGTGCAGCCTGTGGAGGTCGGCGAGTCCATATGGTCCCTGATTTACAACGGTCTGACTTCAGATTTTTGCTATTTTTATGATTATACAAGCTGTGACTTGTTCTGCTTTATAATTGATAATGACTTTGGCTTGAACGAATAAGGACTATGTTCTGCTTTTCATCGTAGTACAGCATTCAGTAAATTACACGAGATCTTCAATAGCTTTTATTGTAGGCATTGCATTATAGGCTTTTGCTCAACTTGGGCTAAAGTTAAGTGTTCAAAACATATCAAAGGAGGCCAGTAGAGATATGGTGCTTGCAGGTTTGGCACAGCCAGTGTATTTTTAACTTGTGGGTTTTCGAGTTACAATGGGTTTATCAGGTTGTTCCCCCAACATACTTCATGAGACCTCTACACAAGGCTGCAGTGCTTCTGTTGCACATTGCACTCCACCCTGCCTACCTGCTCTAAAGCATCCCCTGGCGTCCCAACTTTTCTGTTTTTATCTTAAACCCTCTGGAACTTCTGTATTTAAAACATCTCAACTAAAATTCCAAATATTTGTATTTCTGCATTCCTCTTTCATTTCCCAAACTGTTCATTATGGTAGATTTTCCAAAAATGCTTCTTACACAAAACAATATGGATTGTACAACAGCTTAAACCATCTCCACTATGTGCGTTTATTGGCTGTGAATCTCACATTATCGTGATTGCTGGGAGATATTTTTGTAAACAACTTTAGCAAACAACCATAGCATGCCACATAATGTATGCGGTTCTTTCTAACCAGCAGCAACATTCACCTTCAATGGCCCTCTCTTCTGATAATTACTGCTTATTTCAAAATAAGCCTCAGCTGAAAGCCACAAGAAAAATCAATTCAAAATAGGACCTGCAGCTTGCCAACACTGTGGAATGTTTACCAATATGTACGTGCCATTTGTGCACACAGCCCACTGAATACGCTAACACTTCACAAATTGCTCCTAGAATAAATCTTATTGACAAGGTAACAAAATGAAATTGGAAAATGCAGTCAACTCAGTAAGTTGTTGCCAACTTATCCACCTTCATCAGCGGGTATGGATTTTGTGATTTTCTAAAATGCTGAGTGTAATTTGCTGATATCCCACAGCGAAGAGATTATTCTCTATTGTTGCCTTATGTCTTTTAAAGACAGGCAGCTGCTGTCAGAGATATGGGTCCTCAATGTCTCTTGCTATCTGTTGGACCACAGTAAATCACCTGAGTTTCCACTTTCCCATCTCACCAGCTGTATATAGCAGGCCTTGAAAGGTCACACTAAAGCACGACCCAGGAGCAGTGTTGCTACAGGACAGCATCCACTCATAGTACAAGTTTCCACTTGTACCAATCACTGGAACAAATATAACTTGTGAGATGAACAGAGGTCTCTCCTTTAAGCTGCCTGAATATGCTTTATAATAAATCATTAGGCAATGAGATCAAGTCTGCAAGCTAAAATCCCTCATCTCAAACCCCCACAAATACAGCAAAAAAAAAAAAAAAAAAAAATTAATAGCATTAGAAACTTAGCCTTGGTGCCTTCTATAACTAGATATTACAGGCATGTGTAAAGAAAAAATGAATAGAAAACAATGTTATTTTGAATAAAAAAAAAAAAGAGTAACAGTCAACTCAGATGTAAGAAAGGACAGATACAGAGGGTAAAATTCCTTATGCTCCAGACTGAGAGGTAAAAGGGAGAAAGAGCAAGAAAGGATCTAGAGTGGCCAGAATGTCAGGAAGAGCCCTTTGTCCGTGCCTTCTCAGTAGGACAGCAGGTCCAGCACAGGCTTGTGTCTCAAGATTAAAAAATGCCCGCCCATTGTGTGTCCTGAATTCAGAACTTGAGATGATACTCACCGGCATCAAGGGAAAGGGAAAGCTCTACCTCCAGAGAGGTGACAGGCCACAGCAGGTCCTGGAGTCAGAGAGCAAGTACTCAGATGGAATAAGGACGAGTACAACAGCTCAAGCTCCAGGTGAGCGCACAGCAAAACTGTAAAGAGGGCTGAGGTGCTGAAGAAGGTGGGACACTCACAGTATGAACGAACCAGCTCTACTAGTTCTAGTTCCTGTTGCTGCGACTATATATCTATCTAACAAAGTACAACCTAAGCATAGGAGGGTTGACTTTTGGCTTCTGCTTTAAGGGGATGCAGCCCATCGCACTAAGGAAGGTAACAAAAGCCGAAGGCGGCTGGTCACGTTGTAACTGCAGTCAGGAAGCAGAGAGAAAACAGGAAGTATGGCCAAGACATAAAAACCACAAGGCCCATTCCCTAGTATCCACTTCATGCAGCAAGATTGCAATCCCTGAAGGCTCCACATACTTTCCAAACGTACTACTGTTTAAGAATATAGTGTTCAAACACATAAGCTTGTGGAGGACATTTCCCACCCGCACCATACTACCGTCATTTGAGGAATGAAATGTAATGGAACAAATGAGATTTTAAACCATGCTTGGTGCGCATAGTTACCCTCAGAGGAGTAAGGGAGTATAATGGCTTCTTTTAATTAAACTGAGTTATTAGGAACAACAGCTGGGAATCCTGGGAGCACAGCTTCCGTCATTGAAATAAATGCAATGTCTTACTTAGGGTCTCATTGCTGTGATGAGACACCGTGACCAAGACAACGCTCACAAAGGAAAGCATTTAATTAGGACTGCCTCAATAGCTTCAGAAGCTTAGCCCATTACCATCACGGCAGGAGGCATGACAGGGTGCAGGCAGACATGGTGCTGGAGGAGCTGTGGGTTGTACATCTTGATCTGTAGGCAACAGGAGACTATGGCACTTGAGTATAGGAGTATATAAAGGCCACCCCCACAGTGACACACTTTCTCCAATAAGTCCACGACTGCCAGTGCCATTACATATTGGTCAAGTATTCAAACACATGACTCTATGGGGGCTATTCCTATTCAAACCTCCACATTCCACTCCCTGGCCCCCATAGGCTTCTAGCTGTAATGTAACGCAAAATTCATTTAGTCCATCTTCAAAAGTCCCCATACTCTATCACAATCTCAACAGTGTTTAAAAGTCTATAGTTCAAAGTCTCCTCTGAGATCTGAGATTCATGCACTCTCTTAACTGTAATCCCCTATAATATCAAAATCAAAAACCAGATCACATATTTACAACATACAATGGCACAGGATATACATTACTGTCTCAAAACATGGGGGGGGGGCCACAGTGAGGAAATACTGGACCAAAGCAAGACTGAAAAACAGCCAAGCAACCTCCAAATTCTACATCTCTGTGTCTGATGTCAAAGCGATTTTCAGATCTCCAACTGCTTTCAGCTTTGTTGACTCCAACACATTTTTCTCTCTTGGGATGTTTCTCCTCCCTGTTAGTAGCTCTCCTTGGCAGGCATCCCATGGCTCTGGCATCTCCATGGCAATCCAGAATTCACCTTCACAGCTTCACACAATAGCCTCAATGGGCCTCCAAGCAGAGACAACTCTGATATATACCCGACCTCGGAGGCTTTTCTAGTTTGTAGAGGGAGCATCCATAACCCCTTTCTTCCACCCATGATTCTAAAGCCAAAAAAACATGGCTGAAGCTGCCAAGTTCTGTTGCTTGCTGGGCCTGAAACATGGCTCCCTCATTTAAATACATCTTCACCAGCTTTCCGTTTCCACCATGTAAGCTTTGCTGACCTGAAACTCAATCTGTAGACCAGGCTGACCTTGAATTTAGAGATCCACATGCTTCTGTCTCCTGAGTGCTGGGATTAAAGGTGCGTACCACCAAGCCTGAATCTAAACTATTCTTTACTTCTTTTTCACAAATCGGAAGCTTAGCAGGGTGAGATCTTGTCCTGGGTTTCCACTCCGTCTATTCCATTTAACATCAGGTTTATCTCCTTGAACACAGGATTTAGCTCCATTCCATTTCCTGGTGCCAACTGCCTCCTCAAAGTGTACATATTGTAACTTTCCTTACTCAGCTTGCTCCTTGTCACTATAGATCTTTATAAGTATGGCCACTAATAACCACAGGACACAGTCCATATTAGGCTGTTTTGAAATCTCCTCTGCAAATGCAATTAATGCAAAAACTCTTCAACTTAGCCTCAGGAACATTTGTTTCGGACAGGGGCAAAATGCAGTCACATTCTTCACCAAAATATCACAAGAACCAGAATGATCTCTAGTGAACATATTAAAATTCTTCTCCTCTGAAGCCTCCTGACCCCGATCTCCCACGGTTACACTCAGCACAGACCCCCACAGCACCACTGTCCTCCATGCTCTTACTAGTATGACCTACTAAGCACCTCTTAAAGCATTCATCTGCTTTCCTATCCCAAAATCCCAAAATCCACATTCCTCCAAACAAAATCATAGTGAGACTTAGCACAGCAATACCCCAGTCCTTGGTACCAACTTCTATCTAAGGGTTTTGTTGCTGTGAAGAGACACCATGACCATGGCAACTCTTTTTTTATTATTAATTTATTCAGATTACAACTCAATTGTTATCCCATTACTTGTATCCTCCAGTTCCTCCCTCCCTCTCACTTTCACCCTATTCCCCTCCCCTAGGTCTAAGACCGAGGAGGACCTCTTCCCCCACTATATGGTCATAGGCTATCAAGTCTCATCTTGATAGTCTTCTTATTCTTTCTTTGAGTGCCACCAGGCCTCCCCACCAAGGGGAAGTAGTCAAACTCTTATAAAGGAAAATATTTCATTGGAGCTAGCTTACAGCTTCAGAAGTTTAGTCCATTATCATCATGATGGGAAGCATGGCAGCATGCTTTGGTGATGGAGAAGCAACTTAGAGTTCTACATCTTGATCTGAAGGCAGCAGAAGGGAACTTTGTGCCACACTGGGAGTAGCTTGAGCAGAGGAGACATCAAAGCCTGCCCTCACAGTGACATACTTCCTCCAACAAGGTCACACCTCCTAATAGTGCCACTCCCTATGGCCAAGCATCCTGTGGGGATCATTTTTATTCAACCCACTACATACAATAAGTGTGCTGTTTATCAGGAAAGATGACAGAAGGATACTTATTTATTGGGTGCCGTGCCAGAAGGATTCTCTTGAGACACTGATCAAAGGTGGCAAATAAGTTGAAAATACTGAAGTATTTTAAAGATCCAATGTCCGCCTAGTAAGGATTTCAAAAAGAGAGACATGTTCGCAGAAAGAAGGGAGAGGAGGAGGAAAAAAGAAGAGGAATAGAAACAAGAATATCCGGGGGGGGGGGGGAAGCAATGGGCTCAACAAATAGAGAAATTCCTCAAAACACCAAGATGAAGTTGGGTAGCTGGGAGTGAAAACAACTGAAAATCAGTGTCACTGGTATTCTCATGGGTAATTATAGATTCTAAGGTACAATGAAGCAGCCATGACCATGATTCAAACTCCATAAGCATTCACGGTATACTTAAGAAGTAAAGAGCTCTCAGACACACAAAAGCTTAAAGAGTTTTCTACTCTGACATTAGAATAAAACCAGCCCTAAACAAACAGAAGAAAGACAAAAATATAACTAAAGAAAAATAAAAATAATATAACCAAAAATGGTATCAAAGAAATGGAAATTCTTACCATTAACTCTAAGTAAGTGCTAATTCAAAGCCAACAACAAAGCATGA
This sequence comes from Acomys russatus, assembly GCF_903995435.1. Taxonomy (NCBI): domain Eukaryota; kingdom Metazoa; phylum Chordata; class Mammalia; order Rodentia; family Muridae; genus Acomys; species Acomys russatus. The sequence continues at coordinate 17,048,157 of NC_067138.1, forward strand.
TGACAATTCCACAGTGTCTTGGTATGGGTGACAGCTGCTAGGGGAAGAGATGAGACTAGGACTGCAAGAAACACTGGAACAGAGGGAAAGAAGTACAACTGACTCAATTACAATAAACTTCAGGGAGCCATGTAGAAGTAACTTTATTTCAGGTATTAACTTAAAGCTTTGGACTTATACATGGTTGGCCATGGGGGGAGAACCTAGAAAACTCAGGCTCCATCCAAGAGTCAGGAATGAGATTCAAAGTAGAAATCAAGGGAGGTTGAAGAAAAATAAAAATGATGATTTCCATAACAAATATAAAATAAGGATACAAGGGAGGGGATAACCATTGAGATGTAATATGAATAAATTAATAAAATAAAATTTTAAAAAAGAAAAAATATATTTTGATCATAATATAAAAAATAAATAAATAAATAAATAAATATAGAATAAATATTCATAATAAGTGTGAACATAGGGACTCAGTAGCTCTTTGGTAGAGCATATACAAGAAAGACCCCAGATTCAATGCCCCCCAATGTCAAAAAAGAAGAACTGTTTATAGTTTTTAAATGTAAAAGTTTTAAGTAGTTTATTAAAACAAAGAGACTATTTTTGATATGACCAAATGATGTTGATAATAAAAGGAGGTAAAAAAATTAGTACTAAAATAAAAAGATAAGAAAGGACATACCAGGAAAACGCTAGCAAAAGTAAAGCAAGAGCAGCATTAATCTCCAAGAGACAAAAATTTTTTCAACAGAACAGACACAAGACAGGATTTTTTTTCATTGCATAAATACTTGCTATTTGCCCATTATGTGAGGCAATTTTCTAGGCATGAGTGCTAGCTCAAGACAAAGACATCGGGCAACACTCATGGATACAAGCAAGATGCTCAGGTCTGACCTTTACATTTTGAAAACTCAGAAAGATCACAAATGTAAGCCTATGCTCTAAACAATTAAGACATAATTTAAATTACGCAGTTGACAAACCCTTAACTAAAGTATTTTCTTGGGTCAAAGATGTAGCACATTGACAGAGTACTTACCTACCATGTGAAAGGCTCCAGCACCATCAAAGCAACAACAAACATTCTCTCCTCTTAACTTAGCAAATATTCCTCCATAATAGCCTAGAAACTTAAATTTAATTCAAGACCCTCAAGTCGCTCTGGCTATCAGAATCTAGCTCTTAACTCACGCTCCCAACTCTGATCACATCACAAGCAGTCCTGAAAGCCTAAGCACTCCCTAGAGTATGTATCAAAGCCGTCCACATCCTGTGCAAACAGCCCTTGGACCTTGGAATGTCTACATGGATAGCTCAGTACACTCATGGGAAAACGCTGAAGCCTAAGAATAAAAGGCCATGCGGTTACCTGAGGCTACCTCAGTGTGATTTGCACTGCAAATTCTAAGGTATCAGTTGTTCCTGGCTTGATCAATACTTGGGCAGTATGTATAGCAAGCTCTGGAAAGGAGGACTGTGTCTTTCTGCCTTAGGGATGACCGCAGGACAGCCATAGTGGGATCCTTAAGTGAGAGCTCTTCATGGCCAGGTTTCAAGCATGTTCAAGGTATACTGCTGACAACACACTCAGAACATCAATAAAATTTTCTTTTTCTTTAATTGTTGTTGAAAGAGTGTGGGGGCACACTGAGAGAGTTGGAGTCAGGAGAGTGTAGGATGGAAATGATGTGAACATAGTACCCATGTATGGCAGTCTCAAAAATAATAAAAATAAATATAAAATATAACACGGTAGCCAGAACATGGAAACAGCCTATGTGTCCCTCAGTAGAAGAATGGATAAAGAAACTGTGGTACATTTACACTATGGAATACTACTCAGCTATTAAAAACAAGGAATTTCTGAAATTTGTGGACAAATGGATTGAACTAGAAATTATCATAAAGAGTGAGTTCACCCAGAAGCAAAAAGAATTAAATGGTATATAGTCACTTGTATCGAGACACTAGTCCAAGGGGTACGTCCCCATGAAAAACTTTACCTACCAGGAAAGTGGGTCAGAGGGAAGGACATCCTATTGAGACTTTAGGTGTGAGAAGCCTGGTAGAATGAGGAAATAGAAGGATCCAGAGGGTCCTGGAAAACTACAGACGGGTCTGGGCCCTGGGGTCCTCCTCAAACTATGGCACCAGCCAAGGAAAACATAGGCAGTAAACTTCGAACCCCTACCCACACTAGCCGATGGACAGGACATTCTCCACCGTTAAGTGGCAAAGGAGATCTGACTTTCACACAAACTCTGGTGCCCCATATTTGACCATGTCCCTTGGATGGGGACTCCTGGTGGCACTCAGAGGAAAGATAATAGGTCATCAAGAAGAGACTCGATACCCTATGAGCATATACAGGGGGAGGAGGTCCCCCTCAGTCACAGACATAGGGGAGGGGAATGGGGGGGGAGCGGGAGGGAGGGAGGAATGGGAGGATACAAGGGATGGGCTAACAACTGAGATGTAATTTGAATAAATTAATAACAATAAAAAATAAATAAATAAAAATATAACACGGAAAATCTCAAAGACAGATGGTGCACGCAGATTGGTAAAGGGGGGACAAAAGATCAAATGGCTTGGTGGATTCTGGGGTGACAGGTAAGGAAAGGATTCTAAGGGAATGGAGAGCCACTTAAGCCAACATATGACTTTACAAAAGACAGCTGCAAGGAACAAAGAGACATACAAGTGTCTCCATGACATACATACCTAAAACCTTGCATGTGCCCAAAATGCTTACCTAAAACTTTCCATGTGCCCCCAAAATGTCATAGTTGGCTCGTATGGTAGTTCTACTCTTAGTTTCTTGAAAACCCTCCATATTCATTTCCATCGTGGTTGTACCCATTCACGCTCCCACCAGGAATGAACATGGCTTCCGTTTCCTGCCGTTACTCATCACCACTTGTACCATAACGCGATCTGGGTAGGTGTCTATCAGAAGGTGGGAAGGTAAAGAGAGTGTGTTATATATACACACTAAAGCTTATTCAGCCAAAAGGAAGAACAAAGTTAGGTCATTTACAGGAAAGCGGGTACAACTGGAACAAAATAAGCAGACACAGACACAAACGTATCACATTTTCTCTCATTTATGGGCCTAGATTTTATATACACACATAAAATCGTTCATATGGTATGAATGTAGAAATAAGAGGGAGGAAGGAGAGAGCTAGCAAAAAAGGAAAAGGGGAAACATGGCGGTGAATATAGTCCCAGCACATGATATACTTGTAAAAAATGCCTTTATAAAATTCATCATCATGTGCAATGGACATGTGACCAAAAAATTTAGAGAGCGAAATCTAGTCCTTCAAATTAGAATGAAGACTATTCTAAACGGGAGAGCAAAAACCAAGTCCCATGGGCAGATGAAAAATTGACATGTTTCAGGTACTACAAGAAATAATAAAAATTAAAAATAAAAACCCAAACGCAGGACAAGGAGGAGAGTTCTGGATGAGTTCAGGTAAGTGCAAAATGGTAGACCATTTGTAAGCAGAAGTTGAATTTGAACTTTATTCTCAGTAGAAGAGGATGTTTGGGGGAATCTTTTATGGAGAGAACTAATGTAATTGAACTTATGTACTTCCAGGTGACTCTGGCTGCTGGGTGACATGGAGAAAAGATAAGAATGAGAACAGAAGGAAGGAAGAGAAAGAAAGAAAGAAAGAAACAAAGAAACAAAGAAACAAAGAAAGAGAACAGAAGCCAGCCAGCTGGGTGGCCACAACAGTAGCCCAGGCATGCAGTGACAATGGCATTAAATAGAGAAGTAGCAACAAAAAGAGTATAAAAATGTGGAAAAATATAAGTGAGTTTATACCATTTGACTCTTTCTGCTTCTGGGTTAACTCACTCATTATGATCATTTCTAGCTCAATCCATTTGTCCACAAATTTCGGGAATTCCTTGTTTTTAATAGCTGAGTAGTATTCCATAGTGTATATGTACCACAGTTTCTTTATCCATTCTTCTACTGAGGGACACTTAGGCTGTTTCCATGATCTGGCTATTATGAATAAGGCTGCTATGAACATTATTGAGCAAAGTTTCTCCACAGTTGAGTGGAGAGTGGGGTCTGACTTTCACACCTACTCTGGTGCCTCATATTTGACCATGTCGCTGGAGAGGAAGACCTGGTAGCACTCAGAGGAAGAATAGCAGGTGACCAAGAAGAGACTTGATATCCTATGAGCATATAAAGGGAGAGGAAGTCCTCCTCAGGCACAGTCATAGGGGAGGGGAGTAAGGGGAAAATGGGAGGGAGGGAAGAATGGGAGGATACAAGGGATGGGATAATCATTGAGATGTAACAAGAATAAATTAATAAAAAAAGGCAAAAAATGTGGGAAAAAGTCTTGATGTTTTGAGAGTAATATTTGAGAATGGATCACCCAGGGGTTCAAGGTAACGCTTAATTAAAAGAGGCCCAAAGAAACTGCAGCCACCTGGCAGAGACTGGATAGATGGTAGGACCATTGACCAAGCTAGGGAAATAGATTTAAAGGGATAAATAAAATGCCTAGTTAGTAATGAAATATGAGCAGTTTCTGCTCTCCTCACAAGGAGAAGGATACAGAGAACGGATTCCACACCTCTAACAATGAGGAAAGGGCAGAGAGTCTGCGAAGACATGATTTCTTGATTCTATCAGCAGGCACAAGGCAAACAGTTAATCACATAATGAAGAAGGCCACGTGCCACCTCCCAGCCCCGAAAAGACTGTACATGAGCCCCTTATCTCAGGCAAAGCACAGCAGGCAGAGAGGACCTTCATGCACACATATACGAAAAAACATCACCTAAGCTCGTTATAAGTTTCTACAGGACAAAAATAAGCTTGGCTAACATTTTGTAGTAACTTGGACACAAGGTACAAAGGGGGTTTGCCTTCACTCCAGAGATCTTCCCTGTGGACCTCTCCCAACACAGCCTGGGAGCTTGAGCTCAAAGAGCCCTAACCAGCCAACAGAAGGTGATGAGGAGCTGTGGGAGGGACAAGCATGCAGTAGTAACTGTACAGACATCAGAGAGCAAGACAGAGAGAGACAGAGAGAGACAGAGAGAGAGAGAGAGAGAGAGAGAGAGAGAGAGAGAGAGAGGCCCACATGCATATGTATACTCTATACACTTAAAACAAAAATTAAGAATAAGAATAAGAATAATAGTAATAATTTTTAAAGAAGAATTTCTGTCTTCCTACTCCAAAAATGCTTAAAGATACCTGAAGTTGTCCAAAAAGACATTTTTAAAAGACTCTGAGCTAGAAACAGTAGTGCCTCTGTGACCCCAATACTCTGGGAGCAGATGTAGAAGGTCCAAGTATTCAAGGCTAGCCTGCCCTTCAAAACAAGACCCATTCTTTTGAAACACACACACACACACACACACACACACACACACACACACACACACACACACACACAGGAATATTAAATAAAACTGTTTGATTTGGTTGCCACTGCCTGCAGCTCTACAGAGCTATATATACCTATATAAACAGAGCATTGACATGGTAACCAAAAAAAAAATTTTTTTTAATGCCAGTAGATGACAATGATGAATCTTGGTTTTACCTTGACACGGATATTAAGACAAAAGATTTTTTTTCTTGCCTTTCCTAGCCTCTAAGCTAACTGTTGGTTGCAAGGCTGGATGCTTCGTCACATGCTAACAGAACTGGACTAACTGCGGAGACTTTCTTGCCCAGCACCTATTTTAACATTGCTAATCCAAGCTTGCTCAGTATTTCTTGGTGCCGCCTGAAGAACATGATGCATGCTTAACCATCACTCCATTAGTTTTGAAAGCAGAGCCCCGACTCGTGTTTCTGACAGAACTTTCTCTTGCTCTTAGATTAACATCTAGTTTCTAGTGGGGATTGTGCTCATCACAGTGATACTACAGGACCGAAATGAAGTTTGGCCAGCCTTAGGAAAGCTGGCCACCTTTGCAGCCTGCAGCCATGCAGTTCCCTAGACTGTAAGGGAATAAGATGGTAGCCAACAACAAAAAAAAACAACTCATCCTTATCCCGTCTTATGGGGACAACATAATGAGCCTCCGGCTCCCAAGTGGTTCAACCTCATTCCCACACTGTGGTGGACCCCGCCTGCCCTTTCTCAGTGCGTATTCGGGAATTCCAGTTCTGATATAGTAGTCAGTTTCCTCTCCACGTTAATCACCTTTGCCTTTCCTCTGGTGATCCAGTGTTCCTCCACTGTCCCTAAGGCTCGTTATCATCATGTTCCACCTCCTACAAACAGATCCAGGCACGGAACAGTCTTTGAAATCAAAGGCACACCATCCTGATCCAATCTTTTGATCTGCCATTTGTTCTGCCTTTCGCTCTCCCTGGGATCCTGGCCCAGATGGCACTTTTGGTTGGTAGCATGCCCTGCTCCTGTCAAAGAACAACAGAACTTTTCATTTCTAAACATGGAAGCAAACAAGGGCACACAACGGATGGCACTTCATTGTGCAAGATAATCTTATTTTCACGCTGTTGATGCCATCTGACCATTCTTCAAGTTTGTGTATGTTGACTAAACTGTAAATATTTTAGCAACTGAATCTCTAATGTTTTAAAGACACCATGCACTTAGAAAAGCACAAGGCTCATTACCTATGGAATATATCATGTAACTTAGTAAAAATGCTTTCATATATACAAAGGAAAACAGAAAAGCTAACAGATGGGAGGTTTCTGCACTAATATCTCACTCAAAGAACTGAGAAGGTGAAAATGTTTCTTAGGAAGTTACTTGGCAAGGGATCCAAATAGGTTCAAATTTTGAAGATGAAAATCAAAGAACCAAGCAGAAGCCAGTTCTTCCAGCAGTGCCTCCAGGCACTGAAAGAAGAGCAGAAAAAGAATAACCTAAATGTACATTGAGGTTATCTGGTCCAAAAAACGACATTTTCCTCAGAGATAGAAAAAAAATTATGACCTTACTATGAGAAATGATACAATATGTAACTAATTATATTTTCAATTAAAATTCTAATTTAAAAATGTGTATTAAATTCTTAGGCAAAGGATTGTGCAGGAAACCAGAAGACATACAAGTGTATTTCCTTAGAGATATAAGACAACTCCTCTCCCCAGAAGAAATCAGTACTGCCTGAGTTCAAGACCTTCTGGTAGCCACCTCACAGTCTCCTCACACCCAACTATTTAGTCTCATGTTTCTGTTCTGCATTTCTTTGATCTTGCTCGTCCACTGCTTGCTCGTCTGACTGCTCACTCCCCAAAGCCTGTCTCAGTCCCTGTCTATTCTAGAAATGAACTTGCAGATGACATCATGCAGTCCGTGCTACAAAGGAGCCTCCAGCAAGCTGTATCTTCTACCAATTGAGATGCAGCTCTTGGCTTTTTCCCCAGCCCTGGTAAAGCCAAATGTGGCCCATCCTATGACTTTGTCCTTAAATGCCTGTCATCAGTTGGGTCTTGAAAATAAGTAGTGTCATTTCATCAATATTTTAATGAATAATACTAACTTACTGTTTAACAGGATATAGCAAAAATCGTAAAATTGATTGTGCACTCTAAATGAAAAATAGCCTAATGCAGACAAGCCAAGCATGTTCAGAGGCTCAGACAGGAGGCTTGAAACTCCATAGTACCCATTTGTTTTTTGCCATCTCTTCCTCGACCCATCTATGATTCCTTCTAGATTCCTTGTAAGATAGAGGAAAATGCCTGGGCCTGTCAACAGATGAATCTGCACTGCATCTTTTTCAGACATCCTAGGAAAGCATTAACTAATGAGAGTCTCCCTAGAAGGCAGAACTTTGAGAAGTACAGCTGGCCATTCACTTACCAAGAAAGGAAAAAAAAATGACTGAGTTCTAGATCCATGCTGATGGTGATAAGGAGCTAATAGCATGGGGGTTTGTGAGGGAGAAGGCAATAACGAAATCAGAAACTTGGTGGTAAGGTTGAGTAGAGATGGGTTATACTGCCAGAGTGAATCTAAAGCATGTTGACACCCACAAAAGGATTTGTTCTGGGGAGACATGACCTTTCACCCAGTATTTGCTTAATGGGCTCAAATAAGTCCTGCCATGAAGGACACACACACACACACACACACACACACGCACACAAAGTTTACTGCGCTGCCTGTACCTGCTAAGTGACCAACTAGCCAATAGTGAAAGCCAACACCAACTCCTGGATATGACATGATTCTCCAGGGACCCAGTTGGTCACCAGAGGCAGGTAACTTACAATGGACCCTTTCCATGATGGAAAATGTTTACATGTGTCCTTATAGTTAGGTTCATATTCTGGGTATCAGTTTGCCTTTCCTGCCTAGAGAGTTCTCCATTCATGGATTTACAAGATGTTTTTGTTGTCACCAGTTATTTCCTATAGAAGGAATCTGTTAAAGCGAAATAAGACAGTAGGCTTATTACATGTGTGCTGTTTAACAGTCTTAGCTTCCCAAACCAACCAGCTTGATAGAAAGGTAGCATGACTGCTGAAAGACTGACTACTGCGGACAGCTGGGAACCACACAGACTGAGGTGGGGGCTGGCCTGCTAGACTCAGCACGTATCTCAAACCATGGTGTGATCCTATCTCCACCACAGCCAGAAAGTATAGGGCCAGGAGCAGAGGGAGGGGGTGCCAACATTTCCTCTCACAATTCTGCCCAGTGATCCTTTTTTCTTTCTTTCTTTCTTTCTTTCTTCTTGGTCTTTTTTTATTAAACATTTTACATATACATTTATATTATTACACATATATACAATAAACTACATACAGCAAGAAGAACCATGACACAAACAGGAATCATATAAATGTTGCATTCTTAGTGTTTTGGCTACTTGTATTTGACAGCCTTGAAGAAAACCATCTTTCCTATCTTGGTACATCTAAAATTCTGAATGTAAATCGATATCTATCACATCTCATCATTATCAACTTAAAACATCTGTCTAGACCTAAAAACATCTTAACCCCTAAACAACTAAGCTTAATTGTAGAACTAAACTATCTGGTCTTCAACCCCATCAGAGACTTGAGAAGGAATAAAATTGATTACCTGAGTAAACAGGAAGTGCAGGTTAGTAGCTTTCGAAATGAGAAGACGGCAGAGACAGTTTGCTACATGAAGAGTAACCCAAAACTCCATAACTTTGGAGCATCATCTTCAGCCTTCTGACCCAATATATATGACAGACATATTTGTGAGGCAAGAACTATTAAGGACATGCCTACCCTGTCTTGGCAGAGTTTGGCTCTAGACTGTGCCTGCATCCAAGCTTGTCATTTTTTAGGCAGAATTCTGTCTGTGGTAGAAATGAAGACATTTTGTTCAGTGGCTTGTTTGCCACATTTGAAGCTATCTCCATAAGGAGGTTCTTTGATGCTCATCATCCTTTTTGAGGTAGGCTAGGTGTTGCCAGGAGTTAACCTGTCTCATTGTCAGTGAATCTTTAAAATAATAAAAACATTTTTAAATGTCATATTCTGTATGTCTCTGAGGTTTAAGACCTTACCTAATTGTCTTACCTTATCTTTCTATTGAATCATATCTATCTGTTGCACCTAAGATGTATATTCTTGTGATAAAAATAGACTAGTAATTGATATGACCATGATTTGATCAACTAACAATTAACTTGAATATCTTATTTATACTAAGCAGCTTGCAATAGCACTTTCAGATTATTGGAAGTAAATCTTGTATTGTAATTGAGTAATATGGGTACAGCACAACACATTAGAGTAGAAATATATATAATGTGTGTGAAGAGTAACCTTACATTTAAATTCTATACCACTGTATCTAAAATTAAACGTTGCATCTATATACAAAATTCTATTCCTGTGAATTAAAAATAACCTTGTGAGTGACAATTGAGGAGCTAAGTTAGGGAGTAGATTCACTAATCTATGTTTTGTTCTATCTACCCTATATATTTCTATATTCCCCCTTCTTTCTTTTCAACCCCTACCTCCAAACCTAAGAATGGGAGATAAAGGAAAAGAAAGAGTCCAACCTGGAGTCCAACCTTGTTTTCTCTCTAAATAAGACTAATAATAACTTGTAACCAACTCCCATTGAAAATAACCCTCTATATATGCTCACAGGGTATCAAGTCTCTTCTTGGTAGCCTGCTATCCTTCCTCTGAGTGCCACCAGGCCTCCCCATTCAGGAGGTGTGGTCAAATATGGGGCACCAGAGTTCGTGTGAAAGTCAGACCCCACTCTCCACTCAACTGTGAAGAATGTCCTGTCCATTGGGTAGATCTGGGTAGGGTTTCGAAGTTTACTGCATGTATTATCCTTGGCTGGTGCCATAGTTTGAGCAGGACCCCTGGGCCCAGATCCGCATGTCATAATGTTCTTCTTGTAGGTTTCTAGGACCCTCTGGATCCTTCTATTTTCCCATTCTCCCCCTCAGTCACAGTCATAGAGGAAGGGAGTAAGGGGAAAATGGGAGGGAGGGAGGAATGGGAGGATACAAGGGATGGGATAACAATTTAGATGTAATAGGAATAAATTAATAAAATATTTTTTTAAAAAGAAAGAAAATATCCCTCTATAGCTCAAGAAATCAACCAAAAACCTACCCAATCCCCTTAAAGGAAATAGGATGTCATTCTCTTAAGGTTTCTTCTGGCTGATTTGGAATAAATAATACCTTTGTAAGGGCCCAAATAGAATTAGAGAAATGGTTAAACAAGCTAGTAACAGCATTTGTGGTCCAATTTCTATATATTGAGAAATTCCAGGCTTAATTAGAATACTGTGTGGGACAGTCTGAAATGTTGGACCAATTGCAATTGGAAGCTTTTCTCAAAGGTGTCCTGGGAGCTGTCTTATTCTGATGAGGAACAGCAACTGAAGCACTTGGTGCTGGAATATGAAGGATACAGGATGTCAGTGTCCAGCATGCTGAGAGGAATGCATCCTGTCAAGTCTGATGCAATCTCAGTGTCCAGTTCTTTTGTTCTTAAAACATATAATTGATCACAGGCATTATACAGTCCTAAAATTATAAATGTATAAGGTATGTGTGATGCACAGAACAATTGAGGCTGGTTCTCTGTTCTTTGTATGAGCAGGAAAAAGGGAGTCCGTAAAACTTCATTCATACCACATGAAGAATATGATCTAATAATAATTCACAGAGGTTCTGTAGCCAACATGAAGCATTATCTATGCCTAGACATTCATGTCTCAGCCAGTCTCATAGCTAGTCCCATATAGTGGGATTAGCAATATAAGTTACCTGCTTGTTCTGCAGTTTAAATTCTTCACATCCCAATTGTATCCCTCTCCCTCATCCCCTCTCCCTCCCTCCCTGAGTCCTCAGAAAGGTGATTCTTTTTTTAATCCTGTATCCACAACTCAAAGGAATCCTGTACTCTGTCAAAACATCTCTGAACTCAACAGTAGGTGTGGAAACCTTAGTGCCAAAGGAAGCATACTTCTACCAGGAAACATGGTCATCATTCTGATGAATTCTGAGGCTGTCCTTTGGCCTTGCTGAAATTCTTAAGCCGGCGAATTACCAGACAGAGCAAGGAGGTCATTCTGCTAGTCAGGGTGAATGAGCTCAATTACCAGGAGGAAATTAGACTGTGGTACACAACGTGAGCAGAACAGACCATGCCTGAAAGACAGGGGATCACTAAAATCCTCCTGCCCAATAGCCCAGGTCAAAAGAACACTACAATCCAGTTAGAACACAACACTCGAGGACATGGAGTACAAAGCTCAGTTCAGGCTGCTATGGTGAAACAACGAAAGCCCAGCTGGCTTAGACACCAAGCTGCACTTCTCACAGCTCTAGAAGCTGGAAGTCTGGCACTAGGCATCAGCACACTGGTATACTGTAGCGCATCCTGTTCCCAAAAGCCTTCCAATTGCAGGAACATGAAGCAGAAAGCACGGAGCTGAAATACTCTCATTCATCACTCTTAACAAAGGCAACAATGCCGTTCATGAAGATGCCCCCCCCCCCAGAACCACACATAATCCTAGTTACTTCTCAGAAGCTCCGCTTCCTAACATCATCACCCGGGATAGGGAATTCAACATACAGTCTTGGAAGGGGGACACAATCATTTGGTCCAAATCATCACGGGAGATGCCAGCACAAGTTGGGGGCAAATGGTCGTTGACTAAAAGCAATTATGATTATAAGGTAAGTCTTGTGAAGATCAATTGGGGTGAAAATATAGCAGATACATGTTATGGTAATAAATTTTCTATCTCTCTTGCCTCCCCCAGACCCTCATCACCTTAAATGAAGAATAATGGCATGGCAATTACTAACAGTCCAGCATTCAGCTGAGAGTGTGATGAAATTGGGAGCATCAATAGCAATGATATGGTGACTGAGGGAGAGCTGTATGTTCATTGTACTAAGACTTGATCTTGTCTGTGTGAAGGATGAAAGCCTATAGAGAGGTGAGGGGAATGGACCATACTTAACTTGTCTCTTCGGATTCACTGTTCCCTCTTATACTCCATTGCCTGCCTCAAAAAACTAGATCAGTGACCCTCCTTGTCTTCTGGCCCCTGGTGAGATTCAGACAGTGAAAAACATCTCTGAACAATGAACAGGGGACAGCAGAATGAGGGTGGGAGTTTCTGCCCACCTACCTCACTTTGGACTGACCCTGTCTTTACCTGTATCCCTCAATATAAGATGTTAGCTCTGCTTTACCCAGTTCTCGCAACATCTATTCCAAAAATATTCTCCTCTCATCCATCATTCTGAAGCAAGGCCTTTCTAGCTCCTAGATTCATCTTTTCCCCCTTGGGAGTTATACCCTGCCTTATGAATGATTTTATGATGATTACATTCTCTTCCATTTATCCTATGGCTGTGCCATCAGCCCTCGACTGACATTCATCCACTCCCCCCATTAAAACACAAGTTCCCCAAAGCCAAGGTGTATGCCTTAGTTAGTATTCCATCAATTAAAGCATATTGAGCGCCTCATGTTTAGTATGTGTCTGTTAAACATTTATTGAGCAATTGAAGGAATGGGTGAATATATATATGACAGACCATTAGTGGTATACAGGGCCAAGCTCAGCAGTGTAAGATGGTGGTGAGAGCCAGTCTACATAGAGCTGGGACAGGTCTACTCTGATAACTGTGTGAGTAAAGACCAATCATCAACTCAGTTAAATTAATAGATACCTGGGAAATTAATAAGGCGAATTTCTGGGGGAGTCCATGGTGGCATCGCCAGAGAGAGTGGAACAGCAACTAATGGGGAAAGAGCACCCTGAATGCAGGTGGCATTCTCAGGGTAGTCTGAGAGCCCTAAGGGAACACAAGTCTCTCTCTCTCTCTCTCTCTCTCTCTCTCTCTCTCTCTCTCTCTCTCTCTCTCTCTCTCTTTCTCTCTCCATCTTGGTTTTAGGCCTTCTCTTATGATGTTCTGCCTCACCACAGACCTAGAGTGATGAACTATAACACACCAAAGCCTAAACTAATTGGTGGCCTTTTGTAATAAGTCCAACCAACATACGTCTTTTGATAATATGTGCAATGCAATTATGTGCTCTTTTTATTACATTATATTTATTCATTCATTTATTTGCATGTGTGTTTTACACATACATACATACACACACACACACACACACACACACACACACACACACACACCCCACAGTGCTCATGTGAAGATCAGAGGATAACTTGCAAAAATACTTCTCTCCTTCCACCATTTGGGTCTCAGAGTTCAAACTTAGATTGTCAGACTTGGCAGCCAGAGCCTCTGTTGACTGAGCCACCCCACCAGCCTCTAACAGGATGGTCTATAGTCATGTGTACCTGACTAGGGCAGTGAAGGGAGGGAGGAAGACATAGAGGCATACTCATGGCAGGAAGATGGGAATTGGAAGGGCTGGGCTTTCTGCTGTAAAAACCCAACACCCCAGAAGTATGGCATGTTTGTTAAACAAAGTTGAATGGAGAAGCAGGGTTCATGCATACAGCTGAACAGGGATGCAGAATTAGGGCACACAGATAAACAAAGAGGCAGGGTCTGTGGGGGTACAGCTGGTTCAAGGAGGCAGGTTTAGCTAACCTCTTCAGGCCCTAAGTATGTGGGGAAAGCTATGATAGACATTTTCTGCATACAGTGTCAACACTCGTCCTTGCTTCTCTTCTCCCCACCACCCTTAGGAGGCTGTACCATCCCTCTGCCAAAGCCTGAAGCTACAGAGTCCTTAACATGCCCATGCCGTGACAGCAGTCCACATTCACTCAGGACTTTAACCACTCATGTTAACATGCCCATGCCGTGGCAGCAGCACACATTCACTCAGGACTTTAACCACTCATGGCTTCTTCTGCTTCTTACAGATTTATGTAATGATATGTCCTAATTGCGTTAGTAAGATTTACAACACGAAAGGTTTTATTGACTTCAGAAGAATAAAGAAAAATTGCAACTATTAAAAGTCTTATGATAAATGCAACACTAGTCAGTTTTTTACTACAACACGTTTATAATTATTAACATGTATTGAAGATACAATAGCATTTTAGCCTAACCTCAGACTAACAAAGACAGAATGAATTTCAACCTTAGGCTAACTAGTTGAGGGCTTGATCTATACATACGTAAGAATTCAAATGCTTACCACATGATTGGTGTGTGTGTGTGTGTGTGTGTGTGTGTGTGTGTGTGTGTAAATCAACCTGAACAAATTTTTCAAATGTTCTGATTTAGCCACAAGTATAAACGACTTCCACAGAGCTTGAACCTTCTCTATTTAAAAAGGCAGGGGAAGATGTATATCAAAAACAGTAAGTATTCTTTTCAGGTTACAAAAGCAACATAAAAATACAGTAAAGTGGTCCTTCCCCTTCTAAGCCCCTTGGCCCGCTGGGTGCCCTGAGCTGAGCGCTGTCCCCTGACCTCCATTGTTGAGTGCTCCACCTCATTCACCAAGTTGGATACTCCAGGAACATCCAGGCCTGCTTCACCAGGAACATCCAGCACAAGACTGCCCACTGGAGGCCTGCTACACCAGGAACATCCCGGGACAGTGAGATGGCTAAAGGTCAGAGTAAGAACACAATCAACAAAAGCCAGGGCAATATGACACATTCAGAGCATAGCTATCCTAAAACAGCCCCTGGATACTCTAACACAAGGGAAACACACACAGAGAGAGAGAGAGAGAGAGAGAGAGAGAGAGAGAGAGAGAGAGAGAGAGAGAGAGAGATGATAGAGGGCTTTAAAGAGGAAATGAATAACTCCCTTAAAGAAATACAGGAAAATCCAATGAAATGGGGAAAGGAGATGAATAAAACTGTTCAAGACCTGAAAATTGAAATAGAAACAATAAAGAAAACACAAACTGAGAGAATCCTGGAGATGGAAAGCCTAGGGAAAAAAACCGGAACAACAGACTCAAGCATCACCAACAGAGAATCTCAGGTACTGAAAATACACTAATGGATGTGAACTCCGGTGACCCATATTTGACCACTTCCCTGCTGTGGGAGGCCTGGTGGCACTCAGAGAAAGAACAAGCAGGCTGCCAAGATGAGACTTGATAGCTTATGACCATATAGTGAGGGAGGAGGTTCCCCTCGGTCACAGACAGAGGGGAGGGGAATAGGGTGAAAGTGGGAGGGAGGGAGGAACAGGAGGATACAAGAGATGTAATCTTAATTAATTAATTAAAAGAAAATACAATAAAAAGAAGTTGCTATATCAGTCAAAGAAAATGCTAAATCTAAAAAATTCCTGATATAAAACATCCAGGAAATCTAGTTATACTATGAAAAGAGCTAACCTAAGAATAGGAATAGAAGGTTGACAGTCCCAGTTTCAATGACCAGAAAATATTTTCAACAAAAATTGTAGGGAAAAAAAACCGGGCTGGAGAGATGGCTCAGGGTTTAAGAGGTCCTGAGTTCAATTTCCAGCAACCACATGGTGGCTCACAAACATCTATAATGTGATCTGATGTCCTCTTCTGCTCTGCAGATGTACATACAGACAGAGCACTGCATACATAATAATAAATAAATCTTTCTTTTTTTAAATTCCCCAACCTGAAGAAAAGAATGCCTATAAACACAAAAGAAGTTTACAGAACACCACTTAGATTGGACTAGAAAAGAAAATCCTCAAAACACTAAATCTACAAAACAAAGAAAGAATATTAAAAGCTGCAAGGTGAAAAGTAATATATAAAGGCAGACCTATCAGAATTATACCAAACTTCTCAACAGAGACTCTAAAATCTAGAAGGGCCTGAACAGATATCTTCCAATCCCTAAGAGACCACAGATGCCAAACTACACTACTATACCCAGCAAACAAGATATTCCAAGATAAAACAAAATTTAAACAATATCTAGCCAGTCCTATAGAAAATACTAGAAGGAATATTCAAATCAGAGGAGGTTAACTACACCCAAGAAAACACAGAATATAAATAATTCTGCACCGGAAAAAATGCAAAAGAAAGGAAGCACACACCCACCAACATCAAAGTAGCAGGAATTAACAACTATTGGCCATTACTATATCTCAATATCAATGGACTCAATTCCCTAATAAAAAGACACAGGCTAGCAGAATGGATGAGAAAACAGGATCCATCATTCTGCTGCTTACAAGAAACACACCTCAGCAACAAAGATAGACATCACATCAGGTTAAAGGGCTGGAAAAAAGATTTCCAACCAAATGGACCCAAGAAGAAAGTTGGAGTAGCCATTCTAATATCTAATTAAATAGACTTTCAACCAAAATTAATAAAAATATATAAGGAATGATACTTAATGCTCATCAAAGGAAAAATCCACCAAGATGATGTCTCAATTCTGAACCTCTATGCACCAAATGCAAGGGCACCCACATTCATAAAAGAAATATTACTAAAGTTTAAATCACACATAAAACCCTACTCTCACTACTGGACAGGTCAACAAAGCAGAAACTAAACGGAAAAATAATGAAACTAACCAGTTATTAATTAAATGCACTTAATGGATATCTACTGAACATTTCACTCCAACATAAAGGAATATACCTTCTTCTCAGCAACTCAAGAAACCTTCTCCAAAATTGTTCATATAGTCAGCCACAAAGCAAACCTTAACAGCTACGAGGAAATTGAAATAATTCCTTGTATTGTATCAGACCATCACGGGCTAAATCTGGACTTTAACAACAACAGAAACAACAGAAAGCCTACAAAATCATGGAAACTGAACAACTCTTTACTCAGTGATAACTGGGTCAGGGAAGAAATAGAGAAAGAAATTAAAGACTTTCTAAAATTCAATGAAAATAAGCTCACGGCATACTGAAAACTATAGGATATGATGAAAGCAATGCTAAGAGGAAAATCCATAGCATTAAGTGCCTTCATAAAGAAATTGGAAAGATCGTATACTAGTGACTTAATAGCACACTTGAAAGCTCTAGAACAAAAAGAAGCAAACACACCCAAGAGGACTAGACAGCAAGAATCAAACTCAGGGATCAAATTAATAAAATACCAACAAAGAGGACACTAAAAGGCAGAAAGACAATATCCAAATTAACAAAATCCGAAATGAAAAGGGGGACATAAAACAGACACTGAGGAAATCCAAAGAATCATTAGGTGTTACTTCAAAAACCTGTACTCCACAAAATTGGAAAAGCTAAACAAAACAGTTGAATTTCTAGATAAATACCACTTACCAGAGATAAGTAAAGACCAGGTAAACAATTTAAATAGTCCTATAACTCCTAAGGAAATAGAAACACGCATCAAAATTCTCTAAACCAAAAAAAAAGGCCAGGGCCAGGTGGTCTTTGTGAAGAATTCTACCAGACCCTCAGGGAACAGCTAATACTAATACTCCTCAAATTATTACACAAAATATAAACAAAAGGAACATTTCCAAACTCATTCTATGATACCTAAACCACACAAAGGCTCAACAAAGAAAGAGAATTTCAGACCAGTCTCCTTTATGAGCATTGACGCTAAAATACTCGCAAACCAAATCCAAGGACACATCAAAGATGATATCCTCCATGATGAAGTAGGCTTCATCCCAGGGATCCAGGGATCATTCAACATATGAAAATCCATCAATATAATCCACTATATAAGCAAACTGAAAGAAAAAAACACATGATCATCTCTTTAGATTCTGAAAAAGTCTTTGGCAAAATTCAGTCATCCTTCATGTTAACAGTGCAGGAGAGATATGGAATACAAGGTGCATACCTAAACATGACAAAGG
This sequence comes from Acomys russatus, assembly GCF_903995435.1. Lineage (NCBI taxonomy): Eukaryota > Metazoa > Chordata > Mammalia > Rodentia > Muridae > Acomys > Acomys russatus. The sequence goes on from NC_067138.1 coordinate 17,066,432, forward strand.
CAATATACAGCAAGCCAATAATCAACATCAAATTAGGTGGAGAGAAACTTAAAGCAATCCGCTAAATTGAGGGACAAGACAAGGTTGCCCACTCTCTCTGTATTTCTTCACTATAGTACTTGGAAGTTCTAGCTTGAGCAATAAGACACTAAAGGAGATTAAGGAGATACAAATTGGAAAGGAAGAAGTTAAAATACCACTATTCACAGATAATATGACAGTGTACATAAGTGACCCAAAACAATTCTACCAAGGAGCTCCTACAGCTGATAAACACCTTTAGCAAAGTGGCTGGATACAAGATTAACTTTAAAAATCAGTAGCTCACTTTATACAAATGATAAATGGGCTGAGAAAGAAATTAGGAAAACAACACCCTTCACAAAAGCCACAAATAATATAAAGTATCTTGGTGTAACTCTAACCAAGCAGGTGAAAGGCCTGCATGACAAGAACTCCAAATCTCTGAAGAAGATGTCAGAAGGTGGAAAGTTCTCCCATGCTCATGGATTGGTAGGATTAACAGTGATAATGTCATTTTATCAAAAGCAGTCTACAGATTCAATGCAGTTCCCATCCAAATTGCAACACAGTTCTTTACAGACCTAGAAAGAGCAATTGTCAACTTCCTATAGAAATATAAAAATCCTAGAGTACCTAAAACAATTCTGTACAACAAAAAGAAAAAACTTCTCGAAGTATCACCACTCCCAACTTCAAGCTGTACTACAGAGCAGTAGTAATAAAAACCACATGGTATTGGCATAGAAATAGACAAGTAGATCAATGGAATCAGATCAAAGACCTAGAAATAAAGCCACACACTTTCGGACACTGAATTTTTTACAAAGAACCTGAAACCATACAATGGAAAAAAGAGCATCTTCAACAAATGGTGTGGTTCAACTGGATGTCTGCATGTAAAAGAATGCAAATAGATCCATATTTATCACCCTGCACAAAACTTAAATCCAAGAGGATCAAAGACCTGAACATAAAACCAGACACACTAAATTTAATAGAAGAGAAAGTGAGGAAGAGCCTTGAACTCATTGGTACACGAGACAACTTTCTGAACAGCTGAGGCTCGAAGATCAAAAATTAATAAATGGGACCTCATGAAACTGAAAAGTTTCTGTAAGGCAAAGGACAAATTTTTAAAAAGGAGATCTTCACCAACCCTACATCCAACAGAGGGATAATATCATATATAAATAAATATATATCTATTCATTATATATAATCATTTTATATATATACACACACATATATATATATAACCCAAGATATTTAACACCAACAAACCAAATAATCCAATTAAAAAGTGGGGTTCAGAGCTAAACAGAGAATTCTCAACAGAGGAATCTCTAATGACCGAAAAGCACTTAAAGAAATGTTCAACATCCTTGGTCATCAAGGAAGGGCAAATCAAAACAACTCTGAGATTCCATCTTATACCCATCAGAATGGCTAAGATCAAAAACTCAAATGACAGCACATACTGGTGAGGATATGGAGAAATAGGTTACACTTCTCCATTGCTGGTGGGAATGCAAACTTGTACAACCAGTTTGGAAAGCAATTGGATGCTTTTTCAGAAAATTGGGAATAGCTCTACCTCAAGACCCAGCTACACCACTCTTGAGCATATACCCAAAAGATGTTCTACCATACAACAAGGACACCTGCTCAAATATGTTCATAACAGAAACTGAATACAATATGTAATAACCATAAACTAGAAATAATCTAGATGTCCCTCAACTGAAGGATAGATAAAGACATTGTGGTACATCTACACAACAAAATACTACTGGCACATGCTTTTAATCCTAGCACTTGGGAGGCAAAGGCAGGCAGATCGCTGTGAGTTTGAGGCTAGCCTGGTCTACAAAGTGAGTCCAGGACAGTCCTATCTCAAAAAACAAAAATAATTTTTAAAAAATAAAGAAAATAGGTAGAACTAGACTTGATCATCCTAAGTGAGTTAACCCAGACCCAGAAAGACACTCATCATATGTACTCACGTATAAGTGGATATTACCCACAAAGTATAGAATTACCATGAAACAGTGCACAGACCCAAAGAAGCCAAGGAGTGCCCAAGGGAAGATGTTTGAATCTCACTCAAAACAGGAAATAAAATAGACTTCTGAAGTAGATCGAGGAAGGGAACTGGGTGGAAGAAGGGGTGGGGAAGGTAAAAGAGGTGGTGATCAAGTGTGGGAAGAGCAAGAGAGAGGGGAGGGGGAGGACCAGGAGAGAGAACGGGAATTGGTAGGGGGGCATCTCTGGCACAGAGGAGGCTCCAGAGAGTCTATGGGGTGACCCTAGCTGGGACTTCGAGCAGCAGGGATTAAGGAACCTGAAGTTAGTATCTCCTGTAGCCTAGTGGGACTCCCAGTGGAGGAAGAGAGACACCAACCCACCCATAAAAACCTTGGAACCAAAATGTGTCTTGCCTATAAGAAGTGCAGGAGTAAAGATGGGGCAGAGATTGAGGGAATGGCAAACCAATGACTGGCCCAACTTGAGACCTACTTCTTGGGAGAGAGCCAACTCCTGACACTATTAATGATATTCTGCTATGCTTGCAGACAGGAGCCTAGCATAACTGTCTTCTGAGAGGTTCCATCCAGCAACTGATGGAAACAGATGCAGATACCAACAGCCAAAGAATAGGCCAAGCTCAAGGAATTCTGTGGAAGAGCGGGAGGAAGGATAGATGGAGACAGAGGGGTCAAGGACACCACAAGACCTACAGAGTCAACTAACTGAACCCATGGGTGTTCACAGAGGCTGAACCACCAACCAAAGAACATAATTGAACTGGACCTAGACCCTCTACACATATGCAGCGATGTGCAGCTTGGTCAGCATGTGGGTCTCCTAACAATGGGATAGGGGCTGTCTCCAACTTTGCTGCCTATCTTTGGATCCCTTTCTCTAGCTGGGCTGCCTCATCAGGCCCCTGTGGGAGAAGATGTGCTTAGCCCTGCTGTCACTTGAGGTACCAAGGTGGGATGATAACCCTTGGGGGCCTCCCCTTCACTGAGAAGGAGAGGGGGAAATTGGAGGAGTGGGACATGAGAGTGGGACTGGGAGGAGAAGAAGGAGAGAGATGGAATCAAACTGTAAAGGGATTGAATGACTAAACGGAAAAAAAAAAATAAAGTGAAGTATAACATTTTGCTCAGCAATAGTGTATTGGTTCCTTTCTTACCAATGTGACAAATTTTCTGACAAAAATAACTTTAAAAAGGGAGATCTTATTATTTCCAAATCAATCGAGAAGGTGGGCAACGCAGTCCATCATGGTGAGGAAGGTATGGTGGCAAAAACATGAAGTGACTGGTCATGTGGTCTCCATGATCAAGAAGCAGAGAGAGACAATGAATACTTATAGTCAACTGGCTTTCTCCTTGTTGTCAGTCAGGACCCCACCTCATGAGATGAGGCCACCTGCATTCAAGGTAAATCTTTCTTCCTCAATGAAAAGTCTCTGGAAACACCTCTGCAGACACACACAGAGGTGTCTCCTCGGTGATTTCATATCCTGTCAAGCTGACAATCAAGATTTTAACTCTCCCAGGCCTTTACACAATATAGGACTTATAAAATCATATCACCTAGTGATGTTATTGCCATCTTTTTTTTTTTTTTTTTTTTTTTTTTTAAGACAGAATCTTACTACGTAGGCCTGGCTGTCCTGAATGATCCGGAAATTCACTATTGCAGAACAGGATTACCTGAAAATCACAGAGATACCACCTCCCTTTGTCTCCCTCATGCTAGGATTAATGTACCACCATTCCTGGCTTGCTGTTTTACTTTGAAGTTACACTCTGAGGGTATTCACATAGTGACAAAGTCCTAGGAAGACTTTTCTCTAAATATTTCCTCATCAAATGCCACATGATTCTATGAGATAAACAACTAAACACATGCTTCCATCTCATTTGGTGTCCTTAAACAATGCTGCGGATCAGTTATGCCAAAGCACAGCCAAAATGGCTGTCGATAAACTAGATCGCAGATGCATTAACTCCACCAAAATACTTTTTCTTTATTTGGTAAGTCTAGTTTCATTGCAGTTGCTTCACTTAGAGTCAGTGAGGGGTTTTCTGCATTACATTTATGTCTTGGGTTTCAGAACCTTCCAAAAAGGGCAAAGGGAGTCCACCATGCCCTGGGTCACTCACTGCAGAAAACTACTGCCCTGATCTTAGATAATCATCCTTTATCTCTCCCCCCTGGGTATTGGAAAGAACATTATTTTGAGTCATGGTGACTTGAATTCAATCTCCACCATTTTTTCAGACACACAGACTCTGAGATTCTTTATCCTATTTATAAAGTTAGACTATTAACAGCCACTTTAGGGAGCTATTATCGGGCACCACATAGTTAACAAGTAGTCATTGTTCTTGTTGTTATGACTACCACACCCATCCAGACATCCAAGATTCTGCTTTAATTTCTAGAATGCTCAGTGGTCAGGAAGTTAAATTATTTGTAATTATTCAGGAAGGCAGGGCAAATCACCAGTGAGGCAGTTGTAGTTTTTTCAGTGATGTATACTCTAGTGATGGATGGTAAGACAGGTTTCCTGACGCCACCTTGATGTGTATGACTGCGAGAGCGGGATTCTATCTCAGCTGGAATCAGGGAGCAAGTGCAGGTCAGAATGTAGGTACCAGTCAGGCAGTGGGGCCCATGCCTGTGATCCCAGCACTTGGGAGGCCGAGGCAAGCCAGTTCAGTCTGCAGGGGCCTGTAGGAGGCAGGGTGGGGGACACATTAAATGTGGTTTGTAGGTATTGGGGATGCAGATAAGAAGGCAGAGTTCTCGCTTAATATGTGTGAGGCCCTCACTTCATTTGCAACATCACCAAATCTAAGCAAAACAAAAAATAAAAACAATAAAATAGAAGACACATAAAGTCTGTCTGTAATAAGCGCAAACTGCTCGTGAAGCACTGAGAAACACGTGTTTCCCGTTTTTCAGTGTTGACCCAGGTTTAGTGCCCTCTACACCACAACCGGCAGCTTTCAATGTTGCCTAAAACCAAAATCCTTACAATGTTATTTTTGTTGTTTGTTAACTACTGTTCATCTAATCATCTATGTCTATTCTGTCACATAAATAAAAACAGCATGTCTAACGCACTTGAAACATCTAGCCATATACATCTTGTGTAGACAGGATGACAGCAGAGAGGGCTCGATAAACCTGACTAATAAAATCATAAATCCCCAGAGTCCAGCCACGTGATAATACTATTATTGGCACAGGAATTAGAAACATTTAGAAAGTAGTTATTATATCATATTACCCAATATCTCCTACTTTCCTCCTCCCTATTTTTCAGATAGCCTATGAGCCAATAGTTTGGTGCATTCTTCCAAGATATCAAATATCATTTTGTCTTTTTTGAATAGTTCAGTATGTGCGGTTTGGGGAGAGATTAAGAATGTAGGTTTTTTGTTGTTTTTTTTTTTTTTCAACACACCGCATTGATGGATGAACAGGCCTATCAAAAAACACACTAAGCTCCTGCAGGTGCCCACAGCTAATTCTGCTTGGAACTATTTTTAAGAAGCTAAGCTTAAAAGAAGTTCTACCAAACATCTCCTCCACTGGTTTTCCATCTCCCTGCAGTTCAGGGAGTGAGCAGCTCTGAACTGCCCAGATTCTTAAGCCTTGTCACCAATCCCTGAAGGGAAAACACTCCGAGGTTAGCACCACTTTTCTGCTTCCTGGCTCTCTGCATTTCCCTCAAGCAGCTTCCTTTAAGTCTAGACAGCCTCGGCTCTGGCTAGCAAGGATGTCAGGTGTTTCTCAGGAGCCAGTACAGCTGGACCCGAAGGCTCAGCTTCCTGCCTGTCTGCCAATGGCATGTGCTTTGGCTTGGGGCTCTCAGGATGGACATTGCCTGTCCCTATGCAATCTCATGACAGTCTGGCCAGTTGGCATTCTTCTAATACTCCTGGATTAAACACCCACTTAGGTATGATGTCGGAGGAACCATCAGCTTTGATTCTTTCTGACGCCACCATCATGTGTGTCTTTGCCTTTCTCAAATACAGAAGTCCTGTCTGAATTAAGACGGGAGATACAGAAAACAAGTGTGGGGGTTGCTTTTTGTTTTGTTTTGTTTTGTTTTGTTTTGTTTTGTTTTGTTTTATATCTGTATATCCAAGCACACAGAAGCCACTAATGAGCTAGCTAGAATCAAAGTCTGCACTTGCTCTAAAACGGAGAGAGCAGGTGTTATGCGAAAAGCCAGATGACCAAATGACCTGGAGATGAATCCGGCAAGGCCACCCTGCAGTGTGTCATCTTAACCTCCCAGAGAAGAACGGAGACATAATGCTTCCCAGCCCAGAGGTACATATTTGTTATGAAGATTGTGAGGTCAGGTTTGTAACAAATCCCATTCTCCTTTCAACTGCCTCTGTTTAACAAGGCAACCAACCCAAACTTGCTTTGTGTTCAACACATCCCAGGGAACACACCGTCAGATAGCAAACACACCTTCTCTCTCATGATAGCCCCGGAACACAACAATGGCAGCTATTATTGGCCTGCTTTTCAGGTGAACAAACAAGTAAAAATCGGTACAGTCATTTTTCTAAAGCCTTAAAAAGAAAACAAAACAAAAAACAAACAAACAAACAAAAAACCAAGAGCCCCAAGCCCAGTTCTTTTTCTCAAATTCTATCATTTGATGTGGAATTTCATTCACCAATAAATAGTCTTAGTTACTGCAGGTAATCCCCTCTAGTCTTGGCAGATTTGATAAATAAAATAATGCGCGCCTATGAGAGAGAATCATAAGAAGCCAGGGCTATGTCCACCCTGGCCCTGTGTCTGGTCCTGACTACAACAACCAAGGCCCCCAGCTTTGGGATAATAGGTGTGCCTCTGTGCTGATAAGCCTCAGAAAGCTGGGTACTCGGTCCAGAAAGGACCATAAAGAGCAAACGGTGACCAAAAGCCAAGGTCAAGATGTCAGGACTTTAATGCTGACATTTTGAGGTTGAAGAGACAATGGGGCAGCTGGCCAATTGTCAAGCAATGGGCTGTCTGTCATTCCACCCTCATTCAAGGGCTGGTCTGTCACATCTAGGCTTTGGCTGCCCAGGGATGCATAGTGCAGACGGACTGTCTGATTTTCTTTCAAACCTGAGCCCCGAACTCCTACAACTTAACTCTCTTCTATGTGGCCTCCAAGAAAGCTTGACGTCAGTGTAAACATCTCCTAAATTGGTCATTGGAAAGGATTTGGTTTGTTTCAATTGGTTCTGTTTCACTTAGCCATCAAAATCACACTGCACTGCAGACAAACTGGTATTACATTCATGTGGAGTTTGAGGGCCAGAGATGTCAACAGGTAAAAGGTGTCACCTGAAAAGGAACTCAGGCATCTAACTGTATATCTCAAGTCCTTTGTACCAGTCCCAGGCCATTGTGGTAACCATGGAAACCCAGTCACTCTGTCTCCTGGTCTCCTGCGACAATGCACAAAGGAAAATCTGTAAACAATTACTGAATGGACTGAAAACGGACACAAGGGGGCTTCATAGTCCTTTTTTTTTTTTTTTTTTTTAAACACTCATTCTGCCTCTCTAGTATTCTGAATGAAATACCCAGGACACTGAGCCAAACCAGTGGACTCACCCCCTGGCCTGATAGTTTGTCACGTTGCCCCAAACCAAGGCAGTAAGTAAGCCAGGTTAAGACTCCCAGAATACGTTAGAGAAGGATATTCCATGGGTGACGATCCCATGAAGCAGTGTGAAAGAGCAGAGGAGGAAGTCAGCTCCATCCTTGCCTGGTGGACACGTGAGTATCTCAATGCACTAGTCCATAAAGGAGCATGTGTACAATGAAGTGAAACGCCGGGTCCACTGAGACGTTGGGCTTCTCGTTACTTGGTACAAGTCTATTTAAGTTTTTTATATGTTTTAAATTTAATATTGGTAGGATAGATGGTTTGGAAGATTTACTCATTTTTGTCTAGATATTCTGGTTTGTTTGTTTTTTAAGAAGCTTTTAAAATATTCTGTATATTTCTCTGGATTTCACTAGAATCAGCTTTAATTTTCCGTTTCTTTTTTTTTTTTTTTAACTTATCAATTTAAGTCTTATCTCTCTTATGGCTAACTTTATCTAGGATTTCATCTGTGTATTGTTTTCAAATAAATACCTTCTCATTCGGTTTATTGTTCTGTTGGTCTCCATTTTATTAATTTCTGCCCTGATCTGATTATTTCCTTACTGTCTACAGCTCTTGGCTTGTTTTTCTAAGTTCCTACTAGTGTCTATTTTTTATATAATTATAATCTGATAAGATATAATAAATAATTTTAACTCTTTCATTTGTTTTAAGACTTGATCTGAGGGCTGAGGAGATGGCTAAGTGGTGAAGAAAGAGCACTGGCTGCTCTTCCAGAGGTCCTGAGTTCAGTTCTCAGCAACCACATGGTGGCTCACAGCCATCTATGATGGGATCTGATGCCCTCCTCTGTCATCATACATGCAGACAGAGCACTCATACACATAAAATACAAAAATAAAAAATTTTAAAATCTTGATTGAGAAAACATACATACAAGTAACATTATAATACATATTTGGGAATACATACATAAACACACCCATATATATATATATACACACAAAAATACATATATGTTTGCAATATCAAGTGTTGAAAAAAAGAAGCCATGAATTTGAAGAGAGCAAGGAAGGGTTGGAGGAAGGAAAAGGATGGGAGAAATGTTGTAATTAAAATACCATCTCAAAAATAAACAACTACAAAAAGGTCTGGATTTGAGGCAGACTCTCACTAGGTTGCCTAGGCCGGCCTCAAACTCTCAAATTCAAGCAATTCTCCTGCCTCAGCCTCCAGACTAGCCTGGACTACAGGTATACCCCATTGTACATAGCAGGAATATTCTTGTTCATTCTCTACTGTTGAACTGCTGGACAGCAAGTGTTTATTGATAATACTTCTTATTTCCTTGTGGTGCGATACACTTTCCCAGATCCTATTATTATCTGACCACATTTCCATTGCATATTCTGATCTAAACTTAGGACTCCCGTGGAGTAAAACCTTCCAGAGTAAACTCTGCGTGTCTGCAGCTGTGAGGGAGAGAAGGCTGGCATGGGTCTGGAGGCTTACCTGCAGTCTTGGGAAATGACCATCATCTTACTCTGTAAATTTTGCATTATATGTGGATAAGTGTTTGTCTCCAGATCTGCATGTATGTATGCATACCACATGCATGCCTGGTGCCGAGGACAGAAGAAGGTGTCAGATTCCCTGGAATTGGAGTCACAGAGAGTTATTGAAGGAGAGAAACCTGTTCTTTAGGATCCCAAGTGTGGGAGCAAACGGTCTAGTAAGAGAACAGGTGATGTTAATTTACGAGAAGAGCAACCATCTCGTGCAGGAGCTTAATTGCTACCAGATGAAAAAGATCCTGTGAACAGACTCTGGGAGGAGCTATATAAATGAGCCCAGAACTGGCAGCTGGGCGCAGATTGGAGACTTGGGATAGATTTGGCTGTTCATCGCTGCCCTTCAAGACACTCCTAGAGAAAACCACTTGAGGGAAGGCTTCAGAGCTCTGGCTCCTGCTGAGGCTCTGGGGTCTGGTTACCCCCGGTTCCAGTAGAAGAAATCCTGTGGCTCCCAACCGGAGAATCGTTCCGACTGATATCTTTAAGGTTTTGTTGTTGTGTCAATTAGTCCTCATTTCCTACTGTTTGGGTTAATCGGGTTATATTTGACCGTCAATAAGTTGTTAATAAAATATTTTGGTTAAGAAAATTGTGACTACAAGTTGTGAGTTGGAGTCTAAGAGAGCAACTGGTGCTCTTGACTGCTGAATGAGCTTTCCAGCTCCAGTGGTTGTTAGTCTTTAACTTTCCCCTCACAGAACGGTAAGCGTAGTGGGTCATACCATTTGACAGTGTTCTCCTATAGGGAAGCCAGCGTTTATTCTTTGCCCCACAAAATGATACAGCTCACAGGCATTGCTCTTGGTTACTGCGATGTTTGGTATTATCAACATGACAGGATGAAGAACCACCTTGGAGACAAGCTTCTGAGAATGTCTATACGGGATGGTCTTTATTAGTTCACTGATGTGACAAGATCCACCGTAAAACTTGAGGAGGGGCATAGAAGTTTGTCTTGTTACACAGATGACATTTCCTAGGTAACAGCCACCAGTGGTCATCTCTGAGTCAAGTTTGAGACCCCAATCATTTCTTCCTGGGAAAAAAATCTTTCTAAGGCAGAAACAGGAGTATAAAATAGAAATGGTTGCTGACTATTTATTTCACTAATATAGGCATCCTTCATAGGTGTACATTTCTCTAACAAAGAGGCTTTCAGAGTGATTCTTCTGCCTTTAGAGTGCTGCAGTTTCTCTAAATAAACAATTCCAAATAAGCCCTAGGAAATCAGGGTATGGTGGCTCATGGCTGAAATTGCCACACTCAGGAAGGTGAGGAGATTGCTGTGCAGATAAACAGGCAGGCAGACAGGCAGACAGACAGATAGACAGATAGACAGACAGACAGATACATGCCAGAGAAATACATCTAACATTGTTGTGTTTCATTCTCCCAACCCCCTAATCCTCAACTCAGTACTGTTTTAAGCATTCTCACAAGTGCAGGTGCCTGCTTACTCCTGCTGTCCCAGTAATCACAGCGGCAGTGGAGTCATCATCATCATCAACAACAAGAGCAGCAGCAGCAGCAGCACAGATACTAAGTTTTCACTTGGTGTTTGTAAGTAATTTCGTAGTTCCTTGTCTTTTTACTTATGGCCTCTTCATTCATCTCAGTGGGTCCCTGGGTATTGTATTGAATTGAGGATTAGGAGTTTGAGAGAACGAAACACCGCAACATCAGATATATTGAGAATGCTTAAAACAGTGCTGTCTAGCTCAGCGTGGTGGCGCACACCTCTAATCCCAGCACTTGAGAGGCAGAGGCAGGTGGATCACTGTAAGTTCAAGGCCAGCCTGGTCTACAAAGTGAACCCAGAACAGCCAAGGCTACACAGAGAGACCCTGCCTAGAAAACAAAAACAAAACAAAACAAAACAAAACAAAAATACAGTGCTATCTAACCAGCGTTACCACTTCCAGGGACTTTAGAAATTTCCATTATATGTGGCATTTTCTTGATTAGTGGTTGATATTGGAAGAACCCAGGCCACTGTGGGCAGTGCCACCCTTAGGCAAGTGGTCCTGGGTATATAAAAGAACAAACTGAGGAAGCTATGGAGAAATTAGCCAGGAAGTAGCAGTCCTTCATGGTCTCTGCTTCAGTTCCTGCCTCCAGGTCCCTGCCTTGAGTTCCTAATCTGACGACTTCTTTCAGTGACAAGTGTGACCTGAGAGTTGTAAGCTGAAATAAACCCTTTCCTCCCCGAGTCTTTTTTGGTCATGGTGTTTTATCACAGCAATAGAAACCTAACCAAGATATGCTGCAAGGCAAAGTTAGCCACGTTTTACGGGGGACATCAAATATTCTGCGCAGCACTCACATGGGTTAAACCCCTATGAATAATTATCCAAACTTATATATCTTTGATTTAAACTAAAATAGCATTTCTGGTTTGGATTTTGAGACAGGGTTTTTCTGTGCAGATCAAACTTGTGGATTTGTTTGTCTGTTTAAATGGTTTTTTGTGCATTTGTTTGTGTCAGAGTCTCACTAGTAGTCTTAGCTGTCCTGGAACTTGATGTGTGGGCCCAGCTGGCCTCATTGTTATCCCTGCCTCACATGTGCTGGGTTTGATAAGCGTGCACCACCTTGCCCAGCACATTCATGCTTCTCTCATCTCAGCCTCCAAGATGGTAGAACGACGGGCCATCACCACTACGCCTGCATTAGATAATCCTTGCACTATTTTATGTATACCAACATTTCTAAATTGTCAATCTTGGGCATTGTGAGAGAACATTGAGCTTAGGTGTAGCCTGGGGGTAGAGCATTTACCAGGGTTCAATTTCCAGAACTGGAAAAAAAAGTTGAGAAAATATTTCGTACCATTTGTTACAAGTTCTACCAAAAACTGTTCACTATGTTTCAAAAGTGATGTTGCCAATCTCATAACATGAAGTGACTTGGAGCATCAGTAGGTCCCCTTCTGCATGGACAGGGTAGAGGCAGAAGGCTTTCAGGAGCATCAGTGGGTCCCCTTCTGCATGGAGAGGGAAGAAGAAGGCAGAAGGCTTTCACTGGAACAAAGTCCCAGATTAAATCAGAGGAAAAACATTTCTCTCCAGGTCTATGGGAGACATCCACAGGGCAGGAGACACACATGAGGTATGAGATATGAAGGCTTCCACATATGGCTGAGCCTGAGCACCCTGTTTACTGGGGAGGAGGGAGAGGAAGTGTAGTCCACTTCTAAGGGGACAGCTAGTTAGTTCTAGGGGAACTCAGTGTACATGGAGAATATGCAAGTGTCTGAGGCAAAGCCTGTTTGGCCGTCAGACCAAACTACATCTCTCTTCCTGCAATGTGATTTTGGTCTTCTCTGATTAATGAAATTTGCTGTATTTCTTTTTCATTGAAAATAAACTTTGCAGAAGGGGGAAACAAGGGAAGTTCAATAGGATGTTGGTTCTGAGGTGGCTGTGAGGCCACTCAGCACGTCAAAGCAGCCATCTCTGGAGGGTCATTCTATGAACCTCAACAGCAGCCAGCCACCCCTGTGATTCCTTAAATATAATCCCAGAGCAGGCTTTTTTTCCTTCAGACAGGGTCTCATGTGGCCCAGACTGGCCTCAAACTTGCTATGTAGCTGAGCGGGACTATGAACTTCTGTTTCTCCTTCTTCTCCTTCTCAAAGGCTGGGATGACAGTTTATGCAGCACTGAAGACCAACATCGGGGTTCTGTGTATGCTGGGAAAGCCCTCTACCAACTGAGCTATATCCCCAGCCCTTCAATCGCTGAACTGGTATAGAAGTACCAATAAGTTTATATGCCAAAATATACAGTACATTTAACTACGTATCGCCATCATTTCATTTATCCTTCAGATTATATTTGAAGACATATGAAGTAGATTTTATCATCTATGGAATATTTTCCAGAACAGTAAAGAGAGGGCTACACACTATCTCCTATAAAAACAGAGTTTTGATTTTCTAACTCCAGCATTTCTTTTACTTTTATTCTTTGGTGTGATTGACTGAAGGGTTGACAGTGCATCCTAAGAAGTATCTGAATGTTTGATGACAAAGAGAACATTTTCATAATTGTAAGGTATCCCCCCACAAATTGTTTTCTAATTGCAAGAAAAATTCATCCAGAGTAGAAAACTCTTAACCAAATCAACAGTATTTAGAAAATACTATATTATTTTATGCATGTTTATTTAAAAGAGACAGAAGAAAATAAAAGTGGGATTAAAATTTCAAGCATGATATGGTGGCCCAAGTCTGCAATACCAGTACTTGGAGGAGAGAAGAGGAGAATTGTATGAGATCAAGGCCAGGTCTATATACCAGGGCTGCCATAGCAAGACATGTCTCAAAAAACAAAAAACAAACAAAGAGAAAAATTGAGGGAAAAAAACTGATGTGACAACACTTAAATTATCACCAGGCTATATCAGTTATGAGTATCTTGAAGGTCCGTGATACAAAATAATACAGCATCCTTTATCCTTCTACTATTTCATTTACTTATAGCTAATAGTGATCCAAAAACACTAAGTAGAAAGATGTTAGGAATAACCAAATCATACATTTGAAGTCGCATGTTGTCCTTTTCCAATTAGCACTCACCTAGCGCATCCACACTGCATGAACTGCCCACCTGTTAATCTCTGATGCGCCATCTTGGTCATCTCATCACATGCTGTGTGTCATACTACTAAGCTTGGGGTTAGCTAACCCTTATTTCACTTTATGTTGCCCCAAATGGACAAGAACAGCAATATTGATTATTTAGATGTGTCCAGGAGACGCTTTAAACCATTTTTTGTTAGCAAAGAGTGAACGTTTGCTAAAGGGGAGGGAGAGGCACTCATAGAGTTTGGTACTGTCTGAGGCTTTAGGCATGTTAGAATCTTAGGTTTATATCCCATAAGGAGGAAACAATATATTGTTAAATTCTCATTCCATGGATGCAGACAGGCCCATGGAAATGTCTAAAAAATGTAAGAACAGTGGCAGAAGATGATACTAGGAAAGAGAAAAAAAAAGAACACAGATTTGTTTTGGTTTTTTGTTTTTTGGGTTTGGTTGTTTTTTGTTTTTTTTGGTTTTTGTGGGGTTTTTTTGTTTTGTGTTTTGTTTTGTTTTGTTTTCCCCGAAACTCAGGGCCTCTTACTGTTGACACCTTATCACCGCACCACATCTCCAACCCTAAAGTCAGAATTGTTTAAAATAAATGTGCCTCTAGACACACACTAATATATAACCCTTATTCTGACTTTCAAATATTTCCTTTTTATAAACCCAGTGAGACGTCTGAACATCAGAGAATCTGGTAGAATTTTTGTTCCCAGTGGACAAAAACTAAACCAAATCCTTCATTTGATACCACTCGAAAGGTAACTCGGAGTCTTCACATTTACCAGGGCTACCCTGCATTTTAGTACGTAGCCTTTCTCCCTTAAAAAGCATCAAAGCATGCCCGGCCTTCGCCGTCGGATTCTCTCAGGTACAAAATGTTAAGTATGTGGTTAAGTGACCAAAGAGGAACGTAGAGAACAGGAAGATAGGCAGGATACAGCCAGATCTTTAAAAAATAAAACAAAAGTAGAGTAAAACTGAGCCTGATACTTTCCAAAACAATAGACATGCGCCCGCCCTTTCCCTGCCTGCAAACACTGAGGCCACAGCGGACCCAAGGGCTGAGAGCGAGGATCCTGGAGCGGCGGAGCAAACAGGAAAGGGTTTCTCCTTCGCCAGCAGTTGTCATTTTCCTGGCAAACATGTCAGGTGCCAGAAACTTTACCCAGACTGTGAGAGACAGGGATTAGAGAGAGCAGCAGGAGGAGGGCAAGGAAGAAAACAGATTTAGGAGAAAGAGTGAAAGATGGAGTCAAATGCTTGCAACCGGAAACAATCCCAGACAAGTTACATGTGTCTAACGCATCACGCAAGTCTCTCAGACCTCAGAAAAGAAATAAGGTGGCATGGAGACCCACAGGTGGCCCAGAAGCTTCCCTACCATTAAACAGAAGAGAGGTCTTATCAGAGTCACAAAAGCATGCATGACTGTGTGAGCCCACAGACCACCCAAGTTTTGGCATTTGGAGTTCCCAGAAAACCCCAGATGCCCCTTGCGTGCCTGCTTCCCGGGGCGCCTCTGATGACTAGCTTCCATGACACTTGCTTCTCTCTCTCTATTTATCTATTTATCCCACGCCTAACACCTGAACAACACACATACCTCCCCTAAACCCCTTCATTAACCTTTATTTTATCTTGCAGCTATCGTGAAAACACAAAGTCATCCGGGGTCATCTCGTCAAGGTTGAGAAGCTTGAGCCACCCACCTGTTCCTGCTCATCAAAATGCTATTTGCCAAGCGCTGAGTTGCTTGACAATGTCCCCATTTAGTCATTTAAAGACGTAGCCCGACTTGCGTCTAGCTAAGTGTAACCTTAAGAGCAAACTTTCTGCCGCAGTCACAGAACCTTCCACGGAGTGTTGTTTGCTATAAAATGAAACAAGCTCCCGCCTGAAAGACATCCGAACACTGTTTATTTCCTTCGCAGACGCAGCGTCCTTCCCTGCAGCCACCCATGTGACCCTGCTCACGGTGAAGCGCATCTGTAAGTTCACTAGGCCTTTGCAGCCACCACACTTTATCCCTTAGGAAGTAGGATGACCAGAAAAGGCATTTTAATAGCCTCAGGTCCAAGAGCTCCGCTGCCAGTCTTGCTGTCACATCATGGATGCACTCTCTTTCTTCCAGCTGAGCTGAAGAACTGTCAGCACTTTCTTCCTGGGTATCTCTGACCTACAGCATAATATATAATCCATCAAAACCTTAGGGCTTGGGTCCAGAATGCCCCGCACAGTGCCCCATGTAATAAAGGCCTAGTGAGAAAGTTTAAGAAGCAGGACCCCCCCCCAAAAAAAATAATAACAAAATAAAATAAAATAAAAAATAAATAAATAAATTTTTTTTTAATTTTAAAAAAAGAAGAAGCAGGTCCCAGTGAGAGGTCTAACGTCCACTGGGAGCATGCCTCTGAAGGGGTTAGTGGAACCCTAGATCCTCCTTTTCCATTTATTTCACATCCCAGCTATAGGAGTTAGTAATGGAGCCGTGTGCTCATCCTGCATTTGATGTCCAGTACCACAAAATAAAGAGAAAAATAGAAAAAGACATCCCAGTAATGAAGCAAGCAACGTTTCTACAACCTGTTGTCACTGTATGTTATTTCACAACTGACCCAAACGCAATGGACTAAAATCTCTAAAACTGGGAGCCACAATAAGCCACCTTTGTCTATAAGTTGATTGTTTCGTGTATTTGTTATGGTAGCAGAAAGCTAATGTGAGTCTTGTGGGTGTGTGGCTATGACTCCTGTGATAATGGCTGACCTTTGTCAAAGCCTTACTGCTGATGTAGCTTCCAGAGCCGTCTTTCATAGCCACCTTCTAGAAGTTTCATAGCATACCCCTGAGACACGTAGTTCTTGGGGTTTTATCCTAAGGTTCAACCCTTGGGGTTTTTCTAACATTGCTGAGTTTCAGAGAGAGGCTTGTCCAATTAACCACAGATAATACCAAGCAGGACCTTGACTCAAACCCAGCCAAGACTACTTCCTTCTATAATATCGTTTCTCACAAAATCCAATAAGCCATCACTAAACTGATGGTATTGGAAATTTTCCCATCCTGCTGCTTGCCTCCACACATATTACACTAGAAAAAAAAACACATATACAACATGGCTCCAGCAATGGGTGTGGTGGTGCGAGCCTTTAATCCCAGCACGTGGGCAGCAGAGGCAGGCAGATCTCTATGAGTTCAAAGCCAGCCTGGTCTACAAAGCAAGTCCAGGACAGCAAGGGCTATAAGAGAAACCCTGTCTCAAAATAAAATAAAAAATAAGTAAAAAGTGCACAACATGGCTCCCATATTTTCATCCCAAGAAAAAGTGGATATTATTTTCCTTGGCAAATCAGGTGGTCCAGAGCTAACTGTTCACAATTTAAGACACTTGAGGACCATGACCTAATCACGTTGTCCAAGACCTTGTGGAACATACTGTGTTGGCTCAATGAATCTCCCGCCTGCCAGCAGTCACAGTCTTGGTGAAAGGACAAACCAAAGGGTGTTAGAGGGCAGAAGGCCCAGGGAAGAGTCACAGGGTCCCTGAGAACTTGCCCCAATCACTCAGACAATGCCCAAGGGCTTCCTGACAGTCCCTCGACAAGTTACCACAACCCTAGTGGCTTAGGACCACAGGAAATTGTTCTAACATAATTCTGGAGGCCCAGAGCCTAAAATCAGCATCGGCAGGACCAGGGTTCTTCCCAAGGCTCTCAGCATCCGCAGGACCAGGGCCCTCCCTGAGGCTCTCAGCATCCACAGGGCCAGGGCCCTTCCCAAGGCTTTAGGGAAGAATCCTCCTTTGTGTTTTCCAGCTCCTGATGGCACCTGCTGTCGATTGCCATGAGCACCATGGCTGCACTCTATGTTTCCATCTTGACATGGCCACCTTCTCTGAGGTGCTGCATCTTCTTCTCGTGAGGTCATTGACCTGAGCCTCTGTTTCAAATAAGCTCATAATTAAATGTTCCAGTAGCCATGGGCCTTGGGAGAAACACTGTTCAGCCCCCTACAGAAACCTTCTGAATCAGTCAGCATTCTCTTGAAAAATTCAGCTAATAGACGATGTACATTTGTGTACATATATACATACCTGCATGTGTGTGTAAGAGAGTATATGTGTAACAGTGTGTGTGACAGTGAGAACGTGTGTGTGCGTGTGTGTGAGTGAGAAACAGAGAAAAATGTGTGAAAGAGAGTATATGTGTTTTAGAGTGTGTTGTGAGAATGTATGCTCATGTGTGTGTGTATGTGTGTGTGTGTATTAGAGAAAAAGCAAAAGTGTGTGGTGAGAGAGTCTGTGCTAGTGTGTGTGACAGGAAGTGTGTGTGTGTGTGTGTGTAAGAAAAAGTGTGTCTGTGAGAGTGAGAACAAGTGTGAGTGCTTATGTGTATATGTGAAAGAGTATGTGTGAGACAGAGTATGTGTATGTATGTGTGTGTGTGTGTTTACTAGAATAGGAATGTACACGTGTATTACTAGAAGGGAATGGTCACAAGCTGAGAAGTCTTCAACGGTGTCTGTAGTATGGAAAGCCAGGAAACAGGAAGTGTCGCAAAAGCCTCAGAAGAAGAGTCAGGCGAATGACAGGGCCCCAGTTCAAGACCAAAGGCCTCACTGGGGAGACCGTGTATTCAAGGGCTTCAGAATCTGGGGTCCGATGCCCCTGGGCTGCAATCTGATCAGGGAAGGGAGTGCTTCCGTGAGCACAAGACTCCTCCTTCTGCTTTCTCATTGCCTGTGCCAGCCTATCAGACGATGATGCCTCCTCCTTCCGCTTTCTCATTGCCTGTGCCAGCCTATCAGAAGATGATGCCTCCTCCTTCTGCTTTCTCGTTGCCTGTGCCAGCCTATCAGAAGATGATGCCTCCTTCTTCCGCTTTCTCGTTGCCTGTGCCAGCCTATCAGAAGATGATGCCTCCTCCTTCCGCTTTCTCGTTGCCTGTGCCAGCCTATCAGAAGATGATGCCTCCTCCTTCCGCTTTCTCATCCCTGTGCCAGCCTATCAGACGATGATGCCTCCTACATCAGGTCAGGCGTCTTCTCTGCAAAATCGTCACAGGCAACCGAAAGTGTGCCTTACGAGCCCTCTAGGTGGGTGCTCCTTATTCAGTCATACTGATGCACAAGATTCACCATTACGCATTTGTCATTTTATACCAGCAGTTAGCTAGTTGGTAAATGTAATTTTTCTCCTCTCCTAGAAGGGTTGAATTAGGGTGGCTTCATGTAGAGCACTAGGGGCCTGCTAGCCTTCAAGCAGCCTTACCAAATGAATGCTGTGCCAGAAGAAAATGTACTCGTAAAAAATTTTATTTCTGTCCTAAGTTCTGGCCTGGTTGGCTTTCACCTGGAGGGGTGTTCACAAACATTCCTCTCTAAGACATTATTTTTATCTAGTTTCTAAAGGAAATTCTGGTCATTTTGAATACCCTGCTTAGTAAAGTATGAAGTAATGAACAGTATTGAATGCCGGAGAAGCAGCCATGGCAGGACACTTCTGAGATTGCACGCAGTGATTAGCCTGAGATCCCAGGGCTGCTTGCTGGCAAACACTGTCCAACACAAACCAGAAATAAGCCTCAGAGGTCAAGACCAGGTGACCAGGAACCACTGTAGGGCTTAACGCCAGTTTTCAGCATTTGGTATTTCCAGGGCACTATTTGAAATCAGCTTCTCACACATTAGTGTGCATGAGACACATCTGGGGATTTTGTCAAATGCACGTTCTTACAGACCCATTCGGTTCCAGATCTGAACCTCTACATGCCCACAAGGCCACACCTGGAGTAGCAGGTACCTTAGGACTCTATAACTACTCCTGATTTGTCTTCCTAAATGTTCCTGTTACTGTTACAGAAGTGTGTGCTGTGATTGCCCCAGATTTACACAGGAGGAAACCAAGGTTGGGTGAATGTCCTGGGGTCGTTCAGAAGGGAAGGGCCAATAGTAAAATTTTTACCCAGACAATTCAACAAGAGCCTGAGTTCTTAACCACTGCCTTCTAATAAGGTGGTTTGTGGGGCTGGGGGCTTGGTTTTTTTCTTTTTTCTTTTCTTTTGTTTTTGGTGTCTGTCTGTTGGTGTATGGCTGGTTTCTGCCTAAATTTCTGTGTACCACATGCATATGCCAGAAGAGGGCATAAATTGTGGATTGCCATAGATGCTGGGAATCAATCCCAGGTACTCTGGAAGAGCACCAAATACTCTTAACCCCTAAGACATCTCTCCAAGCCCTGTAATGACAGTCTTGAACGTAATCAATGACAGTCTGCATACTTATACATATCCACTTTTATGTCTGTCATTAACACTGTGTTTCAAGTATGCTGTCATTAAAATAGTGACTGTGGAACTATTTTTCTAACTAGAAGTTTTATCTTTTTTTCTTTTTTATTATTTAATTATTTATTCAGATTACAACTAAATTGTTATCTCATCACTTGTATCCTCCCATTCCTCCCTCCCTCCAGCTTTCACCCTATTCCTGTCCCCTAGGTCTAAGACCAAGGGGGACCTCCTCCCCCACTATATGGTCATAGGCTATCAAGTCTCATCTTGGTATCCTGCTTATTCTTTCTTGTTTTTGTCATGATATAACATTAAGTTAATTTAATCCCAGCACTCAGGAAGGAGAGGTAGGCAGATCGTTGTGAGTTCGAGGCCAGCCTGGTCTACAAAGGGAGTCCAGGACAGCCAAAACTATACAGAGAACCCCTGTCTCAAAAAAACATAAAAGAAAGGAAAGAAAGAAAGACCAAACATTAAGTTAAAAATAAATAAATAAATTCCAAACACAGGTCTGGGGTGCATTGCTCAGCAGAGAGCTTTCCAAGCAGCCATGAAACCTGAGTTCCATCCCCAGTATCTATCACACACTCACATGCAAAGACAGAATACAGAGTGAGTCCAGCCAGACCCTTTGTTGCCTAACTGTATCTCTCAAGTGGGATGCAGCCCACTCATGCCAGAACAATAGGTGGTCTTCTTCTTCTTCTTCTTCTTCTTCTTCTTCTTCTTCTTCTTCTTCTTCTTCTTCTTCTTCTTCTTCTTCTTCTTCTTCTTCTTTCTCTCCAAGAACCACCCCTCTCCTGCAGCAACAAGAAACACATTTGCAAATGAAATGTTGGGCTGGGAGAGGACTCAGAGGGACTCATACTTGCTATGAAAGCGGGAGGCCGTGTAAACACCAACCATGGTCACACATGCCTGTAAATCAGCACCCTGGCTTGGAACAGATGGGTGGAGACAGAAGGATCATATGCTTGTTCCAGCCAGTCAACCTAGCTCCAGGTTCAACAAAGATACTTTGTCTCAAGGAAGTAAAGCGGACAGTGACAGAGGCGCCAGGGCCCTCCGATGGCCTCCATACTCATGAACACATGAGTGCACACACATGTATAGCCCATGCATACACTCTGTATGAGCATGGGCATGAGTAGAGAGAGGAAAAAACGGGGTGGAGGAGGAAGAGGAAAAAGAAAAAGAAAAAAAGAAGAATGGGGTCTTAACTAAACAAAGACTTGAGAGAAAACGAATAGTAGTCCACGAGAGCACGACAGCTGGCCACCCACTTTGATTTACTCGGCAAACCTCCCCCTGAACATTTATTGTTCGCCACATACCACACTAAGTGCTGAGCTGAAAACAGATACAACGCCCCACCCCCACACAGATTATAACCTAGTGCAGAGAGGCTGACAGTTACAAAATGAAAATAAGTATACTGCGAAGTATCTTACTGGATGAAAAATGCCACTGAAAACTAACTGAGTAGGTCAGGGGAGTCAGGTATGCTGGAGTGAGAGGGGGCTAGGATCAATGTGGTCATGGCAGGAAGGTGGAATTGGGTAAAAGACTTTTATGTGGGGATTAATTATGCCACGTCTTTGGAGGAACATTCCAGGCAGACAAAAACACCAGGTGTGAAGGCCCTGATCTAGAAGCAGGTCTGGAATCTGAAGGAACAGCAGAGGCCAGTCTATCTGTAGTGATGCATGATGGGAGAGGAAGTCAAAGAGATCACGGGGCGGGGGGGAACGGGGGGCAGGGGGAACAGCCCACGTGGTCTTTTCAGCCTACAAGCTTTACATTTACATTGAGGTTTAAAATAAGTAGTCGTTGGAGAGTTAGGAACCGAGAAGTAGACTGATTTGGCCGATGAATCAGAGAGCCAAGTATTTGGGGCTGGGGATGTAGCTCAGTGGTAGAATGTTTACCTAGTACGTGTGGGTCCCTGGACTCAACAAAGCCCCACAAAGGAGAAGGACAATGAGGAAGAGAAGAATGGAGGACAAGGATGACGAGGAGTAAGAACCACTATTTCCTATCCAGCCCCATATATGGAGACCAGGGATAGAAGCTTAGAGAGAAGCTAAAGGTAATTGTAATAATCCATGTTGGGAAGCTGGCGAACCACACTAAAGGTAATAGCAATGAAAACATAAGACTAAAGGCATAAGGGATTTTTGAAGCATTAAATGTGCATGAGAGAAAGAGAGGAGTGGGGCACATTTGGCCACAGCACTCAAAGAAATGGAGCCAATTTTAACCAAGATGCAAGGAAAGTCAACTTAGAGAAAAGACCCAAGTTCATCTTTGGACATGTGATGAGATAGAACTAGTGGCTGGCCAGATCTGAACACCAGGAGTGGTCATCACAGACAGCCTGGAGGGCAGAGGAGATTTCCAAAGGAAGAATTAGGGAGAGATGCAGATTCACTTCAAGAACTGATATCTGTCTCTCTCTCTGTCTCTCTCTGTCTCTCTGTCTCTGTCTCTGTCTCTCTCTCTCTCTGTCTCTCTCTCTCTCTGTCTCTCTCTCTCTCTGTCTCTCTCTCTCTCTCTCTTCTCTCTCTCTCCTCTCTCCTCTCTCTCTCTCTCTCTCTCTCTCTCCTCTCTCTCCTCTCTCTCCTCTCTCTCTCTCTGTGTGTGTGTGTGTGTGTGTGTGTGTGTGTGAGAGAGAGAGAAAGAGAGAGAGAGAGAGAGAGAGAGAGAGAGAGAGAGAGAGAGAGAGAGAGAGAGAGAGACACGGAAAACGAAAGATGTAGCAAACATCTAAGAAGATAAACCAGGAAAAGCTGTCGTCTTGGCAACCAAGAGAAAAAAAGATGTTTGCTAGCGAAGACTGAGCAACAGCGCCAGCTGCTGGTGGGAGGTCATAAGACAGAAGCTGAGAGGCAAGATTTGGATTCAGCCTGGTAGAGGCCAGAGTTAACCTTCAGGCTTTCCGCCCCCACCCCCCCCCCCACCCCCACCCCCCCCCCACCCCCCACTTGCAGGAAAGACAGAAACAATCAACATTAAGGAGAAAAAAAAAAAGAGCACTGTGCCTGGCATTAAAGCCTTAGGGGAGGAAGAGGTGATGGTACTTTTGGTATTTAAGGAACACACTCATGCGCTCCTGGCTGAGCTGTTTCGGTGCGTGCATAAGTCTTTATCTTCTCATGACTCAACAGATCGTGTTGCCAACTTACTGACTCTTTGTTCTCAAGCTCTGCCCTGAGTCAAGCTTAATCTTTTATGTTGAAGGGAATAAATAAGCAAAGGTCTCCTGCCATCAATTAAGCCACCACTCACAGGAAACCTGGACTCAACTTGTGCGGTGAAAGGGACTTGCCACATTCATCTTCAGCCTAGGATGCGTTCCCCAGCAATGGGTTTGTGTTTTTAATAGGGTGATCTGGGCTTAGGAACAATATTGAGAAATGCACACTGTCCCTTTCTCAGTAGTCAGCCCACGGAGACCAGATGTCTGAGGTCAAGGCCAAGCGTGTTCTTTCTGTCATCACACTCCATCTCCTGTAAAGTCATCTCCTACCGCCAGCATGCCTGCCAAGTTTCCCATTTAGAACTGCCTTTCACACAAAGTCATATGTGAATGCAGAGGAGATGAGTTAGCTACACCCATCAGAGTCCTTTCTCTTCTAACTCAGAAATGGAAGGTCTCGATGGTCCCTCAACACTAGCTTTCCCAGTTTCTTGTTTCTCTGGTCATTATATTGAAATGGCTGATCTGCTTTGTTTTCACTCAGTGGAGATGAATATCATTAGCTCTCATAGCTAGGGAACAGAAAACTGTCTGTAAAGCCTCTTCTTCTCAGATCTCAAGCTTAAAAACTAACAGAGAGGAAACTGCAACTAAAGATGACCTCTGTAACATGTTGGAAAGAGTGATTTGCTTAATTGTTAAATTAATTAATAATTAATTAAAGGACAAAAAAGATAAGGAGGATGCAAGAGAGGATGTTTAAGTCTCACTCAGAAGGGGAAATAGAATGGACAGAGGTAGTGGTTGAAGAGAGGGAACAAGGAAGGAGAGGGAACCCAGACAGATATGAGGGTAGAGATCAGGCCTGGGAAGAACGCGGGGAGGACAGAAGGCCTGTATAGAAAAGAGAAACTGAGGGGGGGGCGCATCTCTGTGACAAGCTGAAGACCTAAGTCAGGGTAGGCTCCTTGGAGGATATGAGGGGGGACTCTAGCAGAGATTCCTAGCAGCAGGGGTCATAGAGACTGAAGAGAGCACCCTCTAACTAGACATGTCTTCTAGTAGAGAGAGGGGAACACTAACTCACCCACCTCCAAAAAAATAACTTCAACCCAAAATCCATCCTGACAAGATGTGCAGGGATAAAGATAGAGCCGAGATTGAGGGAAGGGCCAACCAATGCCTGACCCAACCCATGACCCACCCCATGGGAGAGAACCAACCCCTGACACTATTAATGCTATACTCGCAGTACTGCTATACTCGCAGACAGGAGCCTAGCAGAGCTGTCCTCTGAGAAAGAGGCCCCACCAAGCAGTGCCTCAAAACAGATGCTGAAACTCACAGCCACACATTGGGCAATACATAGGGAGTCTTATGGGGAAATGGGGGGAAGGAGAAAAGGACCTCAAGGTGACAAGAGCTTCTCCATAAGAAGAGCAGCAGAACCAACTAACCAGGGCCTAGAGGGGCTTGCTGAGAATGAACCAACCAAGACCCTTACATGCACTGGGCCTAAGCCCCTTACAAAGATGTAGCCAATGGGCAGCTCAGGCTTCCTGTGGGTCCTGTAATAAGGGGAGAGGGAGCTGTCTCTGACATGGACTCTGTTGGCAGCTTTTTGATCACTTCTCCCTGGCAGGACTGCCTTGCCAGGTGTGACTTGATGAATGGGATGGATGAGAGGGGGGGCTCCCCTTTTCTGAGGAATAGGGGAAGAAAGATGGAGAAGAAGGAGGGAGGGTAGGACTGGGAGGTGAGAAGGGATGGGGCTATGACCAGGACGTAAAGTGAATGAATGAATGAATGAATGAGCAAAAAACAAACAAACAAAAAACCACCAACAGAAAGAAAACCTCAACTGAAGGCAGCCTCTGTCGCATGTTGGAAAGAGTGCTTTGATGATGATGATGATATTTCAACCACTCAAAGCATAAAGTTTCTTCAGTATTATCTACTTGTTAAAGGAGAACCATGTGCAAGACCATGCCAAAGAGACAATACAAAGGTGTCAGGATGAGCACTACTTAACTATTCAGGAGTTTGCTAGGTCATTCCCACTAGTTTTCTAAACTTATGAGCTTTTGCTGTAAATGATAAGCTACACACACACACACACACACACACACACACACACACACCTACAGCCATGAATTTTATTTGCCAACCCCCACACCTCAAAAAATCACTGGACCTTCCTTTCAGTCGACAATAACAGCTCCCTGTGTTCATGAGTCAGTGGACTCCTCCCCAAGCTCCTTTTTCATAATTATATAATTGCAATTTCAGCAGTACAAAATGAAAATTAAAAAGTGGTTCTTGTTGTGTCAAGTAACCTATGAGATTTGTCTCTTCTCCATGTGTGTAAAATTCATTGCAGAGGAGAAATGATCAAAATCTGTGCTTTAAAAATATTACACCAGGATCCATTTACAAAACTCAAAATAAATAATATGCTTTCTTAAAATAATTCTTTTTAGATGTTGGGTTGTGTAAGCAACCTGCAGGAGATGGGGTTTGGAGGCAGCTCCTCACAAGAGAGAAGCTTGAGAGGCATATATTAAGCATCTTCCCAGCCCAGGACCAGCAGATGATGAAATCTGACAGATTGGCTGGCATCATCTCTCCCATTCTGGGTGCTTGTCTCATGCAATCTGCTCCCACGAGGCTGAGCCATTGCCTTGTTCTAAAAACATCAGCCGCACACACACCACCTCCGATCCTGGAAACTGAAGAACTTTACACTGTGGCAAACATTTGCTTTCTGAATTTTCTTCACGAACTTCAGATCCAGAAGTATCACCTGGTAGCAGTGTGCTGAGTGCACACCTTGCAGAGTCTTTCCTCCGTCATTGTCCACAGTGGCGGGAAAATAGTTGTTCATCAAACCCCTGCTGAGCACCTGCCAGGCAATACAACAGCTATTAAAGACACAAAGCTAAATTTGAGATCTTTTCAGTTTTGTTTTTGGTTGTGGCGGTAGTGATGGTGGTGTGTGTGTGCGCACGTGCATGCGTGTGTGTGTGTGTGCATGCGTGCATGCATGTGTGTGTGTGTGCATGCGTGTGTGTGTGTGTGCATCCGTGCATGCGCACGCACGTGTGTGTGTGTGTGTGTGTGTGTGTGTGTGTGTGTGTGTGTGTGTGTGTGCTCATGTCTGTGCTCAGGATTTGACCCAGGGCCTCATATGTGCTAAGCAAGTTCTTTTAAGAATAAAAGCTGAAATAAATAAATAACAGCTGTTTGAGAGCCCATGTTCTCTTTCTCCTTCTTGCTCTCCTTCTCTACTTATCATCTATCTGTCTGTCTGCACATGTATCTTTCTATCATCTACTTCTATTTCATCTCAACCACAGGTTTTTTATATAGCCTGCATAGCTATGGATCAAATTCTCTAAGTAGCCCAGGCTGGCCTCAAACCCATACATCAGCTTCCCAGGTGCTGAGATCACCAGTGTGTGCCACCCACATTTGTTCCATGGCACATATGTGAGAATTCGTGCCCGCTCTGCCTGGCACCTTGAGGAAAGCCACACTGAAGGACTTGCACTGAGCTGGGCTCGCTGAAGGAACTTGCTAAGCAAGAAGAGCAGAGAGTGCTAGCTGCAGACCCCCAAAGCCCAGAGACCTTGCTGGAAAACTGAAAAAACGCAAAGCATGGAGGCTGTCAGGCTGATGGGCAGGATAGGAAGGAAGGCCTTCAAATGTCATGCTTTTATTTGATACTAAAGCAATAAGAATCTGAATGACTTTCACCCAAGGAAGAGCAGTCAAATCAAATTATATAATGATACCACTGTGGCAGGCATTAAGGATGGGTTGGAATAGGCAGAGAAAATTGTAAGTTAAAGTGGAGTTGTAGCAGCACAGAGAGGAAGAGGCAAGAGCTTGCCTAGAGAGGAGACTGAGACTTGAGAAATAAAGGAAAAACACAGCAGGGATCCAATGGGTCCCCCACAATGGCGGATAAGGCTTGCAAGCTCCCATAAGGGCAGCCCAGAGGAGACACCTGAAGCTGAATGAAGAGACAGACTGAGAGTTTGCTTTTCAGTGAGCTGCCTCAGACAGTGGGAGGGGTGAGGCAGAGGTCACAGACAGTGGAAGAGGGGCTGGAGGCCAAGGGAGAGTGTCAACGTCAAAGTCAGCCAGATGACAGCGGGAGACAGTCAGGAGAGAAACAGCGGCCCTGGAGCCCACAAGTGTCTCAGAATGACCTGGATGTCTACAAACCCTGGCAACTCCTTGAGATAGACCACAACCCCACAGCACAGGGCATGCCTTGGGGCAGGTGTGGGTAGCCAGCTTCCTCCAGAGAATTCCCAAACCTCTTCTCCCTGGAGCCAGACGTTGCTTTCAGCTGGGGGAGCAAAGGGGACTTACGGAAACCCTGCTGGGAGCCCCTGGGAAATCCATGCTTCCCTGGGGAAAGTAGCAGACAGTGGCTGCATCCTCCAGCCAACCTCAAATGAAGAAGTGATGCTTATTAGTTCTTTGAGTCAAGCTGTCACTGGAAGGTGACAAAAAGCCACTATAGGAATGGTAGCAGCAAGGTACAAAGAAAGTGCCAACTTTATCACTACCTTGAGGGGTCTTAGACAAAGACCAGGAAAAAGCCACATACCAGAGAAAAGTCAGGCTCCAAATGAGGCCAGAGGGCTGTTATCCTAAGGGTAGACTGAGCGTACCCTGCAGGCCTCAGCACACTACAGTGCTGGCACACAATGGACCCACATGTCCAACTTCCTGATCAAAAACAGTTGAGTGGAGAGCACAGTGACGGAAAGGGCAGCAGGGAGGGCAAAGTTGAGCTAGACAGCATGCTGGCCATATAGAAAAGTCTGCCCTGGTCACAGTGAGGCAGCGGCAGGCACAAAACTGTAGCAGGAGGCAAAGGCGCTAACTGCTCTTCGAAGGTACAGACCCCAGATTCCGAGGAGAAAACGAGGCTTGGAGAAAGAAGCCGAGGTACTAGCCCTAGCACTTTTATTAGTCCAGTAGTGGAGCCTGCATCGAATTTCAGGAGACCTTTAATCCGGGGGAGGCGGGGCAGTTGCGTCCTAAAATGTTCCCAGGTAAAACCCACCTAAGGACTCTTGCAGGTGGGGGTGGGCAGGAGACATTGTACCACGTGATGAATACCAAGCTGACTGGGGGGGGGGGGGGGGGGCCTGCTCTACCAGAGCATCTTTGAGCTTCTGCTTCTTCTGGCCTGGGTAGGAACGGGATTGAGCCTGTAGCCTTTAATCCCACAGCAGAAAGAGGGTCTTGGACAAGAAAGAGCCGGTCAGCCACATAGTTTCAAGGGATACAAAGTGGTGTTCCCTTCTGGAGAAAGACCCACCCAGCAGCTGACAAGCCCCCCTCCCCCACAGTAACAAGTAACTGCAAGGCAGTCAGGAAATTCCCCAAATTGTCTAGGCCCCCTGGAATGCTACGGCACCCTTGTTTCCTCCTCCCATACCCCTCTCACTATGGCTCCAGCTGGTCTTTCCACCCGCTGCATAAATTCAATAAAGGAGCAAACCTACTGATACCCTTGGTTAAGGTTTTACTGCTGTGAAGAGAGACCACGACCAAGGCAACTCTTGGAAAGGAAAACATTTCATTGGGGCTGGCTTACAGTTTCAGAGGTTTAGTCCATTATCATCATGGTGGGAAGCATGGCCGAGTGCAGGCAGTCATGGTGGTGGAGAAGGAGCTGAGAGTCCTACATCCTGATCCCAGGCAGCAGAAGGAGAATGTGTGCCACACTGGGCATAGCTGGAACATGGGAGATCTCAAAGCCTGCCCCGACTCACAGGCTTCCTCCAACAAGGCCACACCTACTCCAACTAGGCCACACCTCCTAACAGTGCCCTCCCTGTGGGCCAAGCATTCAAACACATGGGTCTATGGGGACCATTCCTATTCAAACCACCACACCTTTTGTGGTCTTTTTGCAGAGAGCAGCCCAACAGACATACAAGATACATGTGTAAAACAGAATCCCCAGAGGAGGAAACAAAAAGGACAGTGGTCAGCCATTGCACATGCAGCATGCAGGCACAGCTGTTTCCAGGATCGAGACATATATTTTTTTTAATATCTAAATGTTCCACTTAAGGAAGAATGACATTTTCAAATGTTAGTTTCACACACGTAAGTCCCAACATCCTAGCATGTTACTGAAGACATTAATCTCGTTTCCAAATAGAACAGCCACGTGCTGCAGTTAAAACTGCACTTAACGCTTTGGTCTGTGTTATTAAGGCCTGACTACATCCTAAGAGGAAAAGCCCCTGTGGGATGAAATGCCATCTATTGACCACACGTGAATGAGACAGCCTGGGCCCACTGGAATGTTTCAGCAGATAAAAGTGCTGGGCCACCAAGCCTGAGAACTTGAGTCCTTGTGCCCCACATAGAGGCGAGAACCAACTCCAGCAACATAGCATGGCACATGCTCACCCACATGCACACTTGCATACACACACACACACACACACACACACAATTAAATTAATGTTTTTCCCTTCCATCAAAAATAGATACTTCCCTCACAAACTATATCTCGACTGTGGTTTCCTCTCCCTTCGCTCCTCCCAGTTCTTCCTCACATCCCTGCCCTCAAATCTGGATTCGCTCCCTTTTTAGTTCTCATTAGCAACAACAGGCTTCTAAAAGATAATATGAAGATATAACAAAATAAAATATAATAAGATAAAACATGAACGATCGCATTAAAGCTGGACAGGACAAACAGAAGGCAAGGAGCCCGAGAAGGCACAAGAGTCAGAAATTCACTCATTTACACACTAATCATTGCATAAATTGGAAGCAATAACATATATACAGAGGACTTAGTGCAGACGTGTATTAGCCCTGTGCATGCCGGCTCGATCTTTGTGAGATCACTGAGATCACGTGAGCTTTGCTCAGCTGAGTCAGAGGGCCTTGTTCTCATGGTGTCATCCATGCCCTCTGGCTCTTACACTTTTCTGCAGGGATCCCTCAGCTCTGAGGGAAGGGATTTGATGGTTTCCATTAAATTCCATTTAGGACTGAGTGTTCCAAGGTCTCTCACTCTCTGCATAATGTCTGGCTGTGGGTCTCTGTATTTGTTCCTATCTGCTGCAGGAGGAAGCTTCTCTGATGATGGCTGAGCAAGGCCCTGATCCATGAGTATAGCAGAATGTCATTGTGAGTCACTTTATTGCCACATATCTTTTAGAACCGTAGTATTTGGTTTTATCCACTTAATAAATTAAATTAATTAATGTAGTTTTAAACATTTAAATAGAGTTGTTTGCATGTTTAGGCTCAAGTGTCATTGAGATGCAAAATTGGATTCATGTAAAATGACCTTACATGTTTTAACAGATTTAATAGAAGTGAGTTGAGAATAAATACATTAAAATACTCTCAAGGAATTCCTCCTCTATCCATTTAATGTTATCTCTTAAGAAAGCTATTATTATAAGAAAGCTTGCAGTTGCGTGCATTCACTTGATAACTGATGATTAATTAAATGCTATTAATTAGCACTCCATATGCTGGAGTATGCATTTGACAGTACAGTTACAGAGAGACAGGACCGACCTAGCACATGCCCTCTTGGAGCTTGCAGCTTTTCTAGAATCTGTCTGTCTCATTGTCTCCACCAGGAACAGCTTGGTCAGAGGCACACACATGATTGTTTGGGCCCCTTCCCTGAATCTGCTTTTACTGTCCGTGTCTCCAGGTCTCTTCCCGCCAGAAACAGCTCTTTAAAGTGAGAGCGGGGCTTTCGTCTGCTCTAAACCCTTATCTGGAGCCAAAGGCAAAATCCTAATTTATAGGATCTGGGCCCCCATCTCATCCCATCCGTCCTCTCAGGCCCAGATCACCCCTGCCAACCACACTAGCCTCAAACATGAGAGGTCACATAGCCTTTCCACTTGCTGCCAGCTCAGCCTGGGTGGCCATACCTCAAACACTTGCGCGACTCACCATTTTGCCAATCGTATCCACGCGGCCTTTCCTAACACCCTCTGTCCCACGGTGGAGCCATATCCTCCCTGCTTTGCTCTCTTTTCCCAGGATCACTTGCCACCATCTGGCAGGCATGCCCTAAGCAGGAGGTCGCCTAGCTGTTTATTATTCTGCAGCACAGAGTGCAAGCCCCGTGAAAGCAGGGACTTCATTCTGTTTCCTTTGTAACTGCCAGAGCCTAAAGCAGCGCGTGCCATCGATCTGTCAGACAAAAATCTCACTTCTATCGTGTATCTCTCTCACTCCTTGGGACCCCGTTTCCTGATATGGAAGGAGGAATATATGGGAAGCTCTGGTATTAAGTCCACAGTCTTGGAAAAAGAAAAGGCTGCCCTATGAAATTCAGGGCAGGGCTGGCTTCACCGGCACGCCTGTGCTCAGAAGGGTCAGTCACAGCTGTCAGTTACTGGTTTGAAATTCTTAATAATTTGGGGGTAAAGGGCCTGTTCTTGGTCCTACAAATGATCTAGAACTGTTTTTGATGCTTTGAGGTAAGAGGTGTGAAAGTAAAGCATCCCCTGAGATGATGAAGGATGCTCAGCCTACACAGTGCGTGACCCCTCTAGCAGTTTCAATGGTGAATGCTCATGCCATCACAGTCTTTTAAGGAAAGAAGTCCATTGAGCTATGTTGTTCTCTTCAGGGCAGGAAGCCTTCAGATTCAGTAACCCTTTAGTTGTAAGTGACTTCTGTAGATTAGCTTCAGTGTTAAGCAGCCAGGAGGGTCCCACAAAAGTGGCAGGGAGATATTCTGAGATTTTGGCAATAAATGTTGATAAAGAAAGAAGAGAGGGGGCTGGTCCAGAAAAGTGGGTTCTCAGGAGTGCTGGTGCAAATCAAGAAACAGAGCAGAAACGTAAGGAAACTTTTTTTAAATTGAAGTATTATTAAATGTTTTGTCTAGGCTCAGGACCCAGTGCACTCTGATCATGAGATTGGTTATGGTAGGAAAAGCCATGAGTTCTCTGCTGCCCTCTGCTGGCTCCTGAAGAAAGTGTCCTGTGTGTGCCGTGCTAGCAAGATGGGTTGGGCAGTCGAAATGATGAATATGGGCTTAAGGGTCAGGAAAATGTTGACATGTAATACAGTCCTGCTCCGCCTAACACAGTGAGGTACCAAACAGTATGGGGCCTATGTCTTTGGGACTCCAAGGAAAAGCCTGAGGTACATGAATTTTACTGAAAGCTAATTTGATTTTTTTTTTCTCTTTTTTGTTTGTTTGTTGTTTCCGTTAAATGGTGAACGTGTCTGTTTCTTCCAAGAGAAGGTTTTATACCTCAGGCTGCCTGGAACTTGCTACATATCCCAGGCTGGCCTCAAGTTGACAATCCTCCTGCCATAGCCTCACGTGCTGAGACTGTAGGCAGGCACCGTCATGCCAGCTTGAGTGTGTTCATGAATAATATTTAAGATTCAGGTGAGGAGGAGAGGGAAAGAGAGAACCAAAATTAGAAGTAGAAGGAAATGTTTCCGGAGGAACAAGAGTGAACAGGCAAAGAGGAATCTGAGGCCACCTAACATTTCAAATATTAAACACTGCCCCCATCTACATAAAGCAATCAATACCTTCCTGCAGACAACAGATGATGGCAACACCCAAAGACTGAGGGACACTCCCTAGGGAGTTTGGGGTTAGACATTTTAGTCAGGAAGCTTCCTTTTTCACACCTCTATGGAATGGAAAGTAGGCAGGCCAGATGCACAAAATCCCCCAAGGGCAAGTGGTAATACAGCTGAAGACCTTCCAGGAACAGTTAACCTTAGCACCCATGAGTTTATAAAGCTATCCTGTCTAGACCACACCAAGACTTATGATATCTAAGCGAGGCATAGCCCAGGAGTAGGGCATATGTGATGCCCTAGGTTTGATCCCAGCACTGAAAAAGCTAAAGGACCCTCGGAGGCAGAATCTATGGCATGGGAGGGACTTGGGGGTTTCCTGAGTACTGCCCACTCAGCATGACAGACCTCAAGCTCCATTCCATGATAAAAAGTGTCCAGATCATTGGCTCACTGGCCACCAGCCTAGCCAATCAGTGAGATCCAAGTTCAATGAGAGACTGTCTCAAAATTAATAATAATAATAGTAATAATAATAATAATAATAGTAATAATAATAGAAAAGAGTGTAGTAGTTTGAATAAGAATGGCCCCTATAGATTCATATATTCAATGGCTTGCTCATCTGGGCGTGGAAGTACTTGAGAGAGACTAGGAGGTGTGACCTTGTTGGAGTACGTTTGGCCTTTCTTAGAGAAGGTGTGCTACTATGGATGGGGTTTGAGGTTTCTCTCTCCCGGTGACTGTGGATATGGATGTAGACATTTTAGCTACTTCTCTAGCACCATGTCTGCCTATGTGCCTCCATGCTCCCCATCATGGTGATAACAGACTGAATTTCTGAAACTGTGAGCCAGTCTCAGTTAAAAGCTTTCTTTTTATAAGAGTTGCCATTGACCAGGAGACACTGTCAACAGAACAAAGCGACAGCCTACAGACTGGGAAAAGATCTTCCCCAACCCTACATCTGACAAAGGTCTAATATCCAAAATATATAAAGAACTCAAGAAATTAAACACCACCAAACCAAATAACCCAATAGAGAAATGGGGCTTGGAACTTAACAGAGAATTTTCAACAGAGGAATATCAAATGGCTGAGAAACACTTAAAGAAATGCTCAACCTCCTTAGTCATCAGGGAAATGCAAATCAGACACTGAGATTCCATCTTACACCCATCAGAATGGCTAAGATCAAAAATTCAAGTGACATCACATGCTGGCGAGGATGTGGAGAAAAAGGAACACTCCTTCATTGCTGGTGGGAATGCAAACTAGTACAACCACTTTGGAAAGCTATCTGGCGCTTTCTCAGAAAAATGGGAATAGGACTTCCTCAAGACCCAGCTATTCCACTCCTTGGAATATACCCAGAAAATGCTCCACCACACAACAGGGATATATGCTCAACCATGTTCATAGCTGCCTTATTAATAATAGCCAGAACATGGAAACAGCCTAAGTGTCCCTCAGTAGAAGAATGGATAAAGAAACTATGGTACATTTACACTATAGAATACTACTCAGCTATTAAAAACAAGGAATTCCCGAAATTTGTGGACAAATGGATTGAACTAGAAATTAGCATAATGAGTGAGTTCACCCAGAGTCAAATGGTATATACTCACTTATATCTGGACACTAGCCCAAGGGGCATGTCCCATGAAAGTCTTCACTTACCAGGAAAGTGGGACAGAGAGGAGGATATCCTATTGGGACTTTAGGTGAGAGAAGCATGGGAGAATCGAGAAATAGAAGGATCCAGAGGGTCCTAGAAACCTACAAGAAGAACATTATGATGCACAGATCTGGACCCAGGGGTCCTGCTCAAACTATGGCACCAGCCAAGGACAATATAGGCAGTAAACTTAGAACCCCTACTCAGATCTAGCCGATGGACAGGACATTCTCCACCATTGAGTGGAGAGTGGGGTCTGACTTTCATGCGAACTCTGGTGCCCCATTTTTTTATCACATCCCCTTGATGAGGAGGCACTCCCCATCCTTTTGTGGCACTCAGAGGAAGGATAGCAGGTTACCAAGAAGAGACTTGATACCCTATGAGCATATACAGGGGGAGGAGGTCCCCCTCAGTCACAGACATAGGGGAAGGAAGTAGGGGGAAAGCGGGAGGGAGGAATGAGAGGATACAAGGGATGGGCTAACAATTTAGATGTAATATGAATAAATTAATAAAATATTTTTTTAGTTTTTAAAAGAATTCTCACAGACAAGAAAAAAATACTTGCCATTGTCAAGGTGCCTCTTCATGGTGATAGAACACTGACTAAGACAGGGAGCAACCATGGAAGACGCCCAACATCAACTTGTGGTCTACACACACACACACACGTTCTATAAAAGAGACTTAGAGCTTATTTCTGCTAAAAGTGCTAACTCTTCACTTGGACCTACAGAAGCCCTCTTAACTAACTGACATTTCTGCCTTCACTTTGCATCCATCTGCTTGTATACTTAGCCTTATAAGTTTGCATCAGATTCCTGCTTAACTATGCACAAAGCCCAAGGATTGTCTCATACTTCTTACTGTCATCCATTTAAAGAGTGGTCATCTAAGGCAGCCAGTCGTCTTCATGACCGAAGACACCAAAGTACAGTAACTAAGGCATTGTCAACTACAGCCTTTACAATGTCTTGTTCCACACCCCTGCAGGTGGTAACTAGAAGTCAATGCTTTAATCCTCCCAGGAACTTACCAGCTTTCCAAACAAGTCTCTCCAAGATGATACTGCCCTCTCAACCAGGATTAATCACCTGATAGGATCACAGGACACGCTGTTAAGTGAAAGCAGCCCCTGAACTGTGGGCAGAAGACGAAGATTGTCCTCTCTAGCAGCAACAGTTTTTTAGCACCAATAAAACCATGTGACCAGAACTGAGATCATGATCAACCAGACCACAGTTTGTCCTGAAGAAGAGAAACTTGTTCTTTAGGATCCCAAGTGCGGGATTGGAACGGTCTCTTGAGAGAACAGGTGATGTTAATTCACTAGAAGAGCAACCATCTCATGCAGGAGCTTAATTGCTACCAGCTGAAAAGATCCCTTGAACAGACTCTGAGAGGAGATATATAAATGAGCCCAGACCTGGCAGCAGGGCGGGTTGGAGACTTGGGGTCGATTTGGCTGTTCATCGCTGCCCTTCAAGATGCTCCTAGAGAAAACTGCTCAATGGAAGGCTTCAGAGATCCGGCTCCTGCTGGGGCTCTGGGGTCTGGTTACCCCAGGTTCCAGTGGAAGAAATCCTGTGGCTCCTGACCGGAGAATCATTCCTCAGAACTGAGATCCTTAAGGTTTTGTTATTGTGTCCATTAATCCTCAATTCCTACTGTTTTGGTTAATTGAGTTATAATTGATGTAGGCTCTGTTACTAAGTTGTTAATAAAATATTTTTATTAAGAAAATTGAGTCTACATTGTCCAAGATTCCTTGACTGTACTTCCTGCCCCCTCCCTATAAGGCTTAGGGTTCAGGACTGGAGAGATAATTCCTGGGTTAACAATGCTTGCTACTCTCCCAGACTACCTGAATGTGGCTCCCAGCACCCACATTGTGCAGCTCTCACCTGCCTGTGACTGGCAGCTCCAAGGGGACTGACACCCTCTTCTGGTCTCTATATGCATCTACACATATGTGTCAGCATGTCTCAGTGTT
Source organism: Acomys russatus (assembly GCF_903995435.1). Taxonomy (NCBI): domain Eukaryota; kingdom Metazoa; phylum Chordata; class Mammalia; order Rodentia; family Muridae; genus Acomys; species Acomys russatus. The sequence goes on from NC_067138.1 coordinate 17,103,011, forward strand.
TCAACATACACACACACATAAATAAATAAATAAATAAATAAATAATAAACTTAATATCCTTTTTAATCACAGGACTACAGTCACACAGGACAGCCTTGTGCTGCTCTGAACTCACAGGTGAGATCCTACCTCAGCCTCCCAAGTTGGTATGATTACAGAGATATACTTCCATGCCGTCCTTAATGAATTTTTTAAATAAATAAATAAATAAAATAAAGTCTAGAGTTTATGACCCTCCCGAAGGCAAGTCTGAGACATGTAACTCTCCTGGTTTATTAAATCCCCTTGCTGCCTCCCACTCCTTCACTTCATTTCTGCGGTGAGCAGCCATGCCTGATGCGTTGGGGAAACCCCCCAGAGTCAGGCTTCTTGCCTCGGATTCTGGCACATATTGATAGTCCTCCTGTTTTCTGGTGGCCCAGAACACTGCAGCTTTAGAGGCAGCCCAAGAGATTGCATTCTCTGGAGAAGTAACCGCAGGAAGAACACCTTAGCCACTACACCACCATCAAGTTCTTCCAAGCACTCAGTCCATCACTCAGAATAAATAAAACAACACGTTTGCGATTGCTGTGGATATCAAGTCAGCACTGACTCAAACAAGCAGTGATACTGATGTAGCCGATATCAGTGCCCTGGTCAGACCCCAAGAGAGATAAGACATGTGCTCCCTGCCTCCTAACTGATGCTTTGGATGCTGTCAACAAAACGAGGAAAATCTAAACTGGGTCTGGGTGGCTGGTGCTAAATTAACAATAAATCTCAGGGCTAGAGATGGCTCAGCAGTTAAGAGTACTTTTAGAGGACTAGAATTTGGTTCCCAGCACGTATGTCAGGTGGCTTACAACCACCTGCAATTCTAGATCCAGGAGATCTGATGCCCTCTTCTGGCCTCAATGGCTACCTGCATGTGTGTGTACGCACAGAGAAAGATACACACACATGCACATAATTAAAAATAAAATCTTTTTTCATGTACCATAAGTTTCAACATAAAATAAAAGATAGATAGATAGATAGATAGATAGATAGATAGATAGATAGATAGAAAGAAAGAAAGAAGTGGTAGGCTTGTGGCATATGTCTGCTATTTCAGCTTCTTGGGGAATCGAGGCAAACTGACCACGAGTCCAAGGCCTGAATGAGTTCGATCATGAGTTCAAGGCCAGCCTGGTACACCAAGTGAGAGTCTGTCTTTTAAAAAAATTAAATAAAAAGAGAAAAGTGGGTATAGCTAAGTAATACAGTGGTTGGCTAGCATAGAGGAGGCCGTAGGATGAATCCAGGACCTCACACTACAAATAACAAAGATAACAACAACAATAATTAATAATCGAAATCGAGTCACTCCCTACAAAGTTCTCTAACACCAAGCTGAACCAGCTATTCATCTGGTCGTCACAGAAATCAAGACTAGGAAGATAACTGCCAAATTTCCTACCCAGGCATTTTTCAGTTGGCATAAGGCTGTTTCTCCTGCATTAGAACTAACCCAGGACAACCTGACCTTCATCAGTTATCTCCACGCTGTTCAGTCTCTCTGCCCCTCTGTGACAAGGAAATAGCTTTGAGATGAAAGCTCTTCTGCTCTTTTGTTCTTGCACGGTTTAGCCTTTCTGTCTTTAAAATTGACATCTCCTGTTCAGGACACTTACTCTGTGTTACAGAATACAGCAATTCCTGATTCTACGATGAAAAGGAGAGACAGTGCAGGAATGGGGAACTGCTCAGTATTAGAATACAGCATTAGCATGGGCTTGGGTTCCATCTCAGTGACACAAAAATATAAATAAGTAGTAGGGCGTGGTGACCACACCTTTAATCACAGCACTCAGAAGGCAGAGGCGGGTAGATCTCTGTGTTACAGGCCAGCCTGGTCTGGTGGTGAAGCCCTGTAGTCCTGGTACCCAAGAAACCCAGGTAAGAGAAAAATTGTCATCAGGACAGGGACAGCCTGGACTATGCAGTAAATGGCATGCCAGCCAAGACTCCAAAGCCTCACAACTCAAGGGAGAAGAAAAGGTAAAAAGGAAAAGGAAAGTCTTTGAGCAAAACTGTTGTAATTTCATTCTTTCACAGGAGGAGAAAGAATAATTACAAATTCCTGAAACAGTAAAGAGATGGACATACATGAGGAACAGGCTGGGATTAAAATCCTATGCCAGCCCTGGGCTGGTAGTCCTGGGTGCTGTAAGAAAGCAAGCTGAGCAAGCTAAAAGGAGCAAGCACTCCGCCATGGCTTCAGTATCCCTTCCTGCCTCCAGCTTCCTGCCCAGTTTGAGTTCGGGCCTTGGCTTCCCTCAGTGGACTGTGATTCAGGATATGTAAGCCAAATGAAGCCTTTCCTCCCAAGTTGGCTTTGGGCAAGATGTTTCATCACAGCAATAGGACCCCTAACTAAGACAGGCCCCCACTCAGGAAGCTGTTGTTGGCATTATAATAGTAAGATCATGTAAAGTAAGTGTGTGTGAATGTTTTCTTACCAAAGAATCGTCATGTGTCTAATTTAAGACATTAATATAAGGGGAAATGGGAGGGAGGGAAGAATGGGAGGATACAAGGGATGGGATAACCATTGAGATGTAACAAGAATAAATTAATAAAAAAATTTTTTTAAAGATATTAATATAAAAACATCTCTACGAAAGTCACGCTGCACACTATTAGTCATTTTTTTCATTTTAACATGAAGGAATCTGTGACTCTCTCAAGCACTACAAAGTTGTATTTAAAAGTGTGAGTCTTTCCTGTGACCACTACACTGCAGGATAACTAAACATTGATGAGAGAAGTTTCTTTTTCAGAGAGCATTCTACCTAGGTCATCAGAAGCTGTGGTAGATTTGTGACATTAGGAAATCTCTGGTGAGCTGGTGGGTTGATCAAGGCTGTTTGTGTGGCTAAAACGAAGAGGATTGGGTCTTTTGTATCACATTACCAGTGAGGTATTTCTGTCCTAAACTCAAGACTAAATCTTAGATCTAAGATCTAGTCGTGGCTGCCTTCTATAAGTTGTAAACACTACTGATCACCTCCCGGATGCGGGGGATCAAGCCCAGGGTCTTATGTAAGCTGGGCAAGCACTGTGCTGCTGACTTATGTCCACTGCCCAGAGTATCAGTTTTAACTCCGTCCATAGGGCTATGTCTTCCCTTTTGCTCCATTCACTGACTCCAGCACCTCTCTGATCTCTTCGGAAGTTATTTTGTGAGCCTCTGATCGGGAGAGTCTATTCCGGGAAGCGACTGAATGAGAGGCCGGTTAGATGCAAATACAAGAGGAAGTTTATTGGTCTGACGCAACTCTGTCCACCTGCACCAAGGGAGCCTCAAGTAACAAGAGCGCTCAGTTCTTCTACTTCTCTTAAAGTCGGATTTGTAACAATCCTATTGGCTACTTAACATGACCTTTAATTCGATTGAGTAATTCTAAAACTATGCCTCAGCCCAGGTGTTCAGGGTCAGAGGGGAACTTGTTGTTTTAAGTCTCAGGGTGGGGGCAAGTGGGGTAAGTTCCTGTTTGTGCAGGTGAGGACTGTCAGTTCTGCAGGGTGGAATTCCTCAGGGCCTGTTCCCTGTTTGACCCTGCTTTCAAATGGAGTTAGGTTGGATCTTTCAATTTCAGATGTGAACTTGGGAGGTCTGCCCTCCCTGACCTCTTTCCTGTCCTCTCTGCATTAACTCATCAGCTTGATATAAGGAGGTCTCAGTTCTTCCCTGTCCTGCATGCATACACATATACATGTGTACATGCACACATGGGAGTTTTTGTTTTTAGCTTTGCACTTAAGAAACTCTAGCTCTAAAAAGAAAAAAAAAAAGGAATCTACAGCTGTCACCAGACAAGGTGAGGTTTACCTGGAATTTCAGCACTTGGAAGATGGAGACAGGCAGATCAGGAGGGCAAAGTCAACTTTGACGACACATGAAGTTCAAAGCTAGCCTGGGCTACAATAAGACTTTATCTAAAAAACAAACAAACTACAGACTTAAAGATCCATAGCTATGTCTTGATATCATGACAAGATTTTGCTTACTGTCTCATTGGTAGCGAGTTTTAGCAGATCGAACTACTGTGTATTGGTTTCATTAGGGCAACAAATAAAAAGCTTCACTTGGAAATGATGTTTTGGCCAGGGTTTTCCAGAGAAACAGAATTCACAGGAGACGTAATAGAGAGACTGACGCCTGTCATGAAAGTTGAGGTGTCCCACTTTGCCATCTACAAACCAGAAGTCAAGTAAAACACTGCTTTAATTCTATTCAGAATCTAAAGGCCCAAGTCGGAAGACCTGAGAACCAACCAGGAGTGCAGCTGAAGGCAGATGGAGGTGCTAGTTTAAGCAGAGCACAACCTCGCCCTTCCTCTGCCTCTCTGTTACATTCCAACATGAGAGGACTCTGTTATATCCCAACGAGAGGACTGATGATACCCATCTGCCCTAGAGAGAACTTGTCTTCCCTACTTGGTGTACCCATTCCAATGTAACCTCTTCCGGGAGCATCTTCATAGGCACATCCAGACTGGTGTCTTACATTATATGGGCATTCCTTAGGCCAGCCAAGTTGTCATATACCAATCCATCATGGATGGCTCTAAATGAATAACAAACACAGAGAACACGCCCCCTAAGGAAACCCCAAAGTTCTGCGTTAAGATTTAGAGCAGTGTCTTGGTTTTATAGTTCTAGTCTCAGGATGTAAAGCAGAAATGGTATGAGCAGGGGTACAGCACCCTGTTGAAGCCCTAGGAATGTGCCTGGCAGTGCTGGTAGGACCTGAACAAATAGAATTTTCCAGAACATAAAGAATCTGCAGCCACATACAGAGGCAAAGATGTAACCAGCTTCAACTCCAGTGACCTCAGAAGCACTTCCAACCTGATTTGAGACCCCAAGTCTTTGGAGGTGCTCCCAAGTGTTTTGATCTGAATAATAATCTACTGAGTAAACAGATACCTAGAAAAAAAATCTAGATGTGGCATGAGGCAGCCACTGGGCTAAATAGGAAAACGCAGGGAGCATGTCCAGCATTGTGGTAGGATACTCTCAACATTGTGTAGTCTGCCTTCTCCACCGCCTCACTCTCATTGTCCTACCCTCCTTCCATTCCAAGTTGCTCACTTGGCTTCACCCAACAGAAAAATCCTCAGTGCACTGAAGGCTGTTGATAGCAGATTTGTTTCGTATCAAAGCTTGGGCCCTAGCAACCCTAACAATGTCAGCCACTCGTCCTCAATACACGAATTAAAGATAAGGAAGATGTATTGTGGCCAAATTGGGAAGAATAACAAAAAATAAGTCCAGTGGCAGCCCCACGCCAAGGCCATCGTCAAGATCCTGATATGAGATGCAAGTTCAAACAGAGGTCAAGAGACATCGGATAACTAAGCAAACCTGGTCACTATGTGGCCCTATCAGTCATTGACCCATTGCTTCCTGCAAGGTGGGTTCTCTTTTTAGTACACAAGCTAGCTAGAAACAGAAGCCCCAGCCTTTTTCACTCCCCAACATGAAGTTTCTTAGGGTCCAATTCCTTAGGGTCCATTGTCTCAATAGTCCGATAGCCAAGTCGCAGGACACAAGTGTCTCTTTACATTATTTTGTTCCTGCCCAGAGGGTTACACTAAGGACTATTCCTGCTATCTCTTAGGCAATGTAGATGAGCAAGGTTCTCAAAACCAAGTCTGAATTCTGTCTCTAGATGTGAAAGATACCCAGTTAGGACCATGGAGATGAATCAGCCAAACCTGATGACCCAAATTCAGTCCCCAGGCCCACATGGCGAAAGGAGGACCAACTCCCCTTCCACATACACACTATGGCATGTGCACACACACAAACACACAATAGATCTAGTTTAAAAAAAACTTTAAAGTAAGACAGTAATTCCTATCTACTTTATTTGTTATAATTCTTTGACCAAAGGGGTACGTACTTATTCTTGTACTGCCTTTAATTTTTTCTTATTTTTTATATTTACATATCATATTTATATTATATATTTATCTCACATATTGTTCATGTAATTTACATGTTGTTTTTTAAGATGTATTTATTACATATACCGTATTCTGCCTGCACATCAGAAGAGGGCATCAGACCCCGGTGTAGATGGTTGTGAGCCACCATGTGGTTGCTGGGAACTGAACTCAAGACCTCTGGAAGAGCAGACAATGCTCTTAACCGCTGAGCTATCTCTCCTGCCTACACGTTAAATTTTTATTTTCAAATACACATATAAAAAGAATCCTAAGGAACAGTCATAGGGGAGGGGAATAATGGGAAAATGGGGGGGGGAGGAATGGGAGGATACAAGGGATGGGATAAACATTGAGATGTAACAAGAATAAAATAATAATAAAAAAAAAAAAAAAAAAAAAAAAGAATCCTAAAGAAAACCTATATAGACGAACGTGGTGGCTTTAATCTCAGTACTTGGGAGGCAGAGGCAGGTGGTTCACTGTGAGTTTGAAGCCAGCCTGGTCAACAAATGGAGTCCAGGACAACCAAGGCTACACAGAGAAACCCTGTCACAAAGAAAGAAAGAAAGAAAAAAAAAGAAAAGAAAATCTGTATAAATGCATCTCTAATTTTAATAATTATCAAAACTAGCATTCTTGTTTCAATCATCCTCTTCCAGTTTTGTTACTGCCATTGTTTAAATGGGTCATACCCTGGCATCCATTTGCTATAATATACGTCAGAGTACATTATTCATTGCTAAGCAATTTTTTAAACCACAAGGACAAGTGCCATTACAAAATTGATTTGGTTATTATCTCTGGTTCCTGACACAGAACTTCTAAACCCATGGATTATCCTGAATGATCAAACTGTCTTTTGTTATTCATAACATGCCTCATTCATTCACACTGAATTGAAGTAATAAAGAAACTGGAAGTAAAGTGTAGAAATTAATGGGGGAATATGTTTAAAATATGTTACATATTGACATATAAATGGTTTTATGAAACCCTATAAAGTAAATAACTAACTTTACAAGGCCAGGGGAGCATTATAAAACATCTTGCAATTTGATAAGCTCCAGGTGGGTGAATGCATCAAGACACTGTGCAATAAGATGCCTTCCCACCGCATGGAGGTTCCCAAGCCACACATTGCCCCAATTCCAACTGACTGGCCCTGTGTTGCATTCTTTGTAATAAGCAAGTAGCATCGTGGTGTTTCCTTGAGTTCTGTGAGGGATCCCAGCAAATGATCAAACTCACGGAAGGAACATGAGAATGCCAAGTCTGTCAAAATCATGCCAGGACTTGTGCTTGGATGGACATGAAGGCAGTCTTGTGGGACTGAGCTCTTTAACATGTAGACTGTCACACTCTCTTCAAGTTTGCAGGTAGTGTCGGAGTTTGAATAAGTAGTATACCCAGCTGCTATCTGGAGAATCGGAGAGTTACTTAGTTAAGGGTAGGGAGTCCAAACCTAGTGTCTGACAGACTGTGAGTACAGAGAAACATGATGTACTTTCAGTAGCTAACAAAAGTAATAACTCTTGGCTGTCATCCAGTATTCGGGCTCTCTTTTAATTTACTCAGCCCCCTCAACCATGGGGACCTAAAGAGATGGTTCTGCGACTAAGTGCATGTACTATTTTTCCAGAAGACTCCAGTTCAGTACTTGAGTCCCCAACGCCCAAGTCAAGCAACTTATGTCTGTGAGTAACTCCCACTCCAGGGGATCAGAAGCCCTCCTCTGGCCACCACAGGCACCGCCACTCATGTCTACATACCCAGACACAGACACAGGGGATTAAAACTAAAATAATGTGCAATATATTTCAGAGGACCCCTCAGGGCTCTCCAAGATTTGACTGAGCCTATATAATGTGGAGTCTTCTCAGGATGTTTCCAGCACTTTCCAACAGATGTTGAACATCTTGCACCTGCACTGTAATTCTGTACTCGCACCGCCCCACACTCCTCCTGGAGATAGAGTCCATAGCCTCATGCATGTTAATGCTTTACCTTGAGCCTCCTTCTGTTCCTTTTATTCCATTTGTTTGTTGAACAAACTGTGGTTGACCAGTTAGAGGAGAAGAATGGGAATTGGAAGAGCAAGAATGGCATATGAAAGGAAAGAGTCAACAACAATAAAGATTGGAAAACCTTCTCCATCTGGGCTACAGGTACCAAACAGAGCCCATCCTACACAAATGCCAGAGGAAATCAAGAAACCAGTGCTACTTAAATAATCTACAAAAAGTCTTGAGGCTCTGGCCTCAGCACTTCTGAGCTCACCCATTCACACTTAAGTCACCAAGATAAGGCACAATAAAAGTCTAGATTGTTCTTGATGCCAACTACAGGGGCAGTGGAAAAATTTTAAACACACTTGGGGTTTTTTGTTTTAGTTTGGTTTGGTTTTCTTTGCTTGTTTGTTTGTTTGCTTTTTGGGTTTTCAAGACAGGGCTTCTCTGTGTATTTCTGACTGTCCTGGACTCTCTTTGTAGACCAAACTGGCCTTGAACTTACAGTGATGCCCCTGCTGCTGCCTCCAAGTGCTGGGATTAAAGGTGTGTGCAATCACACCCAAATCCTAGATTCTTCTTTTTAAAAAATTGATACATTTAAATTATAATAAAAAATCTCTTACTTTACTTCTACCGAATCAACAGGTAGTTTAAGGGTGAGGTATATTGCTCTGCGGTAGAAGACTTGACTTGTATGCAGAAGACCCTTGTTTTGATATTCAGCAAAACACAGAAAGAGAGATACATACACACCACCTTGCAGGCAGACATGGTGCTGGAGAGGCAGCTGAGAGTTCTACATCTGGATTGGCAGGCAGCAGGAAGAGAGAGACATTCAGCCTGACTTGAGCTTCTGAAACTTCTAAGAACAGCCCCTAGTGACCCAACAAGGCCACACCTCCAATGATGTCACTCCCTATGAGTCTATAGGGGTCACTTTCATTCAAACTACCACACTCACTCTCAACTTTAAGGCCCCAATAAGCTCTTTTTTCTGGAAGTTGCCTTGGCCATGGTGTCTCTTCACAGCAACTGCAAGGTAACTGGGACAGATTATACTTGCAACTTGACAGGGCTGCTGTGAGGACCAAATGAGATATCTGTAAGATAGGCCCATCTTCCTTTGAGAGGCCACAGCTGTAAGTCCTTCCCTTCCTACACACATAAGCCGTGGTCTACGGCCTCTCCTTGGTTGGAATTGAAAGCTAGACCTGTAACTGCTCGGTCTTCCTCCTCCTTCCATCAGGCACACTGATGGAGGAAAGTTAAATGCTACCTGCCCAGTGAAGGGCCCAGGCTTCTGAAAGATGGGCCTGCTGTTATGGTCAGTAGGAATACAAACCGTTCTGCGGGCTTAGGTCATGCTCGTGAGGTCCTGGCAACCTTGCGTGCCCCAATTTCCATCTGTCTTTCATTCCTAATTTTCAGCTTTCCACATGTCAAGTTCTAGTCTCAGAGACAAATGGTGCTGACAGCCCTACAAAGACCATTTAACCTTCCACCACGGGGGCCTAAGGCCAAATTCCTTTCCATATATCTGTCTGGCAGAAGTTTCGTTCCACTAAAACAGCTGCACACCCACATCCAAACAGACCCATTCTCCCCACCTGTTTCAGATGAGCCATGCAGAGTATAGCCTCATAAAACAATCCACATGAGAAAGCTACCAATCGCAAAGCTTAGTTATGCCACTTAGGGGTACAGTGAATTCTTTATTTAGGCAGCTGGCCAACAGCAGGCTGGCACCTCGGAAACTCCTGCTGGAGAAACAAGGTACAGGAATGCTTTTAAAGTCAAAAGGCTGCTGCCTCATCACAGCACATGCAGGCTGATGGGCTTCATGTGTCTGATTCCCTCCCACCGGGGAGGGAAGAACACTTTGCTCTATGTGCAAGCCACCTTGAAAACATCCTTTATCTGAAGAAGGGAGAAATTGATCCTTAATGGACCAGGTGAGGCTCCAGAGGGAAGGAGGAGGTGTAGGGTCGGGGTTACATGACTTTACTTCATGCATCCTTTCTCAACACCTACCTGGACCACCTTACAACTTCAATACTCAGATCCTCTGTATGGCTCTTCTTCTAGTTTTCACAGGTTTGACAGAAGGCAGTCCTTTCAAGTTAGCACAAATTCAGAGAGATAACTAGTTAGTGTGTCCTGAAACCTTTTCCAACCAATACAGCCTACTCCACTTCTAAGGTACATTTGGAAAGAACCATCTTGGATGTCCACATATGTTCCCAAGTCAGCTTTACATATAATGGAAAAATATGGAAAATGGGGATCTAAATGCCAGGGGAAGGATTAGATGGCGCTTGGGCCATGTGGTAGATTATTATCATTAAGAGGAACAAATAAATTGCAAGAAGCAAATCTTTTACAGAAGAGAAGATAGACATGGTCCATAAGAACATGCAAAAAACATTACCTTCACTAAGACAGAAATGCAAACCAGTATTATAAGATTCAATCTCATGCCCTTTAGTTCAGTAAAATTTAGAATTTTGGCAAGCTCACCTATTAAGTGATGAGACAGAAGACTAGATGGTAGAGTACAAATTGGTACAAGCTCTTAAGAAAATGGCTGTTGTCTTACAAAGCAGAACATTCAAAAACTCTCTAGCCGGGTAATGCTATTGCTAACTACATATCCCCAAAATGGCCACACTTCACACTTTATACTGAAGGTAAGGGTAAGACTATTCACTGGCTAGGCGGTGGTGGTGCACACCTTTAATCCCATCACTTGTGAGGCAGAAGCAGGTTCATCTCTGTGAGTTCGAGGCCAGCCTGGTGTGCAGAGTGAGTTTCAGGACAGCCAGGGCTACACAGAGAAACCCTGTCTCAAAAAGCCAAAACCAAACAATTAAACAAAAACAACTACAGTCATTGGAATAGAATAAAAAAAAAAAAAACTAGGAACCACCAGATTCCTGCCAATAGGCAAATGAATCAACTGTGGTGCAGCCACAAAATGCTCTATGATATTGCAGAGAAAAGCAACCACTATTGATAATGTAGATAAATATTAAGAGCATAACGCCGAGGATGGGGAAAATCAAAAGGCTACATGTGTCATTTGTACAGACAGTTCCCAATTTAAGGTGTGTGACGGCTGTTCTTGGTCGCCAACTTGACCACACCTGGAACTAACTAAACTCCAAGTGGCTGGGCACACACTCCTGTGAGGGAATATTTTTTTTTCTTAATTAAATCATTTGAAGTGGGAAGACACATTTCTAACCTAATCTTTGATGTAGGAAGACAAATCTTTTGAGGTGAGAAGATCCACCTGAGCCACACATTTTGCTGGCACCCTATACAAAGGTCATGGAAGAAGGAAGCTTGGTCTCTTTGATGGCTTGTTCTTGCTCTCTTGGGCAAGTCCATTCCTTCACTGGCATTAAAGCCTACTTCAGGATCTGGCATATAGTGAAGACCAGCTAAATATCCAGTTCCATGGACTCAACAGCTTCCAGATTTTTGTTGTTGTTGTTGTTGTTGTTGTTGTTGTTGTTGTTGTTGTTGTTTGAGACAGGGTTTCTCTGTGTAGTCTTAGTGGTCCTGGACTTGCTTTTGTAGACCAGGCTGGCCTTGAACTCACAGCAATCCACCTGCCTCTGCCTCTGCCTCCCGAGTGCTGGGATTAAAGACATGCACCACCAAGCCTGTCCAAGCTTCTGGATTCTTGAACCTTCCATTGGTAGACAACCATTGTCAGACTAGCTGAGCCACAGCCTATAAGCCATGCTAATAAATCCCTTTTCAAAAGATAGATAGATAGATAGATAGATAGATAGATAGATAGATTCATTCTGTCAGTTCTGTTCCTCTAAAGAGCCCTGACTAATACAAGTGGTTTAGGTGTCAGTGTTATGGGTTATCCACCAAAGAAAACTATTCAGACATAGGTATAAACCAATAGAAAGTCTTTATTAGTAGACCAGTGACTACACTGGGTGTTAAGGATCCCACTGTAGCCCCAATCCTTTGTCAGGGTGAGATTTTAAGCACAAAAATCACACCCTGGAGTGACATACTTCAGTTAATGAGAACAGTTAGCCAGAAGCAGAACTACAGAAGCCAAAGAGCAAGGTTAGTGCATTAGAGACTTTCCCCGAGAACTATAAATTTGATTAGTTAGGTCCTTCCTTGTTTATGGTTTGGCTGCTGGTACCTGAATAGTACATCCATCATGGAGTCAGTTGTGCTAAGGTCACATGAGGATCTTGGTGTAAACTCCCTCATCTCCCAGTCATTAGGACCATTGAAAGAATTCAGATGAGACCATCACTGCAGAACTAGACAGTAGAGGATATTTACAGAGCACAGACAACTCTCAACGGGTGAGAGCTGACAATGACCAGAGACCCTTGTCTTGATTGGGATTTTATTCATTTATAGGATTTGAGAACTCTCAAGAACAATCAGTGTGTTCTGGGGGACTCTGTCTGGCCCAGATGATTGACAGACCTCTTTGGGTCAACTCTTCCATGAAAAAGCACTGGGCTATCTGTGTTCCTTACCAAAACCCTCCAGATGATAATCACAAGGCCTAAGGCTTCTGGACCTAGGTTTGGGTAGTGGCTTATTAACTGCTCTCCAGGAAACTCAGGCTGTCATGCCTCTTGCCAGAGTCAGAGATTTGACTCACCCCAGTTCTTCCCACTAGTAATTAAAGCCCTGCTGCTTTAGCCCTTTGTTTTACAGGTTATTGACTGTGAGGGAGGAGCTCAGCCCCCACGCCCTCCAAGCCTGATGACATTTAACTAGCTGCCTAGAGGTTTCACTTACTTTTTGTTTGGTTGGCTTGGTTATTTTGTGTTTTGTTTTGTGTTTTAGATTTGGATTTTGGTTTTGTTTGTTTTTACTTTGCAAGGGTGGGGTGAGGATACATGCTCAGTAGAAAGCATACTTCAAATCTTGAGTTGGTGTCTTTTCCTGGAGTAATAACACACTGTGTGACAATTTCTTCCGAGATGCGTCAGCAACCTGGAGCTACTGTCAGTCAGATGATCGTAAGGAGAAATGACTACAGTAGACTTCATTAACATATGTCAGTAATCATGAAAGCCCTGGCCAATGGATCAATGCCTTGATTGATTAATATGATAATGGCATTACAGAGAGGAGATGAAAAGTAGGAGACTAGTGGGAAAAGAGTAGGTCACAGGCCATGTGTCTTCGAGCTATATCATGTCTCAGGCCTGCCACTTCTAGTGTGTGTGTGTGTGTGTGTGTGTGTGTGTGTGTGTGTGTGTGTGTGTGTGTGTGTGTGTTCTACCTGTCCACTATCAGGAGATGGCTCTCATCCACCACATACTTCTGCCCCCATAGATGCTGTGCCCAAGGGCACAGGATCAACCAACCAAAGACTGAACTCTCTGAAGCCATTAACCAAAGTAAATCTTTCCTTTTTCTTTTCTCAGGTCACGGCAATGCTAATAAGAATATGCTTTCTTTGTTGGTAGTTATAAATGCACTATATCATATATTATATTTAGAATATGCCACATATTTGGAGGTATTAAAATTCATAAATATAGGACTAAAAGTAAAACAAACAAAGCAAAACAGAACAAACAAATAAAACTACAGATTTACAAAAAAATAAAAAGCAGTAGAAAAGAAGATGTCACGTCACAGGGAGATCCTGTTATGTATGTGGTGACGTGATATGAGCAGTGTAGGGCACGTGGACAGTGCCACGAGGCACACAGAGCAAGACGGAGGAGGAGACTTGTCCAAACCCCAGAAATCTCAATCTTGAGATTGGCAAGTGTAAGAATCGCTCCCTCCCTGTTCTGTGCCATCATCCTGGGAGTAGTCACCTGGCACCTGGAATTCCTCTCCATATAAATAAAGCATCACCAGCATACCAGCCCCAGCCAATAATATGAGACACCTCCCGCCCCCGGGAATCCCTTCCCACTCCCCAAGATTCATAGAGCGCTTGTTCACCCAAATAAAGCACAAGCTGTTCCACTGAATATCATCTAAGACTTACTGTTTTACTGGGAGAGCTCCAGCTGCTCCAGCTGCTCCAGCTGCTCTCTCTCTCTCTCCTACTCTCCTAGCACTCATCACCAGACTGGGACCCTGGGACCAGCCTGCCCAACTTGACTTGGCTTCATCCCTTCATCGATGCCTACATGATCCAGCAGGCTAGAAGCTCCAAGGGGAAGAAGTGTACCCTTGGCAGCTTGCAGCTATCCATCGCCTAAAAGAACTGTAACACTGAAAAGCCTGAGAGAAGGACTTCTTTAGACCCCTGCACTCCCCTCCAAACTGGGATTCTCCTGATACACTCTTTGCAGCTCCACTTTATCCTCCCCAGCCCGGCGTGACACCCTGAGAGAGGAAGTAGAGCACAGAATCACAGAGCGGGTTCTTTTCCTGTTGGGCGTGGAGGCACTTGCCTGTAATCCTCTGCAGGCTAATGAAAGAAGATGGTTGGTTCAAGGCCACTCTGGACCACACGGTGAGTTCCTATCCAAAAGTAAGAAAAAGAAAGGGAGAAAATATGAATAGATGTTAGCAGTTATAGAATGTAAGGCACACAGGGCAATGGTGGTACATGCTTTTAAGCCCAGCACTTGGGAGGCTGAGGCAGGCAGATCATTGTGAGTTCGAGGCCAGCCTGGTCTATAAAGTGAGTTCTAGGACAGCTAGGGCTGCTCAGAGAAACTCTGTCTCAAAAAAACAAAAACAAAAAAAAGAAGAATATAAGACACTTAAGAGATAAGTCATATGTGGATTTTTTTTTGTAAAATTGTTTCTATAGGCTTTCCTTAATACCTGGAAATTTTGATATGGTTTGGCATTTAAAAGCTAAGTGATAAACATTTACTTGTAATTGTTGTTAATATTACTGACTGTGATTATGCTATCTTTAACCTGTTAAGATGTATATATTGGACTTCTCAGGTGAAATAGTAGATTAGGTCCTACTGTACAATTCTGGGAATGAGAGGCATTAAAGTAGCAAAAATGATACCATATTCCAAGAAACGAAGCCTAGTAGGAGAACCAGAACTTTAAAACAAACTAACAAAAAAAAGTGATGGGGCAGATAAAAAGCACGGAGAAACAAAAATTAAGGCAGACAGATCAAAACCACCTGCAACTCCAGTTCTATACAGAGAGAGAGAGAGAGACAGAGACAGAGACAGACACAGAGACAGACACAGACACAGACACAGACACAGAGAGACAGAAACAGAGAGAGTCAGAGAGACAGAGAGACACAGAGAGATACTCACACAGTTTATACTCACACAGACACACGTTTATTGGACACATCAGAAGGACGGATCCCGTTTTGGCATCTATTCTCATGGGCTGTGTCTTTTGCTGTGTCAATGTTGAGACCATTGATGTTAAATGTAATAGTCAGAGTTCTCTAAACAAACAGAACTTATACAATGGATTCTCTCTCTCTCTCTCTCTCTCTCTCTCTCTCTCTCTCTCTCTCTCTCTCTCTCTCTCTCTCTCTCTCTCTCCCCAATAGGAACTTATTAGAATGGCTTGCAGGCTATGGTCCAGCTAATCCAACAATGGCTACCTACAAACGGAAGGTCCAATAACCCAGTAGTTGTGGAGCCCACGAGGCTGTATATCTTAGTTGGTCTTCATTACACACTGGAGTCCTGAAGATATAGGTTCTAATGCCAGTGAAGAAATGGACTTGCTAGTGAGGACAAGAGCAAGCAAGGAAAGAGAAGACAAGCTCTCTTCCTCCATGTCTTTTATACAGGCTGGCAGCAAAAGGTGTAGTCCAGATTAAAGGTGGATCGTCTCACCTGAAAAGGTCTGGATTAAAGGGTTATCTTCCCACTTCTAAGATCCAAATCAGAAGTGGATCTTCTCACTTTAAATGATTTAATTAAGAAATATACTCCGTGCTGCTAACAAACACGCTAAAGTTTAGAGATTTCACTTCTGTCATTGTAGCATGATCCCAAAGCTGACCAGTTTTAGCATCAGCTGAACGGATTGGTTTATCATCATTGCACCAGAGAGCCTTTTTGATACCCAAAGTGTGACCACTGATTTCCTGGGGTTCTGTTCCAGGTTTGTTCAAGTCATATAGTCATGTCAGTTTATCCTGTCCCCCTGTTAGTAGGTAACTGCTATCCTGTGTGAAATCCACACTCTTGATAATGTGCTTATGAGGCAGGCTTATCACTTCATTTCCTGAGACAGCATCCCACACTTTGGCTGTGAAATCTGCAGCTTCTGTAGCAGCAGTGGTGACATCCTTAGTCACTGTTGTGCCCCAAACAGCACATTCATGACACAAAAATGTTCCAGTCCAGTCTCCTATGTCTCCCTACTGGAGCATAAGTTTGCCATCTTTGCAAGCGTTGATCAGAAAGTAGCCATACAGCGTGATGCCGCTGAAGGCCAGATCTACCACTGCCACATGTGATGGTGCATGTGACCAGAGCAAGTGAGAGGCCTCTGCCTCATAACCACGGTGTGGACACGGAGCAGGACTGGGGTTCACGGTAGCCTTTTTTCTCAGCCATGGTGCCTCGCCCCTCCTCCCACGCAGTCGCCAAGGAAGGGACACAGAGGGAGGGAGGAGGGGAAGGAGGCGCTGGACAACCAGCCCAGCCACCGCCACCACCACCACCACCAGCAGCAGCAGCAGCACCACCACCACAACCACCACCACCGCCCACACCAGTCACATTTCAATTCTTAACATCTATGAAACAAAGAGCATACAAATTCATAAAAGGGACACTACTATAGCTTAAATCACATATTGGCCTTCACATGCTGACAGTGGGAGACTTCAACACCCTATTCTCACCAATAGACGTGTCATGTAGACAAAAAATAAACAGAAATGCTGGAGCTAGCTGACATTATAAATCAAATGGATCTAACAGATATTTACAGAACATTTCACCCAAACACAGAAGAATATACTTTTTCTCAGCACCTCATTAAACTTTCTCCAAAACTGAGCACATAATCGGACACAAAGCAAGATTCAACAGATACAAGAAAATGAAAACAGCACCCTGCATCACTGCTGACCACCATGGATTAAAGCTGGTTATCAACAACAGAAACAAGAGCAGCTTACAAACTCATGGAAACTGAACAACTCTCTTCTGAAAAAAAAAAAAGTGGGTCAAAATTGAAATTAAATACTTTCTAAAATTGAATAAAAATAAATACACAATATATCCAAACTTATGGAGCACAATGAAAGAAGTGTTAGAAGGCAAGTTTATAGCACTAAGTGCCTACATTAAAAAATAATAATAATAACTGGAGAGATCTCATACTAGAAACTTAACAGCAATCTGAAAGCTCTAGAAAAAAGAAAGGAGGAGGAGGAAAAAAAGAAGAAGAAATCACTCCAAAAGAAGTAGACAACAAGCGAACCATTGTGGCATATGCCTTTAATCCCAGCACTCAGGGAGGCAGAGGTCTGGTCTATAGATCCCAGCCTGATCTATAAGGTGAGTTCAGGACTGCCAAGGCTACACAGAGAAACTCCATCTCAAAAATAAATTGAAAAGAAGAAAAAAGTCTCCAAAAGCAAACAAACAAACCAAAAATTTTTTAAAAAGTAAACAACAAGAACTAATAAAAGCTGGGCGTGGTGGCACATGCTTTTAATCCCAGCACTCGGGAGGCAGAGGCAGGCAGATTGCTGTGAGTTCAAGGCCAACCTGGTCTACAAACTGAGTCTAGGACAGCCAAGGCTACACAGAGAAACCTTGCCTCAAAAAATAAAATAAAACAAAACAAAACAAAACTTGGGCCTAAAATCAACAAAGTAAAAAACAACAAAAATAAGTAAGTAAATAAATAAATCCCATTCTAAAGAACCAACAAAACAAAGAGTTATTTCTTTGATAGTCTCAATAAGCTTAACAAACTCTTACCCAGAATAACTAAGTGTCAAAGAAAAAAGACCAAAATTAACAAAAATCAAAGATGAAAATGGAGACATAGCAACAAACACTGAGGAAATCCAGAGAATCATAAAACATACTTTTAAAACTTCTACTCCACCACATAGAAAATATAAAATAAATGGGTAATTTTCTAGATACATACTACCTAAGAAAGCTAAATTGAGTTCAGATAAGTGATTTAAGCAGACCAATAACTCCAAATAGAATAGGACCAGTAATTGAAAGTCTCCCAACCAAAAAGATCCCAAGGCCAGGTTATTTTAGCACAGAATTCTACTGGACAATTAAAGAAAAGTTGGTGCCAAACTCACCAAATTATTCCACAAAATAGAAACAGAAGAAACATTGCCTAATTGGTTTTAAAAGGGCACAATTACCTTGATTCTCAAACCACATGAAGATCCAACAAAGATAGAGAATTACAGACCAATCTCCCATATGAACATAGAAGCAAAAATTCTCAACAGAATACTTGCTAAATGAATTTAAGGGCACATCAAAAAGATCTCCCACCAAGATCAAGTAGGCTTCATCCCAGAGATGCAGGGATAACTCAACATATGTAAATTGATAATGTAACCTACCATATAAACAAACAGAAAGAGAAAAGCCATCTGATTACCTTTTTTATATGTTTTCCTAGTGTACTGAGGACTGTGGTTCCTTTTTTAAAATTGTTTTTAAAGAATATGTTTTTTTTTTAATCCCAGGTGTGAGATATGGGGCTGCTTCAGATTGTCCACAGCAGCTGACTATAACGTGTTCATGTAGGCTTATATTTTTCAAAACCCACTTTTTTGTTTGGTTGGTTTTGGTTTTTGGGGTCCAGGTTTCTCTATATAGCCTTGGCTGTCCTGGACTTGCTTTGAAGACCAGGCTGGGCTTGAACTCACAGCAATCCTCCTGCCTCTGCCTCCCAGAGTGCTGGGATCAAAGGTGTGCACTGCCATGCCAGTCTCAAAACCTATTTGGGGTTCTTAAACACGTCAACCTCACTTTTAACCCACCAACCAGAGGAAGGAAAGAAAGAATATTAATAGGAAAAAGGGGCTGTAGACCTGTTTACCCATAGTTCCTTGGGCCAATTCCACTCTGCATTGTCAGGATACCAGGAGTCCAGTCCAATAGCAAACACCAAACTGTACACGAATCCATAGAGGTGGCACAATCTAGCAGAAACTGCAAGGCTCTGCCTAATTGACATGAGTCTATGAAAGTGGACAGAATCATCTGGAGTACAATGAGACGTTCTCTCAAACAGTTCCCTCTGAAGTGAAGACTAGCAAAGTCCAGCAAAGACCAGCAAAGTGTTGCTTGGCGGAGAAATGCCGAAAGCCCTGACTCACTGTCTGTGGTTCTTTTTATATTTCATTCCCAACATCATGTGCCCTCTCACATGTCTATTTCCAGCAAAATACCACATGTCCTCTCTTCCAGAAAAAAACATCACATGACTTCTCACAAGACATCTTTCAACAAAGCACCACGTGATACACTTGACCCTTCCACTTCATGTCCATGATCTGGCAGAGGTGGGATTTGGGCCAGCAAAGTAGAGTTGACATTTGGGATTCTGGGAACTTTTCAGAGAGTGTATGCATGTGAGAGCTGCAAGAGGGGCCAGGGGGTGTTCTGAAAGGGGGGGGGGGGGAAGCTGCTGCTGTCCCTGCTGCTCCTGTTTGCTGTTGTTGTGGTTTAATGAGAAGAAGTTGACAAAGAAGATCAACCCTGTGCCAAGGAGCTCGACATTCCTGATCATGAGGAAGTAGTCTAAAAAGAGCTGTATGTCCCCTTTCCCTTCTAACATTCTTTCTCTCCTACCTGGTTGGGGAGTTGGAAGGGTTGAAGCAGAGAAGGTAGTAGATATAAGAACCCAAATGTTGGCAACTGTTAGGCTTGGACCCCCTGGGGCCATGCCCTGGCCGGTATGCAACTGTTATTCTGTCCTGGCAGCTTCCTGTTATGAACATTGTGCCTCGCTGAGCTGACCACAAGTTCCTGTTTTGCATCCTGGTTACCTTGGTTACATGGTTCCTCTTGTCCTGGGGACTTCCCATCTACATCATCTTGTATTTTTCCACCTGCCTCTGTACTGTATAAAAGGCCTTGGCCCCTCCTCATTAAATGGCATTCTCTTAGAACAGGTGACCCGCTGTCTAGAGTGATTCCTCAACCCGCAGTCCCTCGCTCGATAAGTCAGGGTAATTGCAGCACGGGTGCTGTATCCAAATAAAATAGATTTTTAAAAAATACATTAACATTTTAGTTAGGGTTTTATTGCTGTGAAGAAAAACTGTGACCAAAGCAACTCTTATAAAGAAAAAACATTCCATTAGGGTCTGGCTTACAGTTTCAGCGATTTAGTCCAATAACATCATGGTGGGAAGCATGGCAGCACTGGAGGCAGACACGGTGCTGGAGAAGCCAAGAGTTCTACATCTTGATCCAAAGGCAGCAGAAATAGAATGTGTGTCACATCGGGTATAGCTTGAGCATATATAAGATCAAAGCCGGCCTCCAGTGACATACTTCCTCCAAAACTCACACCTATTCTAACAAGGCCACACTTTCTCAATAGTGCCACTCCCTATGCGCCAAACATTCAAACACAGGAGTCTATGGGGTCAAACCTTTTCAAACGACCACAGATGCAGAAAAGCCTTTGACAAACTACAACACTGCTAGAGTCCTAGAGAGACTATGGAAACCAATATAATGGTTACTCATAAAGATGGTGATCGATCTACCTCCAGGTCCAGCTATACCACTCTCGAGCATATACCTAAAGGTCACTTCATCCTACCACAGGGACACCTGCTAAACCATGCTCATTGCTTCTCTATTCATAATAGCCAAAAATTGGAAACAACTTTGATATCCCTCAGCAGAAAAAAAAAAATGGAGTATTACTGAACTCTTTTTTAAATTACATCATGAAATTTTGTAGGCAATGAATGGAACTAGAAAAAAAAATCACCTTGACTGAGGTGACTCAGACCTAGAAAGATAAATATGGTATGTATTAATTTGTGTGAATATTAGACATAAAAATAAATGACAGGCTACAATCAATAGACCCAGAGAGTTAGGCATAGAGGAAGGGACTAGGCAGGGCACATGCATCTCCCTGGGAGGAAGGAAATAGAATAGATGTTACGGGTGGGCTGGAGTGAGGGGGGATGAGAATGGGAGAATGAGGAGGAATGGGGGATGGGAGATGGGACTGAACAGGGATGAGGGGAGAGACATCCTAGAATTAAAGGGCACTTGCAGGGTGGTACGTGAACCTAGTGTGGTGGAACCTTTCTACAATACATGAACTCGATCATAATGAAGTCCCCCAAATAATGTAGGAGATGAAATCCCTACTAGCCATCTGTTGTCACCAAAGGAAGCTTCCAGTGTCAGGCCTAGGTTTCATCCAATTGAGTAATTGGCTGAAAGAATCCCATGAAAATCTCCAAATGCAGCCCATTGCCAAGACTATAGGTTGCTCTCCACAAACTGACAGCAAAGCCTCATTGCTGAGGACAACACTCACACAATGCGCTGAACGAGGACAGATTAAGCTGGGGCCCACATAGAACCTTCAGCCCCATGTTTAAGTGTCTATGACATGGAAAGGTACTCTGCGGGCTTTCAAAAGAGAAAAGTCAACACCAACCCAACCATAGAACTTGTGATCTGCAATCTGTCCAACCTGCAATACTATGCTAGGGCAATGGTGGCACAAACCTTATGGGAGAAACCAGCAATTGCCTGATTTGGCTCTAGGCCCATTCCATGAGACGGGGCCCATACCTGAAACTGCTTGGGTGACTAAGAACTGGAGTCCAGATATCCCAGAGACCTGGCATAAAACCAAATACTACTGGCCTAAAAAAAATTAACAATAAAATGCCGCCTAATGATGTTCTGATAAACTCATAGATTGATGTCTTATTCAGCCACATCCGAGAGGCTTCCTCCTGCAGCAGAAGGGAACAAATACAGAGACCCAAATCCAGACATTATGCAGTGAGTGAGAGACCTCGGACCCCACAAGTCTAAACAAGATGTCTCCATCAAATAAATCCCTACCCCCAGAGCTCAAGGAACCCCAGGGAAGAAGAGACAGAAGGAATCGGGGAGACAAAAGGGGCAGAGGGCACCAGGAGAACAAGGCCTTGTAAATCATGCTTTAGTAGTGGGTGTTGTCTTTGTTTCTTCTTCTGGATTTTGTTTTGCATTGGTTTTGCGGGGTTTTTTTTTTTTTTTATTCACTTTTGTCGTGGCTACCAGCAAAGGATACTACAAAATTCTTCAAACAACTCTTAATGCACAATTGTAAATTTTTCTCATGAGTAAACATTTGAGGAAAAATTCCCTGAACATGAAAAACATTCCTTATTGTCTCTAATGGAAGCAAAAATCTACACTGATCCAAGCCTTCATAAGAAAGACACAGCTTAAAAAAAAAAAAAAAAAGACACAGCTAAGATACTCATATTTCTGGCATCAAAAGTTTGAGATACTAAATATTTGCTGTGTTTACCAACAGAGAAAGACAATGGAAAAGGGACAGCAGAATTACAAAGAATGATACTAAACTCTGAATTGTCTACACATAATCTAATTTACCACATAGAAATATAAGATTTAATAGGTTTAATAAGATTTAAACAGCTTTAAAGCCTATTCCTTGCTAATCACATGTTAAACTACAGGTTCAATTCCTCCAATCCTCAGGAATGAAAAAAAAAATTTAAATAAGATTTATTAGACCAGCAAGATTGCTCCTCAGATAAAGGTGCTTGTGCCCATGCCTGACAACTTGAGTTCGATTACCAGATCCCACAAAGTGGTGAGAGAGCCAACCTTAGACCTACCCTCTGATCACCATGTGCTAGCTGTAGCACAGACCTGGGTACACGCAAGCACACACACACAAAATAAATAAGCAAAACTTTAGAAATCAGTTATATTATTGATAACAACGGATTAGAAATTATAAATGTTAAGAATCGTTAGAGGGCTGATGTCGGAGCTCACACCTTTAATCCCATGACTCAGGAGGAAGAAGGAGGCTGATCTCTATGAGTTCAAGGCTAGCCTGATCTTCATAGAGAGTTCCAAGCCAGCTAAGGCTACACAGTATCAAAAAATAAGTTACTAATAACTTTTATAAATTTGCACATAGTACTTTTATGAATAAATTAATTAAAATGTGACAACAAATAAGTAGAGATGTGCTGGATTGGTGGACAGCAAACCTGAGATGTCCTGTAATCCATGGATAGCAAGCCTGACACATACTGAATTCATGGATAGCAAGTTTATGATGCACTGCATTCATGGATAGCAAGTCTGAGTTTTTTAAGATGTTCTGCATTCGTGGATAGCAAGTTTACATTTTTTAAGGCTGTCAGCTTCCTTCATAGTAACCTTTGAACTCACTGCAGTTCTACTCACAATTCTTAGATGGATTAATAATAAGAAAATATCTAATGGGCCATATTTGCATGTGTGTGCGTGTGTGTGTGTGTGTGTGTGTGTGTGTGTGTGTGTGTGTGTGTGACTAAGAGTATGGACACACATGAAGAGCAGAAGAAGGTGTCCTATCATTTGACAACATGCAATTCTGAGCCACCTGATCTATGTGCTGGGAGCCAAACTCATGCACTCTTCAAGAACAGCAAGTGTTCTTGACTTGTGAGCCATCTTTACAACGCCACGTGTGTCTTATTTATTTTGCTCTAATTGTATATGTGTGTGTATCTCTATGAGTGTGTACATGAAAGGCAGTGCCTACAGAGGCCAGAGGAAAATGTGAAGATGGAATTACAGGTGGTATTGATCTGCCCAAAGTGGAAACTGTGAACCAAACTTGGGTCCCTTGCATGAACATTACATGCTCTTAACCACCGAGCCATCTCTCCAGTCCTTTGTGTAGTTTTTTTTTTTAATGTCAACAAATCCTGTCCACAGACCTTTCCAAAAATAAAGCTAGTCCCTCCATTTTCAGTGTGGCTGGAAATGAAAATGTGTAATTTCCAAGACTGTGTCATAAAAGTGGTCATGATTTGCTCCACACTTTCTCTTAGATCACTTCTTCCAGATAAAGGAACCACTGTGTCATGAGGAACTTGAGTCACCCTATATGTTTGTCCACATAGAGGTAAACTGAAGCATCCAGCAAAGATGCATGAGTGGGACTTCTTGGAATCATATGCTTTGTCCATTATGGTCAAAATACCAGAAGTACAAAGCAAATAAGCAACAATAAAACCTGTACAGAGTCTTGTGTCCTTTTAACTGATTTACGTGCATCCATCCTCATTGCCCAAATGTTCTCTTGGTATCCTTTCTAAATTCTACATTATTCCCACACTTACATCTGTATGTACACACACACACACACACACACACACACACACACACACACACACATACACACACACGCACACACACACTGCATCTATATATAATGAAAAATGTAGTTTTTTTTCTTCTTTCTGCATTTGAGTGACATTGCTTAATATTATGCATTCTAGACCACTCATTTTCCTGCATGTCTCATTATTTCATTTTTCTTTAGAGCTGGATAATGTCCCATTTTGGATATGTATCAAATTTTCATTATCTATACTCTGTTGACAGCTATCTTGTGCAAATATCTCTCTAGGCATATGCTCGGGAGTGGAATAGCTGATTTATATGATAGTTCTATTTTTAATTGTTTTTAAAGAAATCTCCAATCTGGCTTCTACCATGTCTGTATTTATTTGCACTGCTACCAGCAGTAGATTGAAATTCCTCTTTCCCCACATCCTCTCCAACATTTGTTCTAAGATTTCTTGATAAGTGCTTTCTGGGGTGGCATCACAAAGTAGTTTTAATTTGCATTTCTCTGATAACTATGAATGTTGAATAATTTTTAAAATTTATTGGTTACTTGCATTGAAAGAGTATATAAAGCTAATGTTTTTTTCTAGTTTCAACCCCATCACATTTTTTTCTTTTTCCTAGTAGGTAAGTGACTAAAAATGCAAGTGATTCTGAAACTATAAAACCATAAGTGAACCTCCATTATTTCAGAATGACTGTTCTAACTGATAGACGTTCACTGAGATTTATAGTTTGGAACGGTCCTTAAAATGACTGAGTGATAAAAAATAAAATAAAATAAAAAATAAAAAAAAATGACTGAGTGATGTTTTTATTTCTGAGTTAATTTTATAAAAATTGATTTTATTTTTAAAAAGCTTATAGAGGGGTGTCTTAGTCACTGTTCTATTGCTGTGAGGCGACACCGCAACCAAAGAAAGGAAATTGAGGCTTACTCCACTATCGTCATGGCAGAGAGCATAGCAGGATATGGGCAGGTACTGGGGCAGTAGCTGAGAGATATATTCTGATCCATAGGCCAAAAAACAGAGATGCTGGGCATGATGTGGGCTTGTGCAGACCTCCGTACCCACCCCCAGGGACATACTTCCTCCAACAAGGCCTCACCTCCTAATCCCTCTCATTCCATCAAGACGCTCTGCTCCCTGGTGACTAAGCACTCAATCTATCTCAGCTACATTTTAAAAACTGACAGAAATATCAGGGTATGTCAACACAAACATAAACTAAAGCAGTTCATGAAAACAAAACAAAAAGAAAGAAATATTGTGTGCAGAGAAAGAAGACTGTCTCAATGATCAAAGGAAAGGCTAAATTTCATGGGAGAAAAATTAAAGGATTTCTAAGAAGAATCCCACTATGTCCGTACAGTAAATTATCAAACCACTAATCCATAGTCAAGGGAAGAAATGAGCAACAGTGATCCACCCAACCAGACAATTATAAGGACTATCAGTGTCTCTCAATAGTAATCTTAAATGCAAATGGTCTCAACTCTGCAGCTGACTAGATCTATAAACAATAACAACAACAACAACAAGAATCTGTCATCTCCAAAAAATGCACCTCAATGGCAAAGACTGGAAGTCAAAGAATAAGAGTCAATTTATTAAACAAACAAACAAAACAAAAGACAAACTAACACCTTTATGCTGAGAGAGTAGATTTCTATGCTGAATCAATGAAAAGAGATTTTGGAAAGATCTCTCCATAATAATATAGAGAACAAAATATTAATAACATATTATTTTAAATATATATAGCAAATGTTAGGGCTCCCAATTTATAAGATAAATACTAATTGGCATTAAAGGCCAGCCAGACTCTGATATAGTGCCACTGGGCAACTTCAACAAACCATCATCATCTTTAGAGTATCCAAATGAAAAACCAGCGAAGAGACTACAGAGTTAAACTATATTGTAGATATATACAGACTATGACAGCTAGCCTACACAAAATGCACATTCTCCTCAATACTTCATGGAATCTTCTCTAAGATAGACCACACACTGGGACATTATTATAGCATAGATATCTATAACAGGAGAAACTATACAAATATGTAGAGAATCAACAACATACTCAAATCAAGGATGAAAATTTAAACTCCAGTAATCAAGTGAAAATAAAAACATTACCATCACTTTTTGAATACAGCACAGACAGTAATAAGAGGAGAATTTAGAGACCTGAGAGCCTACACTTAAAATCAGAGCAAATTTATAGATTCAATACAAGACCAATCAAAATGGTCACACCATTCCTCTCAGAAATAGAGGGGGAAAAAAACTATGCTAAAATTCCTTAAAAGACTCCAGAAAAATAATTCTGAGGGGGAAAAAACTAGGAATAAGTCTAACTGAGCAAGGAAGGAAGAGATCAAAGACTTCCACAATGAAAACGTTAATACACTGAAGAGACAGAGTGAAGGGGACACTATGATGTAGACAGACTCCCATACTTATGAATTGAGAAAATTAATGTTGAAGTGGTTGTGTTACCAAACATAATCTATGGCTTCTGTGCAACCCCATCAACATTCTTAATAAAATTTTTAAAAAGTGCTAAAATTCATATGAAGCACACACAAAAAAATAAATAAATAAATGACCCTAAGTAGCCAAAGCAATTCTACGCAGAAATAGCCGTGTTGAAGCCATCACAATCTCTAATAAAAAAAAAAAAAAAAACTATATTACAGAGCCACAAAACAGCTACATAGGCAAACGCAATGCTGTAGAGAATCTGAAAATAAACCCACATAACAACAGTCAGCCACCTAATCTTTGACAAAGGTGTCAAAACCATATATTGTGGCAGGCGCACCGACAAATGGCGCTGGCCAAACTAGTGCATGAGCACATATGAGTAAAACTCAACCCATATATTTCACCCTGCACAAAAATCAATACACAATAAATCCAGCACTTTGAAACTGCTAGAAGAAAACCTAGGCAAAGCACTTCAAGTTCTGGGCACAGACAAGGATTTCCTGAGAAGGACACAAGTGCACAAGAAATAATCACAAGAATTGGTAAATCAATGGCATGAAATTAAAGCCTTCTGCACAGCAAAAGAGAAAGGTCATCCATCGGTGTGCTGAAAAGACAGTAGCCAGAATGAAATTAATTCTTTGCCTATTACATATCTAATGGGATTAATACCTGGCATCTATTTTTAAAACTCCAAAACTTGCAGCTGGAGAGATGACTCAGAGGTTAAGAGCACTGTCTGCTCTTCCAAAGGTCCTGAGTTCAATTCCCAGCAACCACATGGTGGCTCAAAGCCATCTGTAATGAGATCTGATGCCCTCTTCTGGCGCACAGGTGTACATACAGGCAGAGCATTGTATACATAACAAACCTTTTTTGTTTTTAAACCCCAAAATTAAATGCAACAAAATTAATTATCCAAACAATAAATGGACAGATTAGTTAAACAGACATTTCTCAAAGCAATAAAAAACGACAAATAAATATTTGAAAAGATGTTCGACATCCTTAGCCATCAGGAAAATGCAAATTAAAAAGCTTTCAGCTTCCACCCTATCCTAGACAGAATGGTTATTATCAAGAAAACAACACAGAGAAACCCTGTTTTGAAAACCAAAACCATCCACTGCTGATGGGGGTGTAGGAAATGAATCTTCATCCACTGTTTGTGAGGATGTAACTTATGCAACTGCTATGGAAATCAATATGAAAGTCCTCACAAGGGCTGGAACTAGAATTAACATATAAGCCAGCTACTCCACTCCTGGGCAAACCACAGACACTTGTACATCTTTGTTTACTGCTGCAAATTCACAGTAGGCCAGGAATAGAACTAGTCTAGATCACATATCACTGAATGAATGCATAAGAAAAATGTGCTACATATATAATACAACGGAATTTTATTTAGCTGTAAAGTTAAGTAACATTATGGCATTCACAAGAAAATGTATATGTCTAAAGATCCTATGTTCAGCAAAATACTCAGAAAGAAAAAAAAAAACCTGTTCTCTCTCCTATGCAGAAGGTAGTTGTGTCTCTGTGTGTGTGCATACATGTGTGAGTCTGTATGCATATATGCATGCATATGTATGTGTGTGGTGTGTATGTATGTGTCTGTATGTGTATTGTGTGCATGTGTGTGTCTGCATATATTTTTGTGTGTATGTCTGAATGTGTGTATGTGTCTGTCTGTGTGCACATATGTGTATGTGTCTGTGTGTCTGTATTTGTGTGTGTACATGTGAATGTATCTATATATGTTTCTGTGTGTGTGTGTGTGTGTGTGTGTGTGTGTGTGTGAACATGAGCATGGAAAGGGGATTATAGCAAGGGAAGGAAAAGATCAAAATGGGCCAAGAACAAGAGAAGGCAACAGAATATAAATGGAATATACATGCCATGAGGGCAGAGGAGAGGGGAGACAGGGGCAGCAGGGGGTAGGGAATGAAAAGAACGAAGCAGAGACTTGATGCCCTCTGAGCATGTACAGGGGGAGGAGGTCGCCCTCAGTCACCGTCATAGGGGAGGGGAGTAAGGGGGAAATGGGAGGGAGGGAGGAATGGGAGGATACAAGGGATGGGATGACAATGTAAATGTAATACGAATAAATTAATAAAATACATTTTAAAAAAGAAAGAGAAAAACAAAGCATAGAATGATACCTATGTCCAAAAGTCATGAAACCCATCTCTTTGCATATTAAGGAATTAATTTTAAAAATAAAAGCAAGTAAAAGGTGTTTTCTGAAAAAAAAAAAAAGACTTGCTATTTTAAGCTAATTTTAGGGATAATGTGTTATACAGCAATAAAAGCCTAATATAGGAAATTGGACATTGACTGTATAGTAACTAAGAACACAAGTTCTGAGCTGGGAGAGCAATGTTCAAGCTCTGGCTTCGCTGCTGACTAACCCTGTGGCTAAGGGCAATGAGCAGTCATGTGACTGCCTCAGTTGATTCATCTGTAAGATGGAAATAGTAGTAACACACTACTCATGATCACTGTGGCCTGGATTGTTACATCCTGAACACTTAAGAGTCCCATGCACACAGGAAATGACTGAGAAGTTTAGCTTCTGTTATCAAGTCACACAATATGGAAGTAAAATTAGACGTTCAACGTCATCAGAAGCCGCAGAAACAAACTAAAACCACAATGAGATCCCAGGAAATTAAGCCAAAGGTTAACTTCTTAGCTTAGCATGCAAGGGGAAGAGGCTCACAAAGCCCACCCTTCTCTGAGGGACCGCTGATGATTATTGGCAGCCAGGGGGCAGAGTGTCATTTTTTCCAGTACTGTGACCACTGAAAAGTTGGCCAGGCTCTAGGAAATAACCTCCCATTCACACCCGTGCAAGCAATTCTGTTGTTAAACTCGATATGTCACATTCAAGAAAGACATGAAAGTAGAAAGGGTGCTCTTTTCTTATATTTAACATCAAAGTGTGTGTGTGTGTGTGTGTGTGTGTGTGTGTGTGTGTGTGTATACATACATACATACATACACACTTAGACATACATGTATATTTGTGTTCCGGTTGATGGAACTGTTTTAAAAAGATTCATAGGTGTGGCATTGATGAAGGGAGTGTATCAATGGGGATGGCTTTGAGGTGTCAAAGGCCCAGCTCCTCTTCTCCTCTCCTCTTCCTCCTCCTCCCCCTTCTCTTCTTCTTCTTCTTCTTTCTCTTTCTCTCTCTCTCTCTCTCTCTCTCTCTCTCTCTCTCTCTCTCTCTCTCTCTTTCTCTCTTTCTCTCTCTCTCTCTCTCCCTCTCCCTCTCTCTCTCTCTCCCCAGCTTGTAGATCACTGTAAGTTCTCAGCTACTGCTCAAGCACCATGATTGCCTGCCTGCGTGCTGCCAAGGTCCCCATCATGACAGTCAGAAACTAACCCTCTGAGACTATATATAAGCAAGCCCTCACATAAATATATTCTTTTATAAAAATCCTTGGTCATGGAGTCTCTTCACCGAAACAGAACAGTATATAAAACAGCAGGGTGGAACTAGAAACAGTCATCCTCTGTGAAGTAGTCCAGACACAGAAAGACAAACATGTTTTCTCTCATTTTTGGATGTTAGTTTTGAATTTTCAGATATGTGTGTTTCACTTAGAATATCCTTGAAAGTCAGTACACTACAGAGCCATGAAGAGACACTTCAAAGAGAAGGGTGATCTAATGCACTGTTATAAAGGGAATAAGAGAACAGGAAACACTAAACTAGGGTCACAGTATGGATGGTGGGTTGGAGGAAAGCTTATGCGGAGGGATACATAACACTAATGACTTTTTGAAAAAGACATATGGGACCCCCCAATCATTACAAACTTTTGCTCTTGGTCACACTCCAGAACTTGATAGCAAGATTCTATTGGTGGTGATATGACATGCTTCAGCCATAGACCATGATGGCATCTGGCTGCTTCTGACCTGGAAGCTCTATCCCTACTGGTTAGCATTTGTAGTGCTAGAACGTGCCTTGTGATACACCACAGGAGAAGAGTAATCATCAGTCCTGCCTAGAGATGAAGCCTGTGAGCCACAAGCACAATTGGCATGAGAGGACACACCCACTGATACAATAGAGGCCTGAGTCTCTTGTGAATAATCAACTACTTCCTGAATTGACCTATGTCCCACTCCCTAAGATGAAACCTAAACCTGGTATCATTGTCAGGCTAAGAATCTATGGCTAGACAAGTCATAGCCACTGAGGGACACGTCTATTGTGCTGCTAATTGTACCTAGTATTAAACTGACTCCCAGTGACTGATCATTGTACCCATAGGTCCACCCACATCTAGAAGCTTCTATTTGCAATAGATGGTGATTAACACAGTAACCTATAACTGGTCTACAAGAAACTACAGAATAAAAATTTTTTAAAATATATATATACTGCACCCCACCCTGCAAGTCTCAAAAATAATGTATATAAAAGTGCCTTAGAGTTTTGGGGTTTTTTTGGTTTTTTTGGTTTTTTTTTTTTTTTTTTTTTTTTTATGGTGGCATGCAGGCAGACATGGTGCTGGAGAGGTAACTGAGAGTTCTACATCTGGATCCTCAGGCAGCAGGAAGAGACAGTGAGCCAGTAGATCTGCCTTGAGCTTTTGAAACCTCAAAGCCCGCCCCCAGTGACATACTTCCTCCACCAAAGCCACGCCTCCTAACAGTGCCACTCCCTATGGGCCTATGGGGGCCATTTTTATTCAAACTGCCACAGAAAGCATATAAGAGCCTGAGGTGTTGGATGACTAGGAAGTCGTCCTGGACACTGCAGGGTGGGCAGCTTCACATGTGAACCCACATCGGCTGTGGTAGCATGCACAAAACCTGTGCAAGCCCAAGCTAGAACAAATTGCAGCACGGAGAGGGGAGTAGGGCACACCCTCCCATGCCATCCTTGGAACTACTTGCAATTGTTATGGAGAGACAGTTTTCTCCAAAAGTATAACCCCCTGGTAAGCTGATCACTCTCTAGTGGAAGTTCACATATCCAAGAATAGTTGAGTTGAAAAAATTTGTCCTAAATAATTTTTTTTTTAAATTAAAGACACGAAGTTGGATAGTTATAAAGAGGGTGTGAATCAAGGAAGAGTTGGGGAAGAAATGATGAATATGATCAAAACACACTGTATGGGCTAGGAGTGGTAGTGAACATCTTTAATCCCAGCACTCGGGAGGCAGAGGCAGGCAGATCACTGTGAATCCGAGGCCAGCCTGGTCTACAAAGCAAGTCTCAAAAAAAAAAATTCAGTTATGTTGGGCTAGCGAGACGGTTTAAAGGTTAAGAGCCTAACTGCTCTTCCAGAGGTCCTGAGTTCAATTCCCAGCAACCAAATGGTGGCTCACAACCATTTATAATGTGATCTGATGCCCTCTTCTGGCCTACAGGTGTACATGCAGGCAAACACTGTACACATAATAATAAACAAATCTTTTTTAAAAAAAGAGGTACTGTAGGCTCATCGTCCAGCCTCTATTTTATTTTATTGTGAGACAAGGACTCAAATACCACTGGCTGGCCTCGAACTCTAAGTAGTGAAGATTGCTTCAGCTTTTCTTGCACTTTTGATCATCCTACCTCTCTCTCCCAAAGGCTGAGATTACTGTCACATATGCCCATGCCAGTTTATCAGATGCTGAAAGAATCTACTTAAGGGCCTGCATTTCAAAGTTCTTAGAATAGTTACAGCCAAAGCTCAGAGCACACCTCCACCTGTTGTGAACATTGAAACAACAGACTGTTTTACAAGGAAGATTCAAAACAGGTGAGAACCAGAGTCACAAAAGAAGAAAGGGGGCGGGGAATCAAGCAAGAGTGGTGGCATACACCTGGGAGGCAGAGGAAGGTAAGTCACTGTGAGTTTCAAGCTAGCTTGTGTTGCATAGAGAAACTCTGTCCCTTTAAAAGGAGGAGGAAAAGAGAGAAGGAAAGAAAGAAAGAGAAGAAACAAAGAAAATACAAATACAAATGTGGTCTACCAGCTAGCCATCTTCTGTTGGTAGCCTTCAAAGGAGGATGGTCAGTCAGCCCACTAGGACCTTCTGTGCCCTGAATCAAATGGGGTCCTCATTCCTCAAAGCATACTCCAGTTTCCAACTTATATGCCCACTCAGGAAAAGGCTGTGGACTCCTTTGCAGTTGTTCAGACACTCCACCAGACCACAAGGATGACGCCAGCCATAACCCATGGCACAACTTCCATTTGAATCGGAACAAGACAGAAAATTCTCATCTACTCAAAATGGGAGACTCCTGCCAGTCAGGTGGACCAAGCTATGTTCTTTGATCTTTGAAAGGGAAAGAAGTAAAAACAAGCAAGAAGACGGAGAGGAAGAAGGAAAATTTTCCTGGAATCAACAACAAAAATAAGTAAAGGACATTGAAGACTTCTCTCAGGGAATCCTTAGGGGGAAAAAGTGGATGAGATAGGCAGTCATGTTTAAGGAACTCCATTTGGTGGTCCCAGCTTCAGTAGATCTCATAGTCTCCAAAAGATATTGCTCAAGTCAGGGTCTTTGGCATAGAAGTGATAGAAGCAAAACTGAGCCTCTGCAACTAACCTTTGACAACTGAGCTGTCTCCCATTCTCAGGGCTTTTGAGACAGTTACCCAGAATTCTAAAATTTCTGCACTCAAGTGATCGCCCCACCCACCCCTGCCCAGTGCAGTGGCCAGAGTGGGTGGGACTACAGTGTCATGCCACCATGTTTGATTGCCTTTGTGTTTTAATTTCCAAATAATGTTGAGCATGGTGTTTGTTGTTTGTTCTGTGGGCTTGTACTTCAAGGTATAACCTTTTGTGACGTGCCTGTTTGTGGAAGGTGGATTTTACTCAAAGTTTCCTAAAGAAATGAAGGCATTGGCTATATTACACAACCCAGAGCAACCCCTCTCACAAAATACCTCCTGTAAAAGCATTTCTTCCTTCTCATGAATTACTGCATTTTTCCTCTTCTATATTGTGCCACAAAGATAAAAACATAAAAACATTCTCAGCCGAAAGAAGTTGGGGAAGGGGGAAGAATGAATAAAATATGTCACATGAAAACATTTTTAATAATTTTTTTAATTTCTCAATTTCTTCCCAACCTCCACTGAGGAAATCTCTTCATTCCTATTCCACAAGATTCTGTGAGACCTTAAGGCTCTTTACCCACAGATCTTAAGCACCTTTCTCCAGAAAGCCATCTTCCTGCCCCCTTGTTGGTTGGTTGTTGTTTGTTTACTTGTTTGTTTGTTTGTCTGGTTTGAGACACAGTCCTGCTCGGCAGCCCTGACTATCTTGTGTAGAGGGGGCTAGCCAAGAACTCGAAGCACTCCTCCTGCTTCTGCCTCCCATGGGCTGTATTTACAGGTATATAACACTATGCCTGGCAAACTATTGTTTCTATAGTGTTTTGCCTCCCTACCTTACAAGGGAAGCAACTTGTTTATCTTCACTGTGGTCCTAAGAATGCAGCCAAGGCCTCTGTGAATGTCAGGTAAGCACTCTGTCACTGAGCTTTACCTCCATCTGTTTGCTTTTTGAAATGGAGGTTCACTGTGTTGTTACCCAGGCTAGTTTCAAATTCATAGGCTCCCTTATGCCTGAGCCTCTCCAGTACTAAGGGAAGTACCAACACTTCTAGCCTAAGTAACTTTAATATAACCAATTTCCTACCCCCAACCCTGCTTTCTAAGTTAAAAACCAACATCCTTCCTTCAAAAACCTAAAAACAAAATCACTGTATCATCCAGATACACTACTCCTGGCCATAGATCCAAAGGGAGATGGTACACGGAAGAGATGTTTGCTATCTCTGTTCCCAATGACCAAGACGTGAAATAAGCCTAGGTGCCCTTCTATAGGAGGAGCGACACAACATAAAAACAGAGGGGAGCAGCAGGGACTCAAGGAGGTGAGGAAGAGAAGAGAAAGGTAGGTAGGCACAATTGCGTATGCTGGTAAGAAATATCACATATATAATTAACATGTGTTAATGAGAACGAAAACCCAATCTGCTTTACTCAGCCCATCAGATGACTTTTTCTATTTTATGAAATGAAACTTTATCCAATTCTAGAAGGAAAATAAAGCCAGTTACAATTGTAACACTTGGGCAGAGACGGTAGTTCAGTTTTAGGGCACTTACCTAAAATGCATGTGTGCGCGCATGTGCACGTGTGCGCGCACGCACGCACACATGTCTTTAAAACTTCACATTTGCAATTTTGTCCTTTGTTACCATTGAATGCCTTACAAGGATGTGTAGGTGTAGTTTTAAAATCTATTTTTATTTTGGTTTCTTATATCTCTTTTTCCCTTCACTTCAATCCCTTCCAACACTCCAACACCAGGTAGAAGAGAAAGAAGGTTTGTGAGAAGGGAAGTAGTTTCCCTCAGCTACTTCTTGCTGTTTAGGGTCATCCTGATCCTCAGGGAAAGTCCAATCCAGGGCTCAGGGTACCTCCAACTTCTTCTCATCAAACTGCATCAATAGCAGCCAGGAGGAGCAGAGGGGAGCAGCAGCATTCTTCTTCCTTCTCTGAGCCCACCCCCAATCCCGTCTCTCCCGGGGTCTGGCATTTATTCCCTCTCTAGAGTCCTCAGAATTTAACTGCAGCTGGCAAATACCACACCCTCTTCAGAGCTGCACAGGGCAAATAGTCTGCTGCTGTGGACAATTCCATATCCCACACCTGGGATTAAAACAAAAACATGTTAAATAACATAACTGAGAAACCAAAACTTCCATAACAAGGCTGTCAGGCACATAGAAGGTTATCAGCAAATATTTGCTAAAATGGAGTACTAGGAATTTCCCAGATTTCAGACACACTCAGTAAAAACCCTTGAGCTAGGCCAGCAGACCCCATTCTACCTCCACTATGAGCAGACAGATCCTGTTACCTACTCTAAATAAACCAGTTTCCACCAGAGATGCTGAAGGCCACACTTCCTGGCAGATTTGGGGAAAAAAAAAAAGTATCTTGATCTCTCCTGAGAGTCTTTCTGGAACACACACACACACACACACACACACACACACACACACACACACACACACACGCACGCACCTACTTCATCAGAAAAAGAGGCAGGTAGCCCAGAGGCTGTTGACAACCACCTTGTAGTACAAGAGGAAATGAGAGGGAACCAGCCTCAGGGTGAAGAAGACAGAGAAGACAGACAAGGAAGAACTTGGGTTCATGGTGACATGAAGTCACAACATCTGCCCAACCCTTAAACTCGTCCCACTGTTTGCATAGGCCAATAATCTCCTTTACCAGCTAAGCCACTTGAGTTCGGAGTTGCACTATTCCCAGCGGAGCACATCCCAACACAGAAAGGCCAGGTTTGTTCTAGGTCAAAGGAGCTGAAAAGCAAAGATGTAGAGAAAGGACTCAGCCTGGCTCCCAGCTTGGCCGCTGGAGCTCAGGACAAGAGGAAAACATTCAGGTAATGGGGCCGAAGAGGTACATGAGAGCCACAAGAGCATACCAAATGTGTAGCAAAAAAAAGACACACAGACTGTATCCCATGCCTACAAAGAAGGAATCCGGGGATATGAGAATAACTTGCTCCAAATATCTACTTTACACACATTCCTAGAGGACTTGAAATGGTTGAGAATGCAGGCTGAGAAAATGCTTAACCCAGGAAAGTGATCGTGAAACCCCGATAGGCTCTAAGAGTTAAGATGTAAAGGAGATAAATCCAGAGACAAAGATTCCTAGAGGCCAACTCCACGAGGCTCTGCTACCTGCGGTCTGCGGGGAAGTAAGGGAGGAGAAGGAGGAGTCTGGCTCTGCCTACCTCTCTAGCTGGGTTTCTGGCAGCTGGTGGCACCATTTGTTGACATGGGGAGTGCAGATGGAGTTCCATTTTTGACATGTTGGGTATCAGGGGCTGTGGGATGTGCAAGGGTTGTTTGGAAGGCACAAAGATGTCCCCACATGGTGCTTTTAAACTGTTTTTCTAGTGGCTTAAAATAACACAAACTTACGATAGGTCAGGAGCCGGCACGGGTCGCACTGTGCTGACCACTGCTTTGGGGAATCTGTTTCCTTTCCTCTCCCAGTCTACCTAGCAACTCTGTACTCCTTGGCTCAAATCTCCCTCTCTCCTCCTACAAAGCCAGCAGCTTCCTCACAGTTTCCTGGGCCATGTTTCCATCTGCATCCGTATTTACCAAGTTAAATTGTGCTGCCTGGATAATGCAGGATATTGGCCCCATCTCAAGGCCCTTTATCTTGGTCATACTTTCTAGGTTTCTGTTACCATATAAGATAAATAGCCACAAATTTTGGAAATTTGGATATGGACATCTGTGGGTGGGTTTTGGGTTTTTTTGTTTTGTTTTTGTTTTTTTTGTTTTTTTTTTTTTTTAAGCACTGTCCCTGTTCAGACTGCACGGCCCAGACAGGGTTGGGAGCAAACACAATGCCTTGGAGGGAGCATCCAACTAACTCACTAACTCACTCCAAGAAGCAAGAGGGTATGGGCGCACTAGGGAATAGCTAGTATACTGGGCCTGTCCTGGTGGACTGTGTATCTGTCAGTGTGCCTCAGAAAGGCAATGAGTTAGTATGGAGAGATATTTAAATGAGTGCTAATTAGTGGAATTTCTATTACCATTTGGCAGGACCCATTTGGGGAAATGAGTTAGGCCGTAGTCAGGAAATTGAGCTCTGGTATTCTAGACCCTAGAACTAAAAACAAAAGTCATAGCATGGTATGTCCTGGCCCCATTTGGCCAGAAAAGCTGCTTACCTCCATGGCCAGGTAGCTTTGGCTTTGACGTGGGTTGTTAGAGAAAACTGGCACAGGGAGGAGGGCTTTCAAACTTTTCACATCAGTCACCAGAGCTGGATGACTATATTTTACAGGAAAAAAAATCTAATTTACTTCCTTTCTTGAAAAATCATAATATCTGATCCTATTGGGCCACTATCCTATAAATGTACTTGTGTTTGCAGGAAGGGAGTATATATGTGTGCAGGCATACCTGTAGGGTGTGTGCGTGTGTGCGTGTGTGCGTGTGTGCGTGTGTGCGTGTGTGTGTGTGTGTGTGTGTGTGTGTGTGTGTTATGTGCATGTATGTGCATGTATGTGCATATGTAGGTGTGGATGCTCACACCTGGAGACCTGAGGAGGATATTGCATCTCTTCCTTTATCACTCTGCATTATGCCCTTGAGACAGGATCTGCTGCTGAACACGGAACTTCCTGGTGTTCAGCGAACTGGCTGGCCACCCACCACCAGTCCTAGGGTTACAGGCCCACGTGCTCACGCTCAGATTTTTGGCATGGGTGCTGAGGATGCACCCTAGAGTCCTCACGCTTGTATGACAATGCACTTTACTGGCTGAGCTATCTCTTCAACCATATATAATAAAGTCAAATTGTGCATAGGCCATTTATTCATTATAATCATGCCCCTCCCTGTTAACCCACACACAGCCTGCTCTCATATGGTTTGCTTCTATTTGAATCTGCAACACACACACACACACACACACACACACACACACACACCCATGCAATTGATGTCCTTGGAATATCACCCCTGAATCAAGTTTCCATCACTGCCAGCTACTACACTTATAAGGTACATTTCCCGTGGCATCTGAAGCCCCTGCCCTGAGCCTCGTCACCAGACTCAAGACCTAGACACAGTTCCTTTCTCCTGCCATGAGGTTGCTTGCTACACCCTTGTTGCAAAGGGAGCGTTTTTTCAGCATCTTCTTCCTTTCTTGCCTTTGTTTGACCTTCTTCCTTCTTATACAAGAACAGGAGGCCTAGATACAGCCCACTGGGCTACCCTGGAAGGAACTGAAGCCTCAGCCTTCCAGATAGATGCACATGCTCACACGAAGCTGTCACAGCACGCCAGCGAACCAGGGCGGAGGCTGGTATGTCACACTTTTGCTTTCTTTTCTTAGCCCCTGTTATCTACCACCTCCACCAAGCCCTGCCAACCTCCTACACACGCGCACACACACACACTCCTGCACACACAGCACATGCTCTCTAAGCGAGCACCCTCCCACAGGCCAAAGTTTCCTTACTTCCCAAATCACACCTCTGCCAAAGTAGCCTCTTCCCTCCCCTTTCATTTTTTTCTCCTGTTTTAAAAAAAAAATTTTTTTTCACATTCAGCTACACCAAAAATCCATAGGAAGGAACTTGATACAGAAAGAAGCTGCATTTGAAAATGCAATTTGAGCTGAAATATTAAAGTGAGTAAAATTGAACCTTGCTGCCTTGGTCTATTTAGGCTACGGTAAGCCATCAGGCCAGGCATGGTGGCAGCCCTGTGTTATTTAACTACTTGGGAGGCTGAGAAAGTACTGTCATTGCAGGCCAGGAGTTTGAGACTAGCCACGGTAACATAGCACAATTCTATCCTGTCTTGAGTTTAATTTTTTTTTTTTTTTTTTTTTTTTTTTTTAGTTTAACCGTTGTTTGTGTTTATATAGGAAAAGAAAGCTGAAACTTTCTGGTATCTTTTGACTGGACCACCCCACCAAATACCACTTCACTGGAGACTCAGGGGTCCACAAATGATTTGGGGTGGAGACTACCAAAACATTCAGTGGAGTGTATCGTCTAAGGGTTTTGGCCTTATGAGAGAGAACCTTGCTGGATAAGATGGTGGATGAAAACTATCAGTGCAAGATGAGTCCTGCCTGGTGCCACATGGAGAGGAAGGGCCATAGCATTCCTGAGAGGATCCCAGACACCCAGAGGGTCTGGGCATCACTAAGGTGAGCAAGTAAGGTGGAGAGATGGAAGAGAAAGAGAAGCAAAAAAAAAAGAAAAGAAAGAAAGAAAGAAAGAAAACCATGTGCACAACAAAGAGAGACGGAACTGGAGAAACAGCCTGACGTGAGTAGCCACTGACGCCAGCTGAGGCCATGGGGGAGGCAGGACCATCCTTCCTATGGTCCTGCCAAGAGCCATTGTCTGGGGTCATAGCCCTGCAACAGTGGGAGTCCCTAGTCTGGGCTGCCACCTGGGGCTATGTTGATGTCTGAGAGCTGTGTAGAGCTGGCCCCACCCCCACCCCCACCCCCTCACTGCCCATTCCTGTGTGGAGTCATGGGAGAGATGCCCCGCTCCCTGGCTCACCCCTAACCACCTATGGCAGGCTGAAGAGCTGGCCCCACCCTTATCCTCTGCAGCTTGGGGGAGCTGGCCCAGAGAGCCTAAGGGAGGAAGCAAGGAAGCTGACCTCTCCCCTTACTGGCTGCAGCATTTAGAGGTCTGGCCCCACACCTCATCTGGGTGGCACAGTACAGCTGGCCCGGGTGGCATGGGCACAGGTAAGCCAACCCCAAGGAGGTAAGCACAAGAAAGCTGGCCATGTGGTGACCTGAATGAGGGAGAGATGCCCTCCTCCCCCAGATCACCCTCAGAGATGGCTATGTTCCTTGCTGGCTGCAGCATTGGGTGAGCTATCCAGGGCAAGGCTGGAGAACCCACCCTGGTGCTATGGGACAGCTGGCAGACTGACCAGCTCAACTATTACCAGACCCAGATCCAGGGCTTTGAGTTGGCCCACCCCAACCTCTACCCCATCTACGAACTGCTGGAGTGCATGAAAGGACCAGTCCTGAGGGTCCAAAGCTGCAGGATCTCCATGACACAGGGCAACAACAAGATATCTGAGAGGAGTCCCCATGAAGACCCACTATTAATAAGGTATCAGAAGCCTGAGGCCTTGAACCAGACTCATTGCAATGAACATTTGCAAGTAAAGATGTGTGGACAAACGGGTATACTGTAGGATATACCGTGACACATTACAGCTTTCACAATGAGATTTCTTTTCTTTTTTTTTTTTGAGACAGGGTTTCTCTGTGTAGCCTTGGCTGTGCTGGACTCACTTTGTAGACCAGGCTGGCCTCGAACTCATAGTGATCCACCTGCCTCTGCCTCCCGAGTGCTGGGATTAAAAGCATGCACCACCACGCCCGGCTCACAATGAGATTTTTTTTTTTAACTTTTTATTAATTCTTTGTGAGTTTCACATCATGCACCCCAGTCCCACTCATCTCCCCATCTCCCTATCCCCTCATATCTGCCCTTTGCCCTCGCAGCCTCCCCCAAAAATAAACACACACATACACACACCCCCCAAAAAAGCATAGAAGACATCATCGTGAAAGCTGTAGTATGTCACTGTGTGTCCCATAGTATATCTCTCTGTCTATCCATTTTCACTTGAAAATATCTAGTTCAAGACCTCTGGTTTAGCCATGCGTGGTGCTGCACGCCTTTAATCCCAGCAATGGGAGAGGCAGAGGCAGGCGGATCTCTGTGAGTTCGAGGCCAACCTGGTCTACAAAGAGAGTCCAGGGCAGCCAGGGCAACATAGAAATACCCTGAGGGGAGGGACAAAAAAAACAAAAAAAACAAAAAAACAAAAAAAACTCTGGCTTATGTGACACCATCAATATTAGATCCTCACGAGACTACTCCTAGTTACCCTACTGTTGCCCAGTCCCATGAAGATCCTGTAGCTTTGGATCAGCAGGATTGGCTCCTTCACACATCCCAACCAGTCACAGATGATATAGATTTGGGGGTGAGCCAACTCAGGATTTGGGCTTGAGTAGTAGCTGAGCTGGTCACTGCACCAGCTCCCCCTTATCTGTACAACCAGGGTGAGTTCTCAGCACTGCTCCAGCTAGGCTACCCAATGCCACCATTGGCAGGAGGCAGGATCAGCTCTCCTGTTTTCATGCCCTCGGGCCAGTTCACCCACACCAATGCCTCCAGAGCCAGCTGTGCTGTCTATTCAAGCTGCGGGGGGGGGGGGGGGGGGACCCACTCTCCCAAGTGCTGCAGCCTGCGAGGGGCTAGACCAGATCACTTGTTCTCACACCCTTGGGGCTGGCTTACCTGCACCCCACCAAGAGGGTCAGCTCTGCTGTGCTGTTCATGTGAGGTGAAGGGCCAGCTCTCCCAAATACTACAGCTGGGTGAGGGGCAGGGATAGCTCTCCCAAGCTCATGACCATATGGATAGCTTTCCCAATTGTTGGAGCTGGTAAGGGGTGGAGGGGAGGTAGGCATAATAACTGTTCCCATGTCACCCCAAGACAGATAAGTGGTGGGGTCAGCTCTCCCACTCTCACTCCCTTGGGGCCAGCTAATCCACACCCCTGCCACCAGGCTAACTCCACTGTGCTGCCAGGGCCAGGCACAGGGCCTGCTCTCCTGAGTGCTGCTGATGGTGAGAGGTGGGGCCACCTCTCCAGATCACTGCAGCCAGTGATGGGCGGGGCCAGTTCTGCACAACCCCTAGATACCTACGTGATCCCCTGGCTGCCCCAACCAGGTTCTGTAGTGGAAATATGAGCTATGGACACTGACATCGACCACTGCTGGTGCATAGCTACAAACCCAGA
Organism: Acomys russatus; assembly: GCF_903995435.1. Taxonomy (NCBI): domain Eukaryota; kingdom Metazoa; phylum Chordata; class Mammalia; order Rodentia; family Muridae; genus Acomys; species Acomys russatus. The sequence goes on from NC_067138.1 coordinate 17,145,235, forward strand.
CTGACCCTCAGTAGCAGCTTGGGCTGGGCTGGCCACTCATAGCAGGCTATTCTTCTCCAGCCTTGAGTCTCCAGTTCCACCTCTCTCCCTAATGCTCAAACTGCTCCACTTCTTTTTCTCTCCCATCTGCCCACCGCATGCATACTTACACATTGTGGTGGCTCCCACTGCAGGCTGGCCACATGGCTGGCAGGCCCAGGGTGACAATCTCCATCATCACCGTGTGGTATGGCAGCACTCAGGTGTGCGTGGCCCGCCTGTGCCATGGGGTGAAGGGAAGTCAGCAAGTCTTGTCTGTCTCCCTCCTCCCATGCTGTGCTGCCTAGATTTGATTTAATTTGATTTTTTTTTTTTTTTATGAGTCCTAGGTATGAGACAGCTTTGGCCACCAAGCCAGGCGTCAAGCTAGGATGAACAAAGGACTGCCATTTGCTCTGTCCCTGACTGATGTGATAGCACACCATCAACAAGGTATCTCTTTTCCCATTGACTGGGTTTCTTGTTTGTTTGTTTGTGGTGATTTTTTTCTTTTGTGGTAGAGGAGCACAAAGAAATAGGATGACTATGAAGGGAAAATGAGTGAGATTGGGGTGCATGATGTGAAATTGACAAAGAATCAATAAAATGTTAACACATATGCAATAAAAACTATATATGTGGGAGGCGGTGGCTCATGTCTTTAATCCCAACACTTGGGAGGCAGAGGTAAGTGGATTTCTGTGAGTTCCAGTACAGCCAAGGCTGCACAGAGAAATCTTGTCTCAGAAAAAACAAAAACAATATGTGCCCTGGGGAGCCTGCAAACAAATGCATTTCTGACAGATCAAGGGTTGTACGGCTCCTGGGTGGTGGTGGGACATGCCTTTAATCCCAGGAGGCAGAGGCAGGTGAATCTCTGAGTTCAAGTCCAGCCTGGTCGACAGAGTGAATTCCAGGATAGCCAAGGCTATACAGAGAAACCCGGTCTCAAAAACAAAACAAAACAAAACAAAAACAAGAAGACTTTTTTAAAAATGTGAAATGGCCATTGTACTGATTTGTTTTCTGTCAACTTGACACAAGCAAAGCTCGTGTGGGATGAGGGAACCTTAACAGGAAATACCTCTATCAGACTGGTTGATGACTGGCATGAGAGAATCCAGCCCACCATTGGCAGCCCACTCCTGGAGCAGTGGTCCTGGGTTAAATAAGAAAGCAGGCTGAGCAAGCCATGAAAAACAAGCCAGTAAGCAGCGTTCTTTCATGGTCTTTGTTTCAGTTTCTGGCACCAGGTTCCAGCCTTGACTTCTTAATGGCTGACCCCTGCTTCTCTGCACACAGAAGCCCGGAGTGCTCTCTCCCTCCTCGCCTGAAAGCTTGCTGCTCTCATTAGCAATCTGGCTCCATCAGGCCCGCTCGTGAACATGAAGGAAACAGAAGCTTTTCACTTCCTTTGCCTTAAGCTATTGCTTCCTTTCTTGGCTTTCAGGTTGATAATTGAATCTTATACAGGAAAAATGTGTTTCTTCACATTAACCACATTTGGGCTATATTTAGAACAGCGCGCCTCTCCTGTTCTCCATTACCGATAACATCTTACAGGCTGTGGATATTTTTAAGAGGATTAGTGAACTGCGTGTGGTGGTGCACGCCTATAATCACAGCCCTCGGAAGGTCGCAGCAGGAAGATTACAAGTTCAAGACCAGCATTGGCTACCACAGAAAATTTTAGGTCATTCTGAGATAAATATGACCCTGTTTCAAGAAAGGAAAAAAAAGTATTGCAATTTAAAAAGTCACCAAAGAAATTTAAACAACAGCAAAATGATGGTGTGTATGTGTGTGCATTGGTACACAAACACACACACACACACACACACACGAGACTGAACTCAGTGCCTTCCTTTATATAAAGCACGCACTTTATCACTGAGCCACACACTCAGTCCAAGGCAACTGTTTTTGCTCACCAGATTAGAAAATTATTTTTAATCGATAATGAATAATTTTTCCCTTAATACAGCTGTAGTTTCATCCAATACAGAGAAACGCAAGTAGTAAGAAACCAGACACATGCGTTCATATTTTCATCAAGTATTTATTAAAGTACTACTAGGTATCAGGCACTGGATAGATGAAAGGGACACAGTGATGATCAAAAACAGAGCCCATGCTCTTGTACTGATTGCAGTCTAAGGAGGTCTTTGGCTATTGAGTAATCACACTAATTAATCTAAATTAGTCATTCTGTAAGAGACCACTAGGTGTCCCCACTATCCATTCAGAACTCCAAGTCCATGCCTGTGCCCAAATAAGGACATTTTTTTCAGTCTCCTCTACAGCTAAATGTACTCACACAACCAACGCTTTGTTAAGGAAGAAGTGAGCAAAAGTATTAGTGCAAGCCTTCTCAGGCCATGCTCTTACAAGAAATAGGCACTGAGTGTGGTGGCAGACGCCTTTAATCCCAGCACTTGGGGAGACAGAGGCAGGCGGATCTCTGTGAGTTCAAGGCCAGCCTGGTCTACAAAGCAAGTACAGGACAGGCAAGGCTACACAGAGAGACGCTGTCTCAAAAATAAAAAAGGAAAGAAGAATGGATAGATGGATGAATGGATGGAAGAAGAAATAAGAGAGAGAGAGAAAGAAAGAAAGATGGATGCGATATAGAGTCCTCCCAGAATGTACTGGTGGGATCCACAGGGATGACTGTGCCCAAAAGTAAATTCAGACAAACCTTGGACTGCTTAATTAAAACCCAGGGGGGAAATCCATCTTATTAAAGTACCTATCAGTTTCTGTTTCTGGAGCAAATCTAACAACAAAGATGGGAGTTCTGGGGACCAGGGGTGCTGCCCTGTCCATAGAGTACTTGTGTAGCAGACACAGTACCCTGTGTTTGATCCTTTAGGACCACGTGGTAGCACATGCCTGTAATCCCAGCACTTAGGAGGTTGAGGCAGAAAGGTCAGAAGATCGAGTTCATTCATCCTCAGGTATGCAGTGAGTTTAAGGCCATTCTGGGATGCATAAGATGCTTTCTCAAAACAAAGAGAAAACAGTTCTGGAGAAAAAAAAAAAAAAAAAAAAAAGGCCTGCAAGGGACCATGTTGTTTTTTAAGGAAATGGACATTGGATGCACCATCGGGAAGCTGTCAAAGGATTTTAAGCAGAGTAATGAGCAGGTACAGAGGTTGAAAGCAGTCTTCTAAAATCCACCATAAAAGTTGAGCATGATATGTATGGATATTGCTGGGCAGTGGTGGCTCACACTTTTAATGGCATTTGTAAAACTGCTTTTTATCTGTCTGTTGGGATGAGTTGGGGCTAATGATTTAATCCCTTGTAAAACTCTGCATGTGTGTTTCTGTATCACATGTGTGCCTAGTACCCATGGAGGCCAGAAGAGAGCAGCAGATCTCTTGAAACTGGAGTTAGAAATACTTGAAAACTATGCAGGTGGTGGGACTCGAATTTGGATCCTCTGAAAGAGCAGTTAGTGCTCTTAACTTCTGAGTCATCTCTCCAGTCCCCAGTCCTCCCCTTCCCCTTGTTTGAGTCAGGGTCTCTCTATGTAGTCCTGCACACACCGACCTTGTATATGCAGAAATTCAGCTGCCTTTGTGCTGCGATTGAAGGTGTGCACTGTTATGCCTGGCCCCATGTTACTATATTTTAAATGGCTGTGTAATCTCCACATACTATACTATGCTCTTCGTTACTCTAGTTTAAATTGTGTGCGTAATCTCTCTGTGCTCTCTGCACCAAGCACAGTGAGTGGCATGGACTAGAACTCAGAACACACGCATTGAATGACTAGAGAGGCCATTACATGCCAGCTATAAAGCGAAGATCATCTCTCAGTGCTCCGCTCATCCAGGCATAAGTTTTGTTAGCAGAGTCCTAAGGCAAAGGCTTACTTCTGGGAGACCTGGTGGACCAGCCTCAGCCCCTTGCCCAGCCAATCCAGCAGGAGACTCATAGCAATGAAGCATAAAAGGGATTTCTTTATAGTGTAGCCGGACTGGGTTAACACCCTAGTGCTGACTTTGGGGTATCAACAATAGTTTGAGGGTGATATAGGAAAAGAAAAATAGCAAGATTCAAGCAGGTACAGGGCATGAGGAAAAGGGTAACTCTGAAAAGAATGAATCTGAGAGAATAAACATAGAGTTAGTTCAGTCAAGGAACGCATCTTCCTTCAGGTCTCTGACAGTGACTGACAGGGAAGCGGTGCTTCACAGCTTAGTGAGAGCTGGATAATGTTAGTCAAAAATTAGAAATAAGCCCACTCTCTCACTCTCCACTCTGAGGGAAATTTTTATTCACAGAGAATTAGGGATTAGGAGAAATGTGAAAGGAACCCCTCAGTTTGACAACCAACTGACAAGGCTGCTGAGACACACGAGGCAGGAGCCATTTTTCTTTGCATTGGAAGTAAGTTAATGTGGTTAACCATGAATTTTTAAATAAGGCAATAGGCTCAGAAGGAAAAGATGCTAATCTTAGAAGTTTTTAAGAAGAATTCAGGGGCTGGAGAGATGGCTCAGAGGTTAAGAGCACTGGCTGTTCTTCCAAAGGTCCTGAGTTCAATTCCCAGCTAACACAAGGTGGCTCACAACCATCTATAATGAGATCTGGTGCCCTCTTCTGGTGTGCATGTGTGCGTGCAGACAGAATATAATTAAAAATGAAAAAAAAATAAATAAAAAGAAGAAGAATTCAGACACAGATGAGTAACACCTGTAATGCCAGCAGTTGTGAGACAGAGCAGAAAGATCAAAATCTGGGACCATGGTCAGGGAGAAACAGCTCAGCAGTTATGAGCACGTGACGCTTTTGCAGAGGACCCAGGTTCGGTTCCCAGCATTCATGTGATGCCTCACAACTGTCTATAACTCCTCTCCAGGGGATCCAGTCACCTCTGCAGGCACCAGACACACATGTGGTGTTCATATATACATGCAGGCAAAACACTAGACATATAAAATAAAAATACATAAATCTTTAAAAGTTCAAGACCAGATGAAGCTGCATAGTGAGATCTGGTCGCCAAATAAATAAAAAGGCAAAAGTGAGGGACAAGAAAATTATAAAACGGGGCTGGAGAGATGGCTCAGTGGTTAAGAGCACTGTCTGCTCTTCCAAAGGACCTGGGTTCAATTGCCAGCACCTACATGGCAGTCTGTAGTTCCAGTTCCAGGGGTTTTTGGCGCCTTCATAGCAATGCACATAGAATATAATTAAATAAATTATTTTTAAGAAAGAAAAGAAATTTATAAAACAATACAAGCCGCTTACCTTAGCTTCTCACTGTCCTTAGCTAAGCTGAGCATTTGCTTTGCGCTCTCCCAGACACACACAGCCATCTTGTTTACTAACTGGTGTTTGGTTTTCTCATATTTATTCACATAGTTTGTCTTTTAAACTTTAGAATGCTAAAGTGTAGTTTTTAAGGCAAGCAAGGTGGCTCACGTCTTTAATCCCAGCACTCAGGAGGCAGAGGCAGGTGGACCTCTGTGAGTTCGAGGCCAGCCTGATCTACAGAGCAAGCTCCAGGACAGCCAAGGCTACACAGAGAAACCCTGTCTTGAAAAAAAGGGGGTAATTTTTAACTTTATGTAACTATGTTCCTCTGACTTGGAATTAAGCTACTTTATCTTCCCTATTAAATTTTGCTGAAAAACAGTTTAAGAAGCTGCACGTGTAAAGTACATAGCCTGAAACTGAGTAGCCAAGATGGGCCAAGAGTTCGAAATCCCTCTCCTTAACCTCTGGAACGCTGAAAGTTGGCTTGTATTCAAGGAAGATGTCAAAAGAGGGGAAAGAAAAAGCTGCACTTTTTGAGTTGGGACTCAGAATAATGAACAGACTTAGGAGTGAAAATCCATAAGTAAAAATATAGAGGGGCTTCTGAGGTGTATAGGAACATTGTCTCATTAAAGAAATGTAACTGAGTCGGGTGTGGTGGCTCACACCTTTAATCCCAGCACTCGGGAGGCAGAGGCAGGCAGATCTCTGTGAGTTTGAGGCCAGCCTGGTCTACAAAGCAAGTCCAGAACAGCCAAGGCTACACAGAGAAACCTGTCTCAAAAAAAGAAAAGAAAAGAAAAGAAAGAAAGGAATGTAACTGGCTCAGCTATCTGTGCTGTTTCCTTGGTTTGCCTGTCTTTGTGCCAGGACCACATTTCTTTGGTCATTCCTATGACTTGAATGTAAAATGTCCCCCATAGGCTCACACATTTGACACCATGTGCTTGATCACTTGACCTTAAATGATGGCATCATATTAGAAAATGTTGGAGCCTTTAAGAAGTGGGACCTTTGGCATACGCCTTTAATCTCAGCACTTGGGAGGCAGAGGCAGGTGGAATTCTGTGAGTTCAAGGCCAGCCTGGTCTACAAAGCGAGTCTAGGACAGCCAAGGCTACACAGGGAAACCTTGTCTCGAAGAAACAAAAACAAAAACAAAAAAAGAAGTGGGGCCTTGCTGAAGTATATAGATCACTAGAAACATGAGGTTTAATCATGTGTGTGTATGTGTGTGTGTGTGAGAGAGAGAGAGAGAGAGAGAGAGAGAGAGAGAGAGAGAGAGAGAGAGAGAGAGCTGAAAGCAGAGAGAGACAGACACAGAGAGAGTTAATCTTGATTGTCAGTAAAATTTAGAATCACCATAAAAAATTCATAGTATATCTATGAGGATTTTTCTAGTGTAACTGATGTGTTGAGATCCACCTGTTACAATACGAGATCTGCTACACAAACCACTCACCCACCAATGTCAGTAAGATATTGATGGTTTCTGTGAACTCCACATCCCAAGTCTGACCATAAGTCCGTGACAGTGGATTCTGGAGCCGAAAAATGACCCCAGTCTGCTTCTAAGTCAGGCTTTTTATAAGAAAATCCATAACCAGATAACAACCAGGTAACCAGGTGGGAAGTGAGGGGGACGGCAGCATCACATTATTTTGATTAGCTAAACACAGGAAGAACTGATTTTGTACCAAGCACAATGTATCTACATAAATAGACAAAACGTTTTAAGCTGATTGGCTAGGATATTGGCTTAAGGACCTCTCACTTCCGCACTGTCCTGGGAGAAAGGAACATAGCAGGGTATTGTGGTTTTGTTTAAGTAGAACATAAATCATTAATTCCAGCAGACCATTCACCAAGTATTGAATTGTAAGTAAGAGGCTATTCAAGCTCCCAGGGAGGCAGAGGCTGAGAACATGAACTTAGTTTTACCTTATGATCAAAATGGAAACTTAAAAAACAAAATGGTTTCTGTTGTGTAAAAGCTGAAAGCAGGTCTTAAAAGAAGAGCTATGGTTTGAAGCAGGTTATAGCATACCCTAAATGTGGGCCACATCATATATGAACTGGAGTTCTGGACTGAATAAACAGATCTGAGCAGCACCGTTCCTCTCCCTTGCTTCCTAACTTTGAATATAAAGTGCCCAGCTACCTTCAAGTTCGTGCTGCCATACCATTCCCAACACTGGAAGTCGGTACCCTCAAACTATGGGACAAAATGAACTATTTTTTAATTAATATTTATTTTTGCATATACATTTATATTGTTATAAATATATAAAATAAACTACATAGAGGAAGAAGAACCGCAAAACAATCAGGAATTATATTAGTGTTCTGGTTATTTGTATTTGGCAACCTTGAAGAAAACATTTTTCTATCTTGGAAATCAATATCTATCATATTTCATCTCTATCAACTTAAAACATCTATCTAGACCTAGAAACATCTTAAGCCCTAAGCAACTAAGCCCAATTGTGAAACTAACCTATTTGGTTTTCAGCCCCACCAGAGACTTGAGAAGGAATAAAATTAATTACCTGAGTAAACAGGAAGTGCAGGCAGGTTAGCAGCTTCCAAATTGAAAAATATGACAGAGAAAGTTTACTGCCTGAGCATTCACACATAATTCTCTTCAGCCTTCTGGCCCAGTATATCCGACATACATAATTGTGAGGCAGGAACTATTGAGGATTTGCTTACCCTGTCTTGGCAGAGTTTGGCCTACATCGACTCTGCCTGCATCCAAGCTTGCCTGTTTTTAGGCAGAGTTCCGTCTGTAGCCGAAATGAGGACCTTTTCCCCATTGTTTGCCACATTTGAAGCCATCTCCATTAGGAGGTTCTTTGATGTTCATCATCTTTTTTGAGGTAGGCTGGGTGTTGCCAGGAGTTAACCTGTCTTATTGTCAAAGAATCCTTAAAACAATAAAAACATCTTTAAATGCCATATTCTGTAGGACTCTGAGGTTTTTGAAGACCTTATCTAATTATTTTAACTGTCTATAGAATCATATCTATCTGTTACACCTAGAATGTATATTCTTGTGATATAAATAGACTAGTAATTGACATGACCATGATTTGATCAATTGACAATTAACTTGTATAACTTACTTATCCTAAACAGCTTGCAATAGCACTTTCAAGATATTGTGTTTTACTTGAGTGGTATGGGTACAATACCTCATATTAGGGTAGAAATATATATAATGTGTGCAAAGAATAATCTCACATTTGAATTCTATACCAATTATCAAAATTAAACTTATTTGCATCAATATACAAATTTCTATACCAATGAATTAAAAATAACCTTGTGAGCACAGTTAAGGCCTTAAGTTGAAAGTCAACTCAATAATCTACTTTTTGTCCTATCATTGCTATATATTTCTATATTCCCCCTTCTTTCTTCTCAGTCCCTACCTCCAAACCTAAGAAAGATAAAGGAAAATAGAGACATCCCTGAGTACAGCCTCTTTTTCTCTCTGGATAAAACCAATAGTAACTTATAGCCAATTCTTAATGAAAATAAACATCTATAGCCCAAGAAAGCAACCAAAAACCTACCCAACCTCACTTAAGGGAAATGGGGTGTCGTTCTCTTAGGGTTTCCTCCAGCTGATTGGGGACTAATAATACCTAGTAGGGGCCCAAATAAAATTGGGGAAATGGTGAAACAAGCCAGGAATAGCATTTGTGGTTCAGTTTCTAAATGTTGAGAAATTCCAGGCTTAATAAGAGTCCTGTGTGGGACAGTCCTGAAATGCTGGACCAATTAGGAATGGAAGCTTTCTTCAAAGCTGTCTTGGGAGCGGTCCTGTTCTGATGGAGAATAGCAACTTGGGGCACTGGGGCTGGAACATGAAGGATGCAGGATGTCAGCATCCAGTATGCTGAAAGGAATAAATCGTGTTAGGTCTGATCCAGCTTCAAAGTCTGGTTCTTCTGTTCTGAAAACATATAATTTCTCACACACATTATACAGTCCTAAATTATAAGCGTATGAGGTGTGCAGGGTACACAGAACAATTAAGGCTGGTTCTCTGCTCTTTGTATGAGCAGAATAAAGACATCTGTAAATCTTCATTCATGCCATACAAAGAATGGCATCTAATCTTAAATCACAGGGATTCCATGGGATTAGGAATATAAATTACCTGCTTGTTCTGCAGTTTTAATTCTTTACATCCCGATTGTAGTCCCCTCCCTCATCATCTCTTGATCCCATTCTCCCTCCCTCCTCTCTCTCCTTCCCTCCCAAAGCCCTCAGAAAGGGGGGGGGGGCTCCCTTAATATCTGATCTCAGCTCATCAAGTCTCATCTGTACTACCCGAATCCTCTTCCTCTGTGACCTGGCCAGACCACCCAGCCAGGGGGAAGTGATCCACATTGGGAGACCAGAGGTCATGTCAGAAGTAGTCCCTACTCCCCATATTGTGGGACCCATGAGGAGACTGTGCTGCCTATGTACTGCCATTGAGCAGAGTGTCTAGGTCCTCACCATGCATGGTCCTTGGTTGATACATCATTCTCTGCCACAACCCCCTCCTCAGGCTGGACTTTTTAAATGTATATTTTATTTATTATAATTTATTTGCCTTACCTCCCAATTGTTATCCCCTCCCTCTTATCTTCCCATTGCCACCCTCCCTCCCTCTTCTGCTTATTGCCCTCCCTAGAACTCTGGGAACAGCCTATTACGTCTCATCAGGATAGTACACATCCCCTTCCACTGTTTGCCCACTAGTCAGTCTTGCCAAGGAGCAGTGACCAAATAGTGGGCACTGAGTGTATGTCAGAGTTTCATCAGCAGTCCCCCCCCCACTTCCCCTGATGCAGAGAATCAGCAGTTCATTGGCTACATCAGAAAAGCGGGTCTTGGTTCTCTGCATGCATTGTCCTTCAGTTTGTGCAGAACCTCGTTGTGCCCCGATCCACAAGCCTTGATGGTCTCCCTGTGGAGCTCTTGCTCCCTCCTTGGCCTTCCATGCCCCCACTCTTCCCTACAACTCTCAGCATTCTGCCCAGAGTCCAGCTTCTAGACCCATTATCTGTCCCCTTTGATCCCCTACTGGATGGAGTCTCTCAGAGAACATCTATGTTGGTTAACACCCACTTGTAAGTGAATATATACCATGTGAATCTTTCTGGGTCTGGGTTACCTCATTTAGGATGATCATTTCTAGTTCCGTCCATTTGCCTGCAAATTTCAAGATTTCCTTGTTTTTAACAGCTGAATAGTATTCCATTGTGTAAATGTACCACAGTTTCTATATCCATTCTTCAGTTGAAGGACATCTAGGTTGTTTCTAGATTCTGGCTATTATGAATGAGGCTGCTATGAACATAGTTGAGCAAATGTCCTTGTTGTATGGTGGAGCATCTTTTGGGTATATGCCCAAGAGTGGTATGGCTTGGTCCTGATGTGGCACTATTCCCAATTTTCTGAGAAAGCCTCAGATTGATTTCCAAAGTAGTTGTACAAGTTTGTACTCTCACCAACAATGGAGGAGTGTTCCTCTTTCTCCACATCCTTGCCAGCATGTTCTGTCTCTTGAGTTTTTGATCTTAGCCATTCTGATAAGTGTGATATGGAATCTCAGAGTCATTTGGATTTGCATATCCCTGATGACTATGGACATTAAGCATTTCTTTAAGTGTCTGTCAGCCATTCTATATTCCTCTGTTGAAAATTCTCTGTTTAGCTCTGTACCCCATTTTTAATAGGATTATTTGGTTTGGTGGTGTTTAATTTCTTGAGTTCTTTTTATATTTTAGATAGTAGCCCTTTGTCAGATGTAGGCTTGGTAAAGACCTTTTCCCAATCTGTAGGCTGTCACTTTGTTCTATTGACAGTGTCCTTTGCCTTACTGAAGCTTTTCTGTTTCACGAGGTCCCATTTATTAATTGTTGCTCTTTTGTTCAGGAAATTGTCTCCTGTGCCAATGAGTTCTAGGCTCTTTCCCACTTTTTCTTCTAACAGATTTAGTGAATCTGGTTTGATGTTGAGATCTTTAATCCACTTGGACTTTAGTTTTGTACAGTCTGATAATTATAGATCTATGTGCATTTTTTCACAAGTAGACCTCCAGCTAGACCAGCACCATTTATTGAAGATGCAGTCTTTTTTCCATTGTATTGTTTTGGCTTTTTTGTGAAAAACTCAAATAACCCATAAGTGTGTAGATTTATTTCTGGGTCTTCAATTCAATTCCATTGGTTAACTTGCCTATTTCTATGCCAGTACCATGACATTTTTATTACTATTGCTCTATAGTACAACTTGAGATCAGGGATGGAGATTCCTCTGGAAGATCTTTTATTGTACAGGATTGTTTTAGCCACTCTGGGTATTTTGTTTTTCCATATGAAGTAGAATTTATCTTTCCAGTTCTGAAAAATACTGTGTAGGTATTTTGATAGAGATTGCATTGAATCTGTAGATTGTTTTTGGTAAGATGGCCATTTTAACTATGTTGATTCTCCCAATCCATGAACATGGGAGATCTTTCCATTTTCTGAAATCTTCTTGAATTTCCTTCTGCAGAGACTTGAAGTTTTTTTTCATATAACTCTTTAACTTGTTTGGTTAGAGTTATAGCAAGATGCTTTATATTATTTGTGGCTACTGTGAAGGGTGTAGGTCCCTAATTTCTTTCTCAGCCCATTTGTCACTAGTATACAGGAGGGCTACTGACTTTTTCAAGTAAATTTTGTATCCCACCACTTTGCTGAAAGTGTTCAGCAGCTGTAGGAGTTCTTTGATAGAATTTTTGGGGTCACTGATGTATATTATCATATCATCTGTGAATAGTAAAACTTTAACTTCTTCCTTTCCTATTTGTATCCCCATGATCTCCTTTAGCTGTCCTATTGCTTTAGCTAGGACTTCAAGTATTATATTGAAGAGAAACAGAGAGGATGAACAGCCTTGTCATGTCCCTGATTTCAGTGGAATTGATTTAAGTTTCTCTCTATTTAGTTTGATTTTGGCTATAGGATTGCTATATATTGCCTTTACTATGTTCCTGTATATGCCTTGTATCCCCAATCTCCCTAAGACTTTTAACAGGAAAGGGTGTTTGGTTTTGTCAAATACTTTTCAGCATCTAAAGAGATTATTATATGGTTTTTCCCTTCGTTTTGTTTATATGGTTGATTATATTAGTGGATTTCCATAGATTGAACCACCCCTGCATGCCTGGGATGAAGCTTACTTGATCATGGTGGATGAGATTTTTTATGTGTTCTTGGATTCTGTTTGACAGTATTTTATCAAGTATTTTTGCATCTATGTTCATAAGGGATATTGGTCTGAAATTTTCTTTCTTTGGTGGGTCTCTGTGTGACTTAGGTATTAAGGTGACTGTGGCTTCATAGAATGAGTTTGGTAGAGTTCCTTCTGTTTCTATTTTGTGGAATAGTTTGAGGAGTATTGGTATTAGTTCTTCTTTGAATGTTTGGTAGAATTCTGGGCTGAATCCATCTGACCCTGGGCTTTTTTTGGTTTGGAGACTTTTGATGACTGCTTCTATTTCCTTAGGGGTTATAGGACTATTTAATTTGTTTGCTTGATCTTGATTCAACTTTGGTAAGTGGAATTTATCAAGAAATTGTGCATATCATTTAGATTTTCAAGTTTTGTGGCATAAAACCTTTTGAAGTAAAACCTAGTGATTCTTTGGATTTCCTCAGTATCTGTCATTATGTCTCCCTTTTCATTTCTGATTTTGTTAATTTGGATACTCTCCCTTTGCCTTTTAGCTTGGCTAAAGGTTTGTCTATCTTATTGATTTTCTCAAAGAACCAGCTCTTGGTTTAGTTGATTCTTTGAATTGTTTTCTATGTTTCTAATTTATTTTTTTTTATTTATTATGTATACAGTGTTCTGCCTGCATGTCCACCTGCACACTAGAAGAGGGCATCAGATCACATTATAGATGGTTGTAAGACACCATATGATTGCTGGGAATTGAATTCAGGGCCTCTGGAAGATCAGACAGTGCTCTTAACCTCTGAGCCATCTCTTCAGCCCAGCAACTGTTTCCACCCGGTTCCGAACCAGAGACCTCTTACGTGTCAGGCAAGTGTGATGACCACTACTACACTGTAGAAACACTCTAATTTATTGATTTTAGCCGTCAGTTTGATTATTTCCAGCAGTCTACTCATGTTGGATGTGTCTGATTCTTTTTTTCCTAGGGTTTTCGGGTATTCCATTAAGTTGCTTGTATGTGATGTCTCCGATTTCTTTATGAAGACACTTAGTGCTATGAACTTTCCTTTTAGCACTGTTTTCATTGTATCCCAAAGGTTTAGATATGTTGTGCTTTCATTTTCATTTAATTCTAGGAAGTCTTTACTGTCTTTTTTTTTTTTTTTTTTTTTTTTTTTTTTTTGAGGGGGTTGGTTTTTTTGGTTTTTTTGTTTTGTTTTGTTTTGTTTTTTGATTTTTCAAGACAGGGTTTCTCTGTGTAGCCTTGGCCATCCTGGCACTTTGTAGACCAGGCTGGCCTTGAACTCACAGCGATCTGCCTGCCTCTGCCTCCTGAGTGCTGGGATTAAAGGCGTGAGCCACTACACCCGGCTTTACTGTCTTTCTTTATCTCATCCCTGACCTAACTGTCATTGACTAAAACATTGTTCAGTTTCCATGTGTTTATAGGTTTTTTGTTAATTCTATTGTTGATAATGTTCAGCTTTAGACCACAGTGGTATGATAAAATACAGGGAATTATTTCAGTTTTTTGGTTTTTGTTGTTGTTGTTTTTTTAAATCTGTTGAGGCTTGCTTTGTGACCAAGGACATCGCTGATTTTGAAGAAGGTTTCATGTGGTGCGGAGAAGAAGGTATATGCTTTTGTGTTTAGGTGAAAAGTTCTGTGGATGTCTGTCAGGTCTATTTGAGCCATGACCTCCGTTAACTTGATTATTTCTCTATTTAGTTTTTGCCTTGAAGATCTGCCCATTGGTAAGAGTTGGGTATTAAGGTCTCTCATTATTATTGTGTTGGGATCGATGTGGAGTTTAAGCTTTAAAAGTGTTTCTTTTACAAATACAGGTGGCCTAGTATTTGGGGCATAGATATTCAGGATTATAATGTCCTCATGGTAGATTTTTCCTTTGATGAGGACAAAGCATCCTTCTCCATCTTTCTTGATCAAATTTAATTGAAAGTCTACTTTATCAGATATTAGAGTGACTACTCCTGCTTGCTTCCTGGGTCCATTTGCTTGGAAAATCTTTTTCCAGACCTTTAATCTCAGGTAATGTCTATCTTTGTTGCTGAGGTGTGTTTCTTGAATACAGAAGAAGGTTGGGTCTTGTTTCTGCATCCATTTCGTTAGTCTGTGTCTTTTTACTGGAAAGTTAAGGCCATTGATGCTGAAAGATATTAGTGACTAACGATTGTTGGATTCTTTTATTGTGGAGTTGGTGGTGATTGAGTGTGGCTGTGCCTGTTTTGGTTTTGCTGTTGTGATATTATCTATATATTGTGTTTTCCTGGGTGTAGTTGTGTTGGAGTTTTCCTTACACTATCTTCTGTAGAGCTGGGTTGGTATTTAGATATTGTTTAAAATTGGTTTTGTCATGAAATATCTTGCTTTCCTTTTCATCTACCCCTATAATCATGAGGTTGGGCCTTCTCATGGTATCTTTGGTTTCTTGGATGGTTTGCATCATGAATTTTTTCTGGTTTAATATTTTCTATGAGAGATGTATCAATTTCTTCTATTGTATCTTCAGCCCCTGAAATTCTCTCTTCCATCTGTTGAATTCTGTTAGTTATACGTATCTGTTTGGTTCCTGAATTTTTCTCTAATTGTTACATTTGGTGGGTTTTCTCAGTGTGTGTTTTTAAAAATTGTTTCTAATTGCGTTTTCAGGTCTTGAACAGCTTTATTCATTTCCTTCACCTGTTTGTGATTTCCTGTTTCTCCTCGATGGCCTCTATTAGTTTGTTTGTATTTTCCTGTAATTCTTGGAAGGATCTATTCATTTCCTCTTTATAATTCTCAAGTAACTGCATAAGCATAGCTTTAAGGTCATTTTCCTGAGATTCAGCTGCATGGGAGTATCTGTGGTTGTCTGGGCTTTCTGGTGGAGCCATGTTGTCCTGGTTTCTGTTGTTTGTCTTCTTACTCTCTTCTTTAGGCATCTGCTGAGGGGGGTTGGGATTTCCAATATGGCAGTTATGAGAGTGAGTACCTGTGGAAGGAAGCTGCTTCATTTACTGGATTGTCAGACACTGTCCTTCTGGAGCTAGATTCATCTAAGCTCTGCCTCCTAGGATCCAGGATTTAGTAGGGTCCCTCTGACTACTTGTTCCCCTCAGAGGAATCAGCCACATAATAGAACAGTGACTTGGAGGCCAAAATGCTGTATAGTTTCCACTGTGTTGATCCTTTGTTCCACAGGGGCTCCAGTACTCAGAAGAGTGCAGAGTGCTTGTTTTCTCCATCTATGGTGATTTATAATAGTCTGGATATAGTAGTTTGGGTTGACATATGTGGTCTCTTAATGTCTGGATGACCTTAGTCCAAGCCCTTCTGGCTTTCATTATCTCTGTTGAAAAGTCAGGAGTAATTCTGATGGGTCTGACTTTACATGTTACTTGGCCTTTTTCCCTTGGTGCTTTTAATACATTTTCTTTGTTCTGCAGATTTAGTGTTTTGATTATTATGGGTGCGAGGAAGTTCTTTTCCGGTCTAGCCTATTTGGCGTTCTGTAGGGCTCTTGTATGCTCCTTTCAGAGAGCAGGCCTCCCAGCAATATCAACCAAATATGGCATAACAAGATAGAATAAGACCAGGTACAAACCCTCATATCAGGGCTGAGTAAGGCAACCCAGTATGAGGAAAATAGTCCCAAGACAAGGTGACTCAGAGGCACCCCCACTCCCACTGTTAGGAGTCCCACAAAAGCACCAAGCTAACAACCATAACATATACGCAGATAACATAACACAGACCCATGCAATCTCTAGGATTGCCACTTCAGTCTCTGTGAGCCCCAGTGAGGCCTGATTAGTTGGTTCTGTGGGCTGAGTTCATCTGGTGTTCTCAACCACTCTGGTTTCTACAGTCCCTTTCCTGCCTCTTCTGCTGGATTCCCCAAGCTCTGAAGGGAAGGAGCCAATCAAGGTCTCCAATTTTGGCTCTTTCTCGGCTTACATTTGGCTATGGGTCTCTGTATCTGCTCCATCAGTGGCTGGAAGAAGCCCTTCTGATGACAACTAGACTAGGTGCCTACCTATGAGTATAGTAGAATATCATTAGGAATTTTTTATTGATTTTTTTTTCTATACTAGGTCTCTAGGCTATCCAGCCTCTGGTTCCTGTCTGGCATGGGCTCCTTCTCATGGTAGGGGCCTCAAGTTGGACCAGTCATTGGTTAGTTACTCCCTCAAGTTCTGGGCCACCATTGTCCCAACACATCTTTCAGGCAGGACAGATTGTAAGTTGAAGGTTCTATGCATGGATGGTGCCCTGGTCCCACCATTGGAATTTGCCTGATTACAGAAGACGGCCATTTCAGGCTCCACATCCTCCATCACTAGGAGTCCTCACTAGGGTCACCTATTGCACTTTGCACTTTGTTTTCATATCACCCACCAAATGCCCTCTAATTCCAGTCATCTCTCCTCATACTCTCTTCCTCCATCCCAAAGCCTCTACCTGATCTTTCCTGTTCCCACTCCCACCCACAGTGCATCCCCACAGTCTCTTCTATTTCCCCTTCCCTGGGAGATGCATGCATATATCCCCCTGAGAGCCTGATGGAGGCATTTTCATCATTGAGGATCTCACCTCTCAGAGGATTTCAGCTTGTGTCAAGTTGACAGAAAACTATCCAGCACAGAGAGTGATAGAGGAGGAAATCCAACATGGCCTCCACACATAGGTATACACACATTCAAGTGCACACTCATGCACATGTATATATATATAGAGAGAGAGGGGGAGAGAGAGAGAGACATACATATCAAACAAGAAGAAGAAGAAAAGGGAAAGTAACCATATGATCTTTATGCAGAATTATAATCCATGTCAATTTCTCAGCCTGGGCTGCCAGGAACATACAAGTAAGCCACTTTTACGATCACGATCTTGTCTTTTCCTATTCCTGCAAGAACTCAATGGTGGTGGAAAAGACAATTGACACAAGCCATAGGGTTTGTTCATAACATTCTTAAGATGGTGCCATAAATGAACTTTTAAAAATTTACTTTTGATTTAACTGAATTATGTCTGCAGATAAGAAAGTTTCTAAAAACAATTATTTATGCATAAGAGGTAAGAACGGAAAAGATAACATACATGACTTTAAATAGTTCAGAAAGCCAGCACAATGTCACAGCCACGGATTTCTTTGTAGCCTCCTAGACGAAAGTCCTTTTTGTCTTGGCCTACATGGAAATTCCCAGAAATTCTTACAAATTCATCTAAGGAATTTACTGAAAGGTTAAACCACTCATTTGAAGAGAGGAAGAGGCAAGGTATAAGCGAAACATCAGACCATGAAATAGTTTAGATGCATGACAAAGTTGAGTTCCAGAAACTTCCTCCTTTCTTCAGTTGGACATATGGAGTGAATTGAAATCTGAGATCAAGTAACCCAGTCAGAACACTGTGAGGAAAAATGAGGACATTTGGAACAGTTGTGCTGAAAAGCACAAGATAACAGCAACACAGAGAGAGCAGAGTCACAGGCACAAGAGAAAGCTAGGAGGGAACAAAGCAGAAAGGGCTAGATGCTGAAATTAGCCTGACTTTGGAGATGGAGCTGCAGAGTGGCCGTGAAACAACCCCATTGCTCTTAGAACAGACAGTAGAGCTTCTCAGACAGTGAAGCAATAAGTGGTAAGTCCAGAGCCTGCCTGCAGGCTGGGCGGATTCAAGGGTGTTCACAGCATTCATGCTCCTTTGGGGTCACCATTCCCTTATGTACAGCATCAGAGTCATCCAAGGGCCAGTTCCATTGTGGTCCTCAGCTTTGTGAGCAGAAAGGGGACATGGAGCTCCTGCTTTACCTCTGGTGACACAGACAGGGAAGTTTTGTCCTTCCTTTCTGATGAGCCAGTGCCTGTCACATGCCCAGGCTAGGCAATCACAGTCCCTGGGGAATGCCTCACACTGGCTCTCCTGGTGAATCAAGGCCCACCACAGAGCAGAGATGCAGTGATGCAGTACCAAAGTTGGGGGATGAGAAATCTGGCAGCCATTCCACAGGCCTCAGAACTCCTCACCACATTAAGTACAGGTCAGGGATGCGCCCACCCCCTCTGCCCCCACCCCACCCCCTCACCCCGACTTTCTTTCCTCTCCTCCTCTCTACTCTCTCTCTCTCTCTCTCTCTCTCTCTCTCTCTCTCTCTCTCGGTTTTTTGAGACAAGATCTTAATATGTAGCTCTGGCTGACTTGAAACCCTCTGTGTAGACTAAATTGGCCTCCAACTCATAAAACTCTGGCCACCTCTGCCTCCCAAATGCTGGAGTTAAAGGCACGTACCATCACACCAGCCCTTTAGGGGCCTTTTTAAAAGATCTATTTATTGATTATGTAGAATATGCTCTGTCATCATGAATACCTGCAGGCCAGATTAGGACACCAGATCTCATTATAAATGGTTGTGAGCCACCATGTGGTTGCTGGGAATTGAACTCAGGATCTTTGGAAGAGCAGCAGGTGCTCTTAACCTCTCCAGGCTGCAAAGAAGACTCCTAAATGAGATTTGTGAAGAATGTTTTGAGGGAAGTCTGTGTTAGAAGCTCTGCTACATGCCCTAGTCCTTAGTGGAGAGTCGGGGTGGGTATATGACTCTGCTCCTCAAGCTGTAGTGTGTTACCATAGGGCATTCACAGAGCTTCCTTTGTGACCCCCACATTTGAGAGGCATAGAACCAAAATTGGTGCCTAAAAAAAGTAGGTGTTCCCTACTGGTGATATGATCAATCTCAAAATGACCTCCAGATGTGAAATATGAAAGTCAGCATTCATTCAGTTTCCATCTTGGTTAACACTAAGCAGCATACCCTTCCGGCTTCCAGTAGATCTGCTTACTGCCCCCCCTCCCCTCTCTCTCCTCCTCCTTCTCCCTGTCTGCCTCTTTGTTCCCTCTGACTGGTACTTAGTATTGAATCTAGATCCTCCTACCTTACAAGCACATTATATCCCCAGCTCTCTTTTCTTAACTGTTATTTGAATTTTTTAAAATTTATTTTGAATAATGTGTATATGTGTGTGGGTTTGGATCCTGTGGAACTAGAGCCAGAGTTGCAGGCATTTGTAACCTACTTGAAGTGGGTGCCAGAAACCAAACTCTGGCCCTGTTAACCATTTCTCAAGCCCCCTTACCTACTATTTTGAAATGGTCCGGACAAGGTGCCCAGGCAGGCTTTGAACTTGTGATCCTCCTACCTCACTCAGCCAACAGATCACCTGGAATTGCATAACTGAGACACCAGGTCCAGCTTCCAGCTCAGTCTTCTGGCAGCTCCTGTGACAGCAGAGTACTCTAGACCTCAAACCTGAGGCTTCATTACCTCTCTTTGTTGACAACTTCCAAACGTTTGCCTCCAGTCCGGAACTCATTCCTGAACTCCAAACTCAAGTTGTCTTTGCCTTTTCAAAGCCTCCACTTAGATGACCAATCTATGTTTTCAATTTTCCAAATCCAAGCTTGTATTCTTTCTTCCTAAAATCTGTCCCTCCCTGGCTTCCCCACCTCAAGCAATAACAACTCCATCTTTTCATTTGCTCAAACAAAAGCGATGATATCATAGCAGCTTCGTTTCCTCATTTCTTTCTTTTTCTTTTTCTTTTTTTTTTTCTTTTCTTTGTTTTTGGTTTTTTGAGACAGCTTCTCAGTGTAGCCTTGACTGTCCTGAACTTTCTTTGTAGATCAGGCTGGCCTCAAACTCACAGCAACTGACCTGCCTCTGCCTCCCAAGTGCTGGGATTAAAGGTGTGCACCATCACTGTCCAGCAAAGATTGATTGATTGATTGATTGATTGATTATGTATACACGTACACATGTACACCTGCATCCCAGAAGAGGGCATCATATCACATTATAGATGGCTGTGAACCACCATGTAGTTGCCAGGAATTGAACTCAGGACCTCTGGAAGAGCAGTCAGTGCTCTTAACCACTGGGCCATCTCTCCAGCCCCCATTTTCTCATTTCTTACATCCAATAAACAGCAAAGTGAGTTTGCAGTTGATCCTATCTTCAGATAGATCTGACATAGATCATTTTTATGCCTCCTCCATCTTGTACCTGTATTACTTCAAGTCTTTCAGCTTCTTCCTTCCTTCCCTACTCAATCTGCTGCCAAAACCCATGCAACTCCTTTCCATGTTGGCAGATGGCCTTTTAAAGTGTGAGTGATGTAATTCACCTACAAAACCCACTGAGGGTGTTCCATCTCTTTTAAAGCAGCAACCCACTCCCCACACACCTCTGGCATCGTCTCCTTCCTGTGCATCACTTGAGCACCTCTCTCTTTTTCTGCAAGATCACCACCCACACTGCAGCCTTGGGGCCTTGACCACAACTGTTCTCTCAGCCTGCAATGCCTTTAGCCACATGTTTTGTTTACCTACTCTTTCAAACTCCACATTCTGAGTGAGACTTTTCCAAGTCGCCTCCTCCTTCCTCGCTGCCATGTCTCCCATGTAAATGTGACACTTACATGGAATGTTTGCTTGTAAAATACTCTGTCACTCTGTCTTTCTCCATAAAACACAGAGGTTATTTTGATATGGTTTTCTGTTGTTAAATGTTGCAACTGCAATGCTTAAAACAGATGGACATACAAGTAACCACTAAATATGAGTCAAATACACATTACTTGAATCTTTTACAAGAAAAAAAAAATGGTCATTTGTCCAATAAACGTAGATTCAGACCAAATGCAGGCCTGGTGTTTTCCTGATGGCTTGTCAACAGAGGTGCAAAATAGGCTGACCACCCTGCCAGCTCTTGGAGTTCGGTCAAATCACAGGTGACCAAATCATGATAAGCATTTGTGTGCCATAGGGTGCTGACATGGGAATTTAAAAAAAACTGGATTCAGCCAGGCGTGGTGGTGCTCGCCTTTGATGCCAGCACTTGGGAGGCAGAGGCAGGCGAATTGCATGAGCTCGAGGCCAGCCTGGTCTACAAAGCGAGTCCAGGACTGCCAGGGCTACACAGAGAGACCCTGTCTTGGGAGGAAAAAAAGCTGGATTCTGAGTGAAAGAGTGGTTGGTGGGGGAAGAAATGATCAGGAGATGAAGAAGCCATAGGAGAGTAGCAGGGTCACAGTTTGCCCTGGGATTGCTTCTACCCGGTAGATGGCTTCTACGTGTGTTCTAACTGACCTACCGACAGTAGCAGCAGCCTGAGAAAGACCAAGATCTATTATGGGAAGGTTTTGCGTGGGTCTTCCCAACATATCACACAGTCCTTCTTGGAGACTTTCTCTCCCGGCAGATTCTAGCCATAGAATAAAGCTAGCCACAACACAATGCAAGCACACTGTCCTGGCTGGTTTTGTGTCAACACAAGCTGGAGTCATCAGAGAGGAGAGAGCCTCAGCTAAGGAAGTGTCTCCATGAGATCCAGCTTCAGGGCATTTTCTTAAATTGTGATTGACTGGGGAGGGCCCAGCCCACTGTTGGTGGTGTCATCCCTGGGCTGGTGGTCCTGGTTCTATAAGAAAGCATACTGATATAGTATATTACCCAACAAGCCTGTCCTCGGGAGAACACCTAGGATGTAATTATGTGCACTTCTTGATTTCACCACACCTTGAACATTCTGGACAGATTCTCTGGGCTTGTCTGTTTATCTGTGGCAACTACTGACCAATTGAAAAGTGGGAAGCAATAATACTCATCTGACCAGTTCTCTCTTAAAGCCATTTCCATAATGACAATAATGTTGCAACTCAACTATGCTTTTTATTTCAGTTACTCCTGATAATAAAAATTGAAGAACTGAAAATATCTAAAAACAAAAAGAAAGGAAAAGAAAAGAAAGCAGGCTAAGCAAGCCAGGAGAAGCAAGTCAGTAAGCAGCACCTCTCCGTGGCCTCTGCATTTGGAGGCAGAGATTGATGGATCTCTGAGTTCAAGGTCAGCAGAGTTCCAAGACAGCCAAAGCTACACCAAGAAACCCTGTCTTGGAAGAAAAAAGAAAAAACAAAACCACAAAAAAACCCAAACAAAACCTTTCCTCCCCAACTTGCTTTTTGGTCATGGCTTTTCATTGCAGTAATAGACCCAAGACAAAGACACACATTTACCTGATGAGCAAGCTCCTTAGAGCTCTGAGTGGTCATTTACTGCCTACTTATGGTCCTTACTATAAGTAAAGTGGGCTAAGCTGGTTTGTGCAAAAAGTGCAAAAGCTTCTGAGACTTTTAGCACCAGGCCCACTCGGCTTCAGCACAAAGGCAGTCAAGAGCTCTGTAGAGCATCCAGGAGCAGAAAGTAGGAGGTACTAAGAAATTAGATTGCACAAGCACTGGGGAGATGCAACAGAGACCAAGACCGTGGAAAGTGAGAGGCCATCAAAAGCTAAGTCTGTACCAGCCTTAAGCACAGAACCTGGTTGCTGCCTCCTGGGCCCCTAGCATCCCAGGCCAAATGCAAAAGGCATCTGACTAATTTGGGCTCTAGGTCTCTAGCCCTGAAAGCCTCTGGTTGGGTTTTGTTTCATTTTATTTTTTATGTGTATGGATCTTATGCTCGAAATCTCTAGTTTCCAAAGCCTCTGGGTCTAAACACCAAGTCAGCCAGCTCGTGTTCTTCCAGGTTTCCACCCAAGTAGACAAAGTGACCCAGAGGCAGCTGTTTGTGACTATATAGGGGCACATTGCTGACCCTGAAAGTAAAACACCCCTTCCAAGATTAGCTAATCCTAGAGACAGTGGATGGCTAGTGGCTCAGCTCAGCTTTCTTACATACACCAGCCGATGCAGAGCCATCACCTCCTTTATGGGGATCTCATATCCTAAGCGCTAACACTCTCACCCCCAGTCACTCCACTGCAAGGACTGTCAGTGGAAAGCCTGCTCACCCAGCCTTCTCATTACTTTCCTCAGAAGACAAACAATCTTGCCCACACTGCTCTCTTCTTCTTCCATCTCCAGGGTGTGTGCTACTGAGTGGTACCTCATGCCACCTGTTTCTAGGGATCCATAAGTATAAAAACCTTCCTCCTTGATGTTGCATTTGTATCTTTGTATTTCCCAATACCTGCTAAAGATAGACACAACGATCTTTACAGTGCAAGCAGCGCTTCTGATTTGTCATCTCAGCATCCAAGAGGCTAAGCAGGAAGGTAAGGAAATCAAGGTCATCTTGAGCTACACAGTAAGGATATGACTCAAAAAATAAAATAAAATAAAATAAAAAAGAGGAGGGAGAAGGGGAGGAGGAGCAGGAAGAAGAGCAGCAGGAGGAGGAGGAGGAGCAGCTGCCACTGGGCATCATGGTAAAACCTTTAATTCCATCACTCAGGAGACAGATGCAGAGAGAGCTGAGTTCCAGGCCAACCAAGGCTACCCACATACACTAAAATAAACAATAAATGTAAAAGCTTTTAAAAGAAAAACAAAACACCCGCTTTTGAAAAAAAATGTATTCTCAATTTATTTTAATTGGCTTTAGAGTAGTGAATGATGGTAAAATTCAAACAAAACAGCCTTTCTTCATTATCCCCGACAATGGCTTCTGCAACACATCTGTATTGGCCCTAAAATGAGGAATAATAAATACAAACAATACAGAAGGTTAGGTGTCACCATTTCAAAAGCCTCTATAACAACACTTTTTCCTTCTTTTTGTTTTATTTTTGAGATAGGGTCTCACTATGTAGCCCTGGCTGTCCTGGAACTCACTATGTAGACTAGGCTAGCCTCAGACTCACAGAGATCCATCTGCCTTGACCTCCTCAGTGTTGGGATTAAAGGTGTGATCCTGGCAAGGGATTTTCTCTTACTCATAGATAGCATTGAAACTGAATTGGTTATTTTCTTGTTGTGGGACAGATCAAATGCAGAGCTATATGCTTGCCTGTCAAGCACAGAGCTAATTCCCAAGGCCAGTTTCATTTTCTTAGTTTTGCAGAAAGATGAAAATCTACATGCCTCACCTGGCGTTGGTGATGCATGCCTTTAATCCCAGCCCTTGGGAGGCAGAAGCAGGCAGATTGCTGTGAGTTCAAGGCCAGCCTGGTCTACAAAGTGAGGCCAGGACAGCCAGGGATACACAGAGAAACCCTGTCTCAGAAATCCAAAAAAGAAAAGAAAAAGAAAATCTACATGCCTCTGTGTGTGCATGCGTGTGTGTGTGTGTGTGTGTGTGTGTGTGTGTGTGTGTGTGTGTGTGTGTGTACACGGGCACCTGAGCAGACCACTGGAGTCAAGTGTCTCCTCTTGCCATGTGAATCCTAGGAGTAGAACTCTGCTCATCTTGGAAGTGAACACCTTTATGCATAGCCCTCTCTCTGGGCTCTGCATGCCTTTTAATTCAGTGAGCAAAGAATCCATTTGTTTTCCAATAAAAAAAATCAAAGATTTCTATAATCTCTTTAAAATAACTTATAAGGGTCCAGGGGAGATGCCTCAGAGGGGAAGCACGCTCTCTGCACAAGCTCAGTTCAATTTCCCAGAATCTACATAAATATCTACTGGCCCCAAGCACCACTGCTTGCAGAACAAAGTGTTGGGGCTGTTCATGTGCCTAGCTCCAGTCTCCTAGCCAGGCCTGCACGGTTGCATGCCTTTAATCCCAGCACAGTGAGACAGGGTTTTAATCCCAAACAGGGTTTCTTTGCTGGGATCAAAACCATGCACCACACCCAGCAATTAAAAAAAATTTTTTTTTTTAGCACACCAGAAATGAAAACCAAAAGCAAAATCATCAAACATGGTGCCACAGCTTATAACCCAAGCAATCAAGAAGTTTAGACAGGAGAATTGCTGTGGAAGGTTAGCCTCAAACATAGCGAGACCCTTCCTCAAAAGAAAGAAAGAAAGAAAGAAAGAAAGAAAGAAAGAAAGAAAGAAAGAAAGACAGACATATATAGATAAATGTTACTCTTTGAAACACTTTTTGTTGTTGTTGTGGCTGTTGGGTTTTTTTGTTTTGTTTTTCAAGACAGGGTTTCTCTGTGTAATATTCCTGGCTGACTTGGACTCTATAGACCAGGCCTCAAACTCACAGAGATCCACCTGCCTCTGTCTCCCAGTGCTGGCATGAAAGGCATGTGCCACCAAACCCGGCAACACTAGTTATTTTCATAAAAGCTTAAATGCCCAAGCAAAGTGCCCAAGAAAACAAATATTAAACAAAATAAGATGTAGTTTTAAAAATATTTTGGTTGCTCGGTTGGTTGATTTTTCAAGACAGGGTTTCTCTGTGTAGCCTTGGCTGTTCTGGACTCACTTTGTAGACCAGGCTGGCCTCGAACTCACAGAGATCTGCCTGCCTCTGCCTCCCAAGTGGGATTAAAGGTGTGCGTCACCACGCCCGGCTGAATAGCTATTCTTAAAAGTGGTGAATTGTTTGTTTCACATTCACACAGCCAGGTGGTGGCACAAGCCTTTAATCCAGCACTTAGGAGGCAGAGTCAAGGCCAACCTGAGTTGAAGGCCAGCCTGGTTTACAGAGTAAATTCCAGAATAGCCAAGGCTACACAGAGAAACACTCCCTTGCACACATAATAAAACGAAACAAAATTTCTGACACATGTGATGGTTGGAAGAAGAATGGCCTCCATAGACTCACAGATTTGAATGCTTGGTCACCAGCAAGTGGCACTACTGGGAGGTGTGGCCTTACTGGAGGGTGTCATTGTGGGGGCAGGCTTTGGAGTTTCAAATGCACGAGCCAAACCCAGCGTCACTCCTTTTTTCTGTTCTGTCAATCCAGAGGCATAACTCTTGGCTCCTTCTCCAGCACCAAGTGTTTCTGCAGGCCACTGTGCTTCCCACCATGAGGATAATAGGCTAAACCTCCAAAGCTGTAAGCCAGCCCCAATTCAACGTGTTCCTTTATAAGTATTTCCATGGTCATGGTGGCCCTTCACAGAAACCCTGACTAAGACAACATGTTCCTGCAAAAAGCAAAGAAAGCACAAAACATGTCTTGAACAGTACCTTAGAAAACAGTATTCCCCTGAAGGAAAATGGCACTACTGTGTCCACAGTCTCTGAAAACAAAACACAACAAGCATTATTAGTCATTTTAGATGGTTTTATAAATATTTGAAATGTAGTTTTATGCAGTGTCCTTACTAATATCGGAGGCATTTCTATGGGAAAATGTAGAGAGATGATCCCTATACGCTACCCACTAACGTCCTATGACAGCCTCAGTACCCCACCCTGACACTCAGATACGGGGGTACCTCTCCCTGCGCCAGCCCATATCTCATCTCCTACGGCATCAATCTTAGTGAACTGAAGAAAATATGCATCAGACTAGACTATATGTGTGTATGCTTAACTTTTAGAGATGTAGCTGCACCTATGGCTGGGTATAACAGCTAAGAACCTCCCTAAGGGCAGGAGGAGTGTTGCTTTATTTCCTTTTCCTTTTTAGCAACACTGAGGATTGACCCTGGGGCCTCATGCATGCCTGGCACAATACCATCTGAGCTATAGCCCCACCACCCCTTGAGAAGAGTCAAACAGCCAGACTATGTACACTCCTTCCAATCACACCACCAAGAAGCCTAAGCCAGCCATGAGCCAGGCATGGTGCTGCACGCCCTTAATCCCAGAATTTAGGAGGCAGAGGCAGGTGGATAACTGTGAGGTCGAGTCCAGCCTGGTCTACAAAGTGAGCCCAGGACAGCCAAGGCTACACAGAGAAACCCTGTCTCGAAAAACTAACTAACTAACTAAGCAGCCATGAGTCCAGCCCATGCACGAGCCATGGGGCATGAATACAGATAAGCAGTTAAGGCCAGACACAACAAAATAGTGAACTTGAGGTAGAGGTAGTAAGGTCAGAAAGGTATAAATGTTTAAATGTCAAACAAATAGTGAGCTTTAAAAACCAAAGTGTGTGTGTGTGTGTGTGTGTGTGTGTGTGTGTGTGTGTGTGTGTGTGTGTACACTGCATGTGCACAACACGGCATGAAAGTAAGTCATAAGACAACTTGTAGTAGTCGTCACCTCTCTCCCTCTAACATGTTGGTTCCAGAAGTGGAACTCAAGGCATCAGGCTTTGCAGGGCAGCAAGCAGCTTTCCCTAATGAACCGTCTCCCTGACTAGCTTTGTTTAGTTTTGTTTTGAGGCTGGACCTTACTATATGGCCCAAGCTGGCCTCAGACTCACATTGACATAAGGCATGAAGACCATAGCTGTCTGAGATGCCTCTTGAGTTTTAAATCTTATTTTTATAGTAATAATATAGTATCTACTATATTCAAAATATAACAAAATATAATAAATTTTGGGTTATATTCTTAAATTTTTCACTAAAGATCTACATAATTTAAACATTTTTTAGATTAATTTAATTTCTATGTGTTTGCATGTTTTGCCCACATGTATGTAAGTGTGTACTTCTGCATGCCTAGTGCCTATGGAGTCTACTTGACTTCTGACCCCTGCATTGGCTAGGTGTGTACAGAACCTGATTCCTCGGTATTTTTAGCCATTTCCCCAGTCCCTTAATTAAAAATTTTACTAACAGTTCAAAGAATGTTAACTCAAAGCCCACTTTCATACCAGGGAATAAGGAGGCAATGCTTAGCACATAATTGTCCCTTCCTGAAAACAACAGTTAATCTATTCAGAACATATATGGGTAAAGAAACATGCCAGTTGGTGGTGGCACACACCTTTAATTGCAGCACTCAGGAAGGCAGATGCAGGCAGATCTCTGTGAGTTCAAGGCCAGCCTGGTCTACAGGGTAAGTTCCAGGACAGCTGTGGCTACACAGAGAAACCCTGTCTCAAAAAACAAGAAACAAAAACAAAAACAAAACAAAGCACGGAAACAATGGCAGTGTAATGGCAGCTGGATGTGGTTTGGCACATACCTTTGCTGCCAGCACTCAGGAGCAGAGGCAGGAAGATCTCTAGAAGTTTGATGCCAGGTTAGTCTACCTACCAAGCTCCAGGCCAGGAAGGGCTATATAATAAAACCCTGTCTCAAAAAAGGAAGGAAGGAAGGAAGGAAGGAAGGAAGGAAGGAAGGAAGGAAGGGGCATGCCTGTAATCCCAGCACTCTGGGGAGACAGAGGCAGGTAGATCTCTGTCACGACCCCTCCAGTGGAGTCTGTGTGACAAATGTTACTGCACAACTGGAGGCGACAACCCCTGCCCAGGGAGAGCCTCCTGGAATGGATCTGATGTTCCTGCCAGGAGTAACTGATTGCAGCCTTCCTTTTTCTCACTGTGTTGGCACATTCTGTCTCTATTCTTTCTCCTAACCTTACTCCCATACCAGGACTTTTCAAATATGGCGACGTTTCTATGAGACACCCTAACATGGGACTGCAGCCAGGGACCAATCAAGCCCGGAGTTTACCACCAAGTTCTGCTCCACTTATTAAAAGAAACACAGCTAAGAATTATTCATTAGTTAATACTTTATATTATGGCTTACAAAGAAATAAAGTGTTTCAGAAAGCTCCAAATAGTGGTGCTCAGATATTAGAAAGGAGAACTAAAGAAAAAACTGTCTTGGCACACAGGTGTTGGGCATAAGTTCCATTAATGAGAGAACACTGACCCTTGACAAAGAGGCATATGCGTACTGATACCAAGCCAATGACTTAAGAATGATGATGATGTCTTTACTGTGTATTCTGTACCCTCTATTGTTTCATTTCAAGTCGGTAACTCAAAAAATGACAACACTATTACTTTGCATTTTGTACTTTGTACTGTGTATGACTGATTGCTCACTGACTTCCTTGAATCTACTCCATGGGAAATGTAGCCACAAAACACTCCCTGTTTTAAAATATATGTATGAAAATCTAGACTGCTTGCCTGCAAAATGCACTCAGACTCAAACTGTCCCCTGGGGTTTGTCTGTTTGTCACTTTGCCGAATCTTTGCCCACTGAGGCTTCAAGAAATCCCACTCCCAAGGACCTATACTCAACTGAGACAGTCCATGGCAGATCTCTGTGAGCTCAAGGCCAGTGCCTGGTATACAAAGTAAGTCCAAAACAACCAAGGCTACACAGAGAAACCTTGTCTAGAAAGACGAAGAAGAAGAAGAAGAAGAAGAAGAAGAAGAAGAAGAAGAAGAAGAAGAAGAAGAAGAAGAAGAAGAAGAGGAGGAGGAGGAGGAGGAGGAGGAGGAGGAGGAGGAGGAGGAGGAGGAGGAGGAGGAAGAGGAGGAAGAGGAGGAAGAGGAGGAAGAGGAGGAGGAGGGTGAGAAAGACACAGTGAAGATAAAACTGGTGCCAAGTGGTGGTAAGTCTGACATCACCGGGCATCTCTCCTCCCGCAGTATTCCGGTCACAGGGTTGCCATGTACTACAGCCTCCATATATTATCGTTTTTAGGGAGGGGTTCTCTCCTACATAGTCCTCACTGAACAATGCCGTGGGCCTGCCAGCTCCAATACAATGGGCATGGCCATGCTCCACCCCAAATACTACAGAGCATCCACCCCCAGTTCTGACCCTTCCTGCACCCAGAAACCACCAGAGGCAGAAGGTGGCAGGGGAAATACATGGAAATGAGAAGGGAAGTATCATCCAAGTGCCAGCAGAGTTGACAGTGGGAAACAAAGAACCCACCCAGCGGGGACAGTGCCACCGCATTGTCTCATCAAGTTCCATTTATGAAACACACACTGGGGCAAGTATTAGGATGTTCAAGAGTACCATCACAAACCGCTAAGCTCCAACCATAAAGCACGTCCAAGCACAGGGTCTCTCGTTGGTAAGCCAACCGTAGCATGTTTGTAGAGGAAAGAGGAAAGGAAATGGCTGAGACCTGGGGGCTTGAGCAGGAAACCAGAAGGGACAGCTAGGCTTTTCTCCTGAGGCTACGCGAGCGCTAAGCAGGTCAGGCGACAGTCTTAGGCTATCCTGCCAGCAGGCTTCTTTGTCAAGGGTCTGTCTTGGGAAGAGCCTGTCTTGGTCAGTTGTTGCTCTCTGCTTTGCTAGGGCATTAGCTAGAAGCCTCTGAGGACACTAAAGCAGCCAGAAAAGATACAAGATAGGCCAGAGAAAAGATAGAAGGCCGTCTCTGTTCCCTCTCTACTCTTCCAGACGGTGTCCACACAGACTACCCATGGTCCCAGACCAGCTCTCTCTCAGCAACACTGAAGACAGGAGGACCCAAGCATCAGATGGTGCGTAAACTGAATAACATCTCCCCGAAAGATGTGTGGCAACTTTAATTCCAACAGACCATGAGCTTAACCTTATTCAGAGCAAAGTGCCTGCAAATCGAGCTAAAATGAGGTCACTGTGGTTATATGCCCTTTATCTTTAGAAGGAATTGGGGCCAGGGGTCTGGATGCTGAAGCATACAAAAGGAAGACAATGTGAAGAGATAAGAAGGAAATGACTATCTGTGAAATAGGAA
Source organism: Acomys russatus (assembly GCF_903995435.1). NCBI lineage: Eukaryota > Metazoa > Chordata > Mammalia > Rodentia > Muridae > Acomys > Acomys russatus. Next base: position 17,176,098 of record NC_067138.1, read on the forward strand.
GCACCTAAGGCCACCAGAAACCGAGAGTGGGCTGGAATGACCCTCCTGAAACCTTCTGAGGGAACCTGACCCTGCTGGCCCCTGACAGAAGACTCTGTCCTCTAAATCTCTATTTCTCTAAGCCACCACTTAGTGGAACTTAGCTTTAGCAGCCTTGTACCCAAGATTACAGTAACAAGGCTAGAAGATTTATTGAGTTTAGTAAGCCTTGAAATAAACATTTATTTATGCATAAATGTGATTTTTGAAAAGAACAAGAGGAGAAGGTGGTAAGTGGTAAAATTGTAAATTTTATTTTATTTTTACTTGCCATATTTTCTAAATATCATATCCTAAAGATGTAACAAGAAAAAGGAAAGTGACTTTCAGGAATAGACACGTAGAACTTGAAATTTTGAATCTTTGACTTTTGGGGTCTCCTGATCCATAAGCACGGGTTGCTTTTTGTTTCTGTTTTTGTTTTTCAGGGTTTATTTTTATGTGCATTGGTGGGTTTTGCTGTTCTTGTGGTTTTGTTCATTTTGTCGGTTAGTTTTGGTTTTTCAAGACAGAGCTTCTCTGTGTAATAGGCCTGGCTGTCTGGGAACTTTCTTTGTAGACCAGGTTGGCCTCAAATTCACAGAGATCCACCTGCCTCTGCCTCTCTGAGTGCTGGGATTACAGGTATGTACCACCTTATCCAGCTGCATTGGTGTTTCGTTTTATTTCAGGATTTATTTTATGTTCATTGGTGTTTTGCCTGCATGTATGTCTGTGTGAAGGTACCATACCCTCTGGAACTGGAGTTACATGCAGTTGTGAGCTGCCATGTGGGTGCTGGGAATCAAACCTGGGTCTTCTAGATAAGCAGCCAGTGCTCTTTTTTTTTTTATTTTTAAATTTTATTTTATTAATTTATTCTTATTACATCTCAATGGTTATCCCATCCCTTATATCCTCCCATTCCTCCCTCCCTCCCATTTTCCCCTCCCCTATGTCTGTGACTGAGGGGACTTCCTCCCCCTTTATATGCTCATGGGGTATCAATTCTCAATAGAGGAATATCAAATGGCTGAGAAACACTTAAAGAAATGCTCAACCTCCTTAGTCATCAGGGAAATGCAAATCAAAACAACTCTGAGATTCCATCTTACACCCATCAGAATGGCTAAGATCAAAAATTCAAGTGACACCACATGCTGGCGAGGATGTGGGGAGAGAGGAACACTCCTTCATTGCTGGTGGGAATGCAAACTAGTACAGCCACTTTGGAAATCTATCTGGTGCTATCTCAGAAAAATGGAAATAGGGCTTCCTCAAGACCCAGCTATTCCACTCCTTGGAATATACCCAGAAGATGCTCCAGCACACAACAAGAAAATTTGCTCAACCATGTTCATAGCAGCCTTATTCATAATAGCCAGAACATGGAAACAGCCTAAGTGTCCCTCAGTAGAAGAGTGGATAAAGAAACTGTGGTACATATACACTATGGAATACTACTCAGCTATTAAAAACAAGGAATTCCCGAAATTTGTGGACAAATGGATTGAACTAGAAATTAGCATAATGAGTGAGTTAACCCAGAAGCAGAAAGAGTCAAATGGTATATACTCACTTATATCTGCATACTAGCCCAAGGGGCATGTCCCATGAAAATCTTCACTTACCAGGAAACTGGGACAGAGGGGAGGACATCCTATTGGGACTCTAGATGAGAGAAGCATGGGAGAATGGCAAAGGAGCCAGTGCTCTTAACCACTGAGCCATCTCCCTACTCCCCACATCAGAGCGTCTTAAACCATAATGTCCTAAGCTCCAGGCCCACATGCTCAGATGCTAGGTGGACATGTTTGTTTGAGTGTTCCAAAGTTATCCTGTGCTCAACATACTCGAACCAGAGCTTGTTATCTTTCTCCTTTAAAAATCTGTCCCTTCTTTGATACACATCACCTTGGATAATACTCTTTGAGATGTCTGACAACCAGCCCTCAAGTGCTTCTTGGCTTTACCTAATCTTTGTCTGCCACAGCAAGTGTCTCAGTGTAACCTGCCATTTCATTTCAGTCGCCCAGGATGTTCTTCCACTTCCTCGTCTCTGAGCCCAGGGATGCCATGGTTTCATCCCTAATGGTCTCTCACATAACCTCCTGGTTATTCTTCCTTCAGTGAGAGTTGCTCGTCATGGCCACCTCCTCCCATAAGAATACTGCTTATTTATAAAAATGGAAGTCTCGGCCAGGCGTAGTGGTGCACACCTTTAATCCCAGCACTCGGGAGACAGAGGCAAGCAGATCACTGTGAGTTCAAGGCCAGCCTAGTCTACAAATCGAGTCCAGGAGAGCCAAGGCTACACAGAGAAACCCTGTCTAAAAAAAAAAAAAAAAAAAAAGGAAGTCTTCATGGATCACCACTTCATTCTTACCATAGGATACAGGCCAACATTCTGCGTACAGCTTACACTCTCACCTCACCCCCTCTTGTCAGCTCATCTGCAGCAATCCTTTATAAGCATATTCTGATCTATAACAAGGAGAAAGGACGAACAGAAAGTGCTCCCCTGGTGTGGCCAGGTGGACTTGCATCTGCTCTTCCCTCTCCGGACTGTTCTTCCTCCTCACCCTCTGATGTTCTCAGATTGAACACACTAATGAAACACTCTGAAGATTTATATGTGTCTTCCTGGCACAAGTATTAGAGAACTACATAGATAAAACTAAGAGTATATAATTCTATTCATATTTGTGGCCTTCCTCTGTCTAGGACAGAGTGACTTTTTAGAGAAGTCACACACATAAATTATTTCTTAGGGAAAAAAAAAGAAGAAGAAATGGGGCCAGGTGTGGTGGTGCATGCCCTTAGTCCCAACACCCAGCAGAGGCAGGCAGATCCCTGTGAGTTAGTGGCTAGCCTGGTCTACAAAGAGTCCTAGGGCAGCCAAGGCTACACAGGGAAACCCTGTCTCAAAAAACAAAAATAAAAACAAACAATAAAAAAAGAAAGAAAGAAAAAGAAAAGAAATGAACAACTTAAAAAGCAAAGAAACAGGGGGCTGGAGAGATGGCTCAGTGGTTAAGAGTGCCACCTGCTCTTCCAGAAGTCCCGAGGTCAATTCCCAACAACCATACGGTAGCTCACAGCCATCTATAATGTTAGATGCCCTCTACAAAGAATGTTAGATTCTAGCCTACAAAGAAAGCTCCCAGACAGCCAGGGCTATTACACAGAGAACCCCTGTCTTGAAAAACCAAACCAACCAACAAAATAAACAAAACAGCAAGAACAACAAAACCTACCAATGCACATAAAAATTAATCCTAAAAACAGAAACAAAAATAAAAACAAAAGGCTGGGCATGGTGGCACATGCCTTTAATCCCAGCACTCGGGAGGCAGAGGCAGGCAGATCGCTGTGAGTTCAAGGCCAGCCTGGTCTACAAAGGGAGTCCAGGACAGCCACGGCTAACACAGAGAGACCCTGTCTCGAAAGAAAAACAAAAAACAAAAAACAAAACAACCCATTCTTATGTATCAGGAGACCCCAAATGTCTGATGCCCTCTTCTGCAGATAAAGCACTCAAATACAATAAATAAATAAATAAATAAATAAATAAATAAATAAATAAATCTTTTTTAAAAAACAAACTTGCACAGGGCGTGGTGACACACGCCTTTAATCCCAGAATCCCAGCACTCAGGAGGCAGAGGCAGGTGGATCACTGAATTCGAGGCCAGCCTGGCCTACAAAGAGAGTCCAGGACAGCCAAGGCTAACACAGAGAAACCCTGTCTCAAAATAAATAAATAAATAAATAAAAATTAAAAAAAAAAAAAAACAAGCTTGATACCCTATGAGCATATACAGGGGGAAGAGGGCCTCCTCAGTCACAGTCATAGGGGAGGGGAGTAAGGGGAAAGTGGGAGGGAGGGAGGAATGGGAGGATACAAGTGATAGGATAGCAATTGAGATATAATATGAATAAATTAATAAAATATATTAAAAACAAACAAACAAAAACAGTAGTGGAAAGGACGTTGATTTAAGGGAAAGCAATGGCACAGTGGGAGGACTGTGCCCCGAAAGTCAGGTAGACAGGCTGTTGCTACTTCTTCAGACTGCTGCTGACTCATCACTGGACCACAGACATCATTCCTTTAATTGCAAAACAGCAGGACGGTAAAATCAGGAACAAGAGAGGATTTCTACTCTGAGCATGAGAGTGGGCTTTTGTCGCCATGTGGGTTTCACTGCCCCCATTTTACCACTGAGGAAAATGAGGCTGAGCTATGGATCACCTCTGTACTACTGCTGAGTTGGAAAAGCTAAGGCACACACCCAGGTCTCTGTGGCCCCAAGCCACGCACACAAAGCCCACTCTGCACCCTACATGAGGCTTAGAAATGGGGTGAAAAGACTGGCTAGCAAGCTAGAAACCTCACATAGCTAGACCCCTGGTCATCTTAGACACTAAGTTTGTTTTGTTTTGTTTTTTCAGTTGTCCTCATAGAGCAGTAGTTCTCAGCCTGTGGGTTGTGACTCCTTTGGAGGTTGAATAACCCTTTCAAAAGAGCAGCATATCAGCTCCTGCATATCAGCTCCTGCATATCAGATGTTTACATTAGGATTTATAACTAACAAAATTACAGTTATGAAGTAGCATGAAACAAGTTTATGGTTGAGGGACACCACAACATGGGTCACAGCATTAGGAAGGTTAAGGACCACTGTCATAGAGCAAAGTATCGGCCTTTCGGGCAGGAAGTTTCACGCTTCTCTCATTTCATAAATTCTATATTCTTGTCTTGTCCCATCTATTCCTAATTTCTGTCATGCCACTAAATTTGATGCACGCATGTAAACTACCTTCCATCTTCTTCTAAATAAGACAGGTCTCAATTAGTTGGTAAAGAACTGTATGGAAAAAAAAAAACAAAATTCAAGAGCAAATTTTTAATGTTAATAGAAATTAAGTACAAGTTTTTAACCTAATTTTAAAGAACATCTTCATGCCGGGCATGGAGGCACACTCCTTTAATCCTAGCACTCAGGAGGCAGAGGCAGGCAGATTGCTAAGAGTCCATGGCCAGCTCCCTCTACACAGAGAAATTCAGGACAGCCAAGGATACATAGAGAGACACAGTCTCAAAACAAAAGAAAACCTTCAGCTTTATTTTTAAAGTTATAATGTTGGATACTAACACAAACAGATTAAACTGACTGTTATAATACTTATTTACTGTCACATGAGATATAAATTGGTTTGAAAAGCGGCTTGGGCTAGACAAACAAAAACTGTAAATATGTTCAAACTATTTAACTCAGAAGTCTCTGGAATATTCAAGTCTAAAATGTAAGAGAAACTATGCATAAGCCAGGCATGGTGGCACACGCCTTTAATCCCATACTCAGGAAGCAGACACAGACATCACTGTGAGTTCGAGGCCAGCCTGGTCTACAAAGAGAGTGCAGGATAGCCAAGGCTACACAGAGAAAGCCTGTCTTGAAAAACAAAAAATAAAAAAAAATAAAAAATAAAAATAAAGAGAGAGACTATACACAGAAATATATTCATGATTTGAGCGGGACCCCTGGGTCCAAATCTGCCTATCATAATGTTCTACTTGTAGGTTTCTAGGACCCTCTGGATCCTTCTACTTTGCTATTCTCCCATGCTTCTCTCATCTAGAGTCCCAAAAAGATGTCCTCCCCTCTGTCCCAGTTTCCTGGTAAGTGAAGGCATTCGTGGGACATGCCCCTTGGACTAATATGCAGATATAAGTGAGTATACACCATTTGAGTCTTTCTGCTTCTGGATTAACTCACTCATTATGATCATTTCTAGCTCAATCCACCAGCCAAGGACAATACAGGCGGTAAACTTTAAACCCCTACCCAGATCTAGCCAATGATCAGAACATTCTCCACAGTTGAATGGAGAGTGGGATATGACTTTCTCATGTACTCTGGTGCCTCACATTTGACCATGTCCCCTGGAGGGGGAGACCTGGTGGCACTCAAAGGAAGGACATCAGGTTGCCAAGAAGAGACTTGATACCCTATGAGCATATAAAGAGGGAGGTAATCACCCTCAGGAACAGTCATAGGGGAGGGGAATAAGGGGAAAATGGGAGGGAGGGAAGAATGGGAGGATACAAGGGATGGGATAACCATTGAGATGTAACAAGAATAAATTAATAAAAAAGAAAAAAAGAGAAAGAAATATATTCATGGCATTGTTGTTAGGATTTGACTATCAAATGTCGTCACGCAGGCTCGTGTGTTTGAATACTTGGTGCCCAGTTGATGGTGGTGTTTCAGGAGGTGGGGAGCACTGGGGCCTAGCTGGAGACTCTCTTGGGGGTTCGGCCTCCCCCACTTCCCGTCTGATCTGCCTGTATGTGAATGAACACTTGTTGGCCATCTCCTGCTGCCATACCTCCCCAGCATGATGGAATGTACCCTCAGATCCTGAGCCAAAATAACCTTTCTTCTTTCTCTTTATGTGTCTGAGTATTCCGCCTGCATGTATACACACACAGGGCATGCATGCATATACACACAGGGCGTGCATGAATGGTGTCCAAGGAGGTCAGAAGAGGGTGGGTGTTTCAGAGAGCTGTGAGCTGCCAGGTGGGTGTTGGGACTAGAACCTCGGTCCTCTAGAAGAGCAGCAGGTGCTCTTATCCGCTGAGCCATCTCCCCAGCCCTCACCTTTCTTCTCTTAACATTGTCTTTTGTCAAGTATTTGATTACAACAATGAGAAAAGCAGTTAGAAGAAAATTAAATATTAAGTAAAGACAGAGCATATTCACCTGAGAGTGGGAGACATAGACATCCCAGAAAAGAGCCCCAATTGGTGGGCCAGCACCAAGTGGTCAGCCCTGAAGTCATACACATTCAAGTAACATTATACATATTGTGCAGGTTGTATCTGTATACTTAGGAGTGTATGGTGTGTTTGTGCGTATACCATAACAAAAAAAGAAGTCATAAATTTGAGAGAGAGTGGGGTGGGGAGCTGCATAGGGAGGGGTGGAACAAAGAAAGGGATGGAGGGAACAGTATAATATTAATTTGCAAAAAAGAAAGGTTTGAAAAAACAGGAAAAGTAGCTCACTGTTGGCCTGGAAGCAAGGCAGCAAATAGCATCCCCCTGTAGTCTCTGTTTCATCTCCATCCCATCTTCCTGCCTTGAGCTCCTGTGTTAGCTGCCCTCAGTGTTGGGTTATAAGCTGGAAACTGAGATTTTCCTTCCCAGGGTGATTTTGGTTGGTGCTTTGACACAGAAAGCAAGCTAGGACAAGCTTGTCTCCATTCAATAAGGACAAGAGTGTTAAAAATCACTAGATGACTATGGTGAAGGACACCAAAAAGATACTTTATAAAACAGTCCTCCATGGGGCTGGAGAGATGGCTCAGAGGTTAAGGGCACTGACTTCTCTTCCAGAGGTCTTGAGTTCAATTCCCAGTAACCACATGGTGGCTCACAACCACCTGTAATGTGCTCTAATGATCTCTTCTGGCGGGCTGCATACATGCAGGCAGAGCACTGTATACATAATAATAAATAAATAAATCTTTTTTAAAAAGCGTCCTCCACAAATTAAGAAATGTTTTATGAAAAATTTCACCCTTATTTTAATATTCAGTTTTAAGTCATAAATACAGTGTAAAAATAAATGTGAAATATTGCCTAGAAATATAAATACATACAAATAAAAACACAAGAAGAAAATGTTCCAAATTTTGTTTTAGAAATATGAACTTAGCCTCTAATCCCAGCACTTGGGAGGCAGAGGAGGTGGATCAACATAAGTTCAAGACCATCCTGGTCTACAAAGTGAGTCTGGGACAGCCAAGGCTACACAGAGAAATCCTAGCTCAAAAAACCAAAATACAAAAAAGAAAAAAAAAAAGAAATGTGAATTTGCCAGGTGGTGGTGGCACAGGTCTTTAATCCCAGCACTTGGAAGGCAGAGGCAGGCAGATTTCTGAGTTCAAGGCCAGCCTGGTCTACAAAAACAGTTCCAGTACATCCAGTACAGGCTTAAGAGACCTTTAAGTTCCTAAATTATGAATGTTACGATTCTGTTAATAGTCCCAAGGCTGACAAGACTAAATAAATCTGTCAGTGGTAGAATACTTGCTTAGCTTGTATAACATCCTTATTTCAATCTCCAAGGTAGGCCCTCCAAGCAAAACCAGTCTATCTGGATATGGTAGCATGCACGTACTTCTAGCACTTTAGAAGCAGAGGCAGGCATGTGAGGTCTAGGGCAGTCTGAGCCACATAGAAAGACCCTGTCTGAAAGATAACAACAACAACAAAAAGGGAGATGGAGGCCTGAAAATAAGGGAGTTCAAAGCCACCCTTGACTACATAAAAGGGGTTTAATACCATCTAGAAATAAAATGGCATTCTTCCTCAAAAGTCAATAAAGGTGGTAATAATAACAACAATTCCAAGATTCAAATAAAGAGGAGAAATCGTTAAAGAAACCAATAAAAGTGCAGAGCAAAATCAACAACTTCCTACTGAAAGCCATATATGTGATGCTTAGAAAAAGACATCCAAGTCAGGAATGGAGGCACATGCCTTTAATCCCAGCACTCAGGAGGCAAAGGCAGGAGGATCGCTGTCAGTTCAAGGCCAACCTGGTCTACAAAGTGAATCCAGGACAGCCAAAGCTACACAGAAAGACACTGTCTTGAAAAACAAACCAAACAAACAAACAAAAAAACAAAACCAGAAAACAAAAAACAAAAACCAGAAAAAGACATCTGAGAGTAGACATGAAATCTTTACCTTAAAAGGTGAAACTGTAATGTTCCTCCAATCGCACCCATGCTGCACCGTCTTAACATCTGCATCCATGCTGCACCATCTTAGTAACAGCACCCATGCTGCACCATCTTAGTAACAGCACCCATGCTGCACCGTCTTAGTAACAGCACCCATGCTGCACCGTCTTAGTAACAGCACCCATGCTGCACCATCTTAGTACCAGCACCCATGCGGCACCATCTTAGTATCAGCACCCATGCTGCACCATCTTAGTAACAGCACCCATGCTGCACCATCTTAGTAACAGCACCCATGCTGCACCATCTTAGTAACAGCACCCATGCTGCACCATCTTAGTATCAGCACCCATGCTGCACCATCTTAGTAACAGCACCCATGCTGCACCATCTTAGTAACAGCACCCATGCTGCACCATCTTAGTAACAGCACCCATGCTGCACCGTCTTAGTAACAGCACCCATGCTGCACCATCTTAGTAACAGCACCCATGCTGCACCGTCTTAGTAACAGCACCCATGCTGCACCATCTTAGTATCAGCACCCATGCAGCACCGTCTTAGTAACAGCACCCATGCTGCACCATCTTAGCATCTTAGTATCAGCACCCATGCTGCACCATCTTAGTAACAGCACCCATGATGCACCATCTTAGTAACAGCACCCATGCTGCACCATCTTAGTATCAGCACCCATGCTGCACCATCTTAGTATCAGCACCCATGCTGCACCATCTTAGTACAGCACCCATGCTGCACCATCTTAGTAACAGCACCCATGCTGCACCATCTTAGTATCAGCACCCATGCTGCACCATCTTAGTAACAGCACCCATGCTGCACCATCTTAGTATCAGCACCCATGCTGCACCATCTTAGTAACAGCACCCATGCTGCACCATCTTAGTATCAGCACCCATGCTGCACCATCTTAGTATCAGCACCCATGCTGCACCATCTTAGTATCAGCACCCATGCTGCACCATCTTAGTAACAGCACCCATGCTGCACCATCTTAGTAGCAGCACCCATGCAGCACCGTCTTAGTAACAGCACCCATGCAGCACCATCTTAGTAACAGCACCCATGCTGCACCATCTTAGTAACAGCACCCATGCTGCACCATCTTAGTAACAGCACCCATGCTGCACCATCTTAGTAGCAGCACCCATGCAGCACCGTCTTAGTAACAGCACCCATGCTGCACCATCTTAGTAACAGCACCCATGCTGCACCGTCTTAGTAACAGCACCCATGCTGCACCATTTTAGTAACAGCACCCATGCTGCACCCTCTTAGTAACAGCACCCATGCTGCACCATCTTAGTATCAGCACCCATGCTGCACCATCTTAGTATCAGCACCCATGCTGCACCATCTTAGCATCAGCATCCATGCTGCACTGTCTTAGTAACAGCATGGGAACACAGCTGTAAAGTATCTATGCCTCAAACGGTAAAACTTTGGAGGGAACCCAAGCTTTACTATTAGTAAAGAAGTTCCCTATTGTAGGGTTCCTTGTCCTCACAGCCTCATAAAGAATTATGGTCTGTTCTATCAGTAGCACAGGTCAAATACTTACCTCCCTTCAGAGCTTTGCAGAAAGAGTAACTATCGTCATATCCGCTGCAAATAACTTCCTTGCGCTTCGGCACCTCTAAGGAGTTGACATTGATGGAGAGGTTCAAATATAACTTTTTTAAGTCTCTCCCTTTGAAAGAAAAAAAATCCCATTAAATCCCTCCAGTAAGGTGCTTTTCTATTCAGAGTCCATTCTGTGCTCTTGGTGTGCCTCATGCTCTTTTCCTGCACTGCTTTCTTTGATCACCATGGCTGCCTATAAAGCATTAATATCCTTATTCCAAAGATAAAATGAACGCTCTAAGAAGGCAACTTTGTAGCAAAATTGATTGTTCCACAGTGATAGCTATGTAAAATATGCCCCCCAAAACCAAAACCTCCTAAAAAACAAAAGATAGAAATACTCAGAACTTGATCATGAACACTGGCCAAGTCATAAGATCTTTAGTTTTGGTAAGCTCGCCCAGGAAATTCAAAAGAGAGGAAGACAGGCAGGATAATCAGCTCATCAGCTTCTGGAGTTTGGCTGAACATTTTCTAAAGAAGAGAATGGAAGAGCATGAGTGGCGGTACATCCCTTTATTTCATGCCAGCACTACCTTTGAGGCAGAGGCAGGCGGATCTCACTGAGCGCAAGGCCTTTGGCCTTGCACATGGCCGTGGTCGTGTTATCAGCAAGGGTCATGGCAGTGTACCACCTCCGAGGCTTAGCTGCTCAAGGACAGCAATATGAGTGTTAGAGTAGGCTGAGGAACATGGCAGCCATGAGGAAACAAAGGGAAGTGGTTTAGAGCTTGCCTAAGACAGCTCCAGGCACTGCCAGAAATAATACTGGAGAGACTTATTACACAGATGTGCTTGTCATTTATTTCCTCTGTACAAAGACTCACTAGTAAGCCTGAGAAGTACCAAAAGATATAATTCTCCTTCCCACTCAATTTTTGACTCAAGCTTATAAATATAGCTCTTATTAAATTTAGGTAGAAATAGAACCATAAAAGTAAGCCTGGTTTTGGCCAGGCATGGTGGTGCATGCCTTTAGTCCCAGTACTCAGGAGGCAGAGGCAGGTGGATCACTGTGAGTTTGAGCCTGGTCTACAAAGCGAGCGAGGATAGGCAGAGCTGCACACAGAAACCCTCTCTCAAAAAAAAAAAAAAAAAAAAAAAAGCACCCTGGTTTTATAAGTGAGCTCCATACTTCATAGAGATTATAGTAAATTCTAGGGATCATAATTGTGGAGCACTATAAAAAATTACTAAATAGTTATCTTGTTACTGAATTAGTATGGTTTATTAAGTGATATTGAGTGTATAACAAACATATATGTGGCAGCTATGAAGGTATACACTCAAATATCCTGGTAAAGAAACTGTTGTAGGGGCTAGAGAGATGGCTCAGAGGCTAAGAGCACTGCCTGCTCCTCCAAAGGTCCTGAGTTCAATTCCCAGCAACCACGTGGTGGCTCACAACCATCTATAATAAGATCTGGTGCCTCTTCTGACGTGCAGACATATATGCAGCAAAGACACTTAATAAATAAATAACTCTTTTTTAAAAATGTTGTAAGAAGCATAGTTGGCAGACAACCCATTACTCCAGAACCTTAGATCTATTTCACCCTCAACTACAGGCCTTACACTTGGACAAGCTTATTCTGAAATGATAAAACACTTCAAATGTCCTTCAGACAGGGTGTTCTTATAATTCTTGAAGTGACTGATTGTTAATTTTTTATTAATTTATTCAGATTACATCTCAATTGTTATCCCCTTACTTGTCTCCTCCCATTCCTCCCTCCCTCCCTCTTTCACCCTATTCCCCTCCCCTAGGTCTGTGACAGAGGGGCCCTCTTCCCCTACCATATGGTCACAGCCTCTCAAGTCTCATCTTGGTAGCCTGCCTATTCCTTCTCTGAGTGCCACCAGGCCTCCCCACCAAGGGGAAGTGGTCAAATAAATTAAACACCTCCAAACCAAATAACCCAATTAAGAAATGGGGCTCAGAATTAAACAGAGAATCCTCAACAGAGGAATATCGAACGGCTGAGAAACACTTAAATGTTCAATGTCCTTAATCATCAGAGAAATGCAAATCAAAACAACTCTGAGATTCCATCTTACACCCATCAAAATGACTAAGATCAAAAACTCAAGTGATGGGGCTGGAGAGATGGTTCAGAGATTAAGAATACTGTCTGTTCTTCCAGAGGTCCTGAGTTCAATTCCCAGCCACCACGTGGTGGCTCACAACCATCTATAATGAGTTCTGGTGCCCTCTTCTGGTGTACAGACATACATTCAGGCAAAACATTGCATAAATAATAAATAAATAAATATTTTTTAAAAACTCAAGTGACAGCACATGCTGTCAAGGATGTAGAGAAAGGGGAACACTCATTCATTGCTGGTGGGAGTGCAAACTTGTACAACCACTTTGGAAATCAATCTGGCGCTTTCTCAGAAAACGAGAATAGGGCTACCTCAAGACCCAGCTATTCCACTCCTTGGAATATACCCGTTGATTTTTTAAAATATTTATTTATTTAATGTATATGAGTACTCTGTTTGCATGTACACCTGCACCCCAGAAAAGGGCATCAGACAACATTATAGATGGTTGTGAGCCACCATGTGGCTGCACGGAATTGAACTCAGGACCTCTGAAAGAGCAGCCAGTGCTTTTAACCCCTAAGCCATCCAGCCCCTGACTGTTGATTTTGAGACAGGGTCTCACTATGTATCTTTGACTGTCCTGGAACTCACTCTTTAGACTAAGTTGGTCTTGAACTCAACAGAGCTCCACCTGCCTCTTTGCCCCAGGGCTGGAATCAAGGGAGAATACTACCACACCCAGCTTCATTTTCAACTGCCCTTTTTTTCTTATAAACTGAAGGTCTACAATCTGAGGAAAAGTGAATGTTACTTTAAGCTTATCTACATGATACTGGGCATAGTGGGACAGACACATAATCCCAGCACTTGGGAGTCAGAGACAGAAAGATCACCACAAGGCCAGGGCCAATTTGGGTTATGTAGTAATTTTTTGTTGCTGCTGGTGGTGGTTTTTTGGTTTTTGGTGTTGGGAGTTTTATTTGGTTGTTTGTTTTTTTGAGACAGGGTTTCTCTGTGTAGCCTTGGCTGTTCTGAAACTCACTCTGTAGACCAGAATGGCCTTGAACTCACATAGATCCATCTGCCTCTGCATCCCCAAGTGCTGGGATTTCAAGCATGCGCCACCATGCCCGGCTCACTTTATAGTAATTTTGTTGTTGTTGTTGTTGTTGTTGTTGTTGTTGTTGTTGTTGTTTAATACAAGGTACCCTGGACTCACTTTGTAGACCAGGCTGGCCTCAAACTCAGAGATCTGTCTGCCTCTGCTTCTGCCTCTGCCTCCAAGTGTGTAGTAAAATTTACATAGTCTGGACTACACAGTGACTGACCCCCTGTCTCATAAAGCATAAGAGAAGAGAACAACAATGAAACCTTGTTATCAGGGGCTATAGAGATGACTCAGTGGTAAGAGTGCTCTTCCAAAGACCCAAGTTCAGTTCCCAGCATCCACATTGGGCAGCTCACACCAACTCATCTGTAACTCTATTTCCATGGATCCTAACGCTATGCTCTGGCCTTCATAGGCACCCACATATATGGCAAACACAGAGAGAGATATACACACATACACATAAGTAAAATAATAAAAATATTTTCTTAAATCTTGTTATTTACATAGTATCACTTTGCTACATACTTTGTAAAGTATAAAACATGCTCCAAGTCTATGCTAAAATGGAGACCATAGTGCTAAAGATTAGAATTCATTTCCTAGGATCCAGTTGTGGTGGTTCATGACTTTAAACTCAGTACTTGTAAGGCAGAGGCAGGCCAGTCTGTGTGTGTATGAGGCCAGCCTGGTCTATATAGTGAGTTCCAGGATAGCCAGCACTACATAATGAGACCCTTTCCTCGCCAAGAAAAAAGAAGGAGGAGCGGGGGGGAGGAGGAGGAAGAGGAAGAGGAGGAGGAAGAGGAGGAAGAGGAAGAGGAGGAGCAGAAGAAGGAGGAGGAAGAGGAGGAAGAGGAGGAGGGGGAGGAGGAGGAGGCGGAGAAGAAGAAAAAGAAGAAGAAGAAGAAAAAGAAGAAGAAGAAGAAGAAGAAGAAGAAGAAGAAGAAGAAGAAGAAGAAGAAGAAGAAGAAGAAGAAGAAGGCGGCAGCCGCCCAGGACTTAGAGGAAGCAAGCAGGGTTGGCTGGCTTGTGGAAGAGGATGAGAGTTTGTATTTTCCCAGAACTACCACAGCCTTCACACACTAAGAATGAAACACAGAGGGGAGAGCCAGATAGAACCAAAGCAAATACATTGCCTTCTCTCATCCCATCACCACTATATTTTTTTCTAGAAATCCTCCCTCCTACATGCTAGAGACTGAATTGAAGGCATCACACATGCTAGGATACATCCCCAAAAGAGATCATCTTTAAGAATAAAAGGTTCTGGGGCTGGAGAGATGACTTAGAAATTAATAGAACTTTGCTACTCAGGTTTGATTCTTAGTAGCCACATGATTGTTCATAACTATCAGTAACTCCAGCTTCTGGGGATCCAATGCCTTTTTATGATCTTTTCAGGTACCAGGCAGGCCTGTGGTACACACACACACACACACACACACACACACACACACACCCCACAATAAAATAAAAGAAGTAAGTCTGAAAATAAAGTATTAAGAAAACAAAAAACAAAAAAACACCCGGGTGGTAGTGGCACACTCCTTTAATCCCAGCACTCGGGAGGCAGAAGCAGATGGATCACTGTGAGTTCAAGGCCAGCCTTGTCTACAAAGGGAGTCCAGGGCAGCCAAGGCTACACAGAGAGACTCTGTTTCAGAGAAAAAAAGTTGGATGCTAGTAGCATACTCCTTTAATTCCAGCACTGGAGAGACAGAGTCAGACAGATCTCTGTGAGGTTGAGGCCAGCCTGATCTAAGAGTGAGTTCTAGGACAGCCAAAAAGTAAGCTCGGTTTTGTTTTGTTCCCAAGTGTGGGATGTGAAACAACTTGTGTGATGTTTGCCCACTGGAAACACACTTGTAAGAGGGCACATGATGTTTGTCCAATAGAAGAGGAACTGCCTCATGTGAGGCATGGTCTTTGGCAGCTGATAAACATCCTAGTACAGACTATGAGAGGAGATAAATATGAGGCCAAAAACCAGAGGCTTGGCTTTTTGGCTTTTGCATCAATTCATATCACTTGGCTGTTTATTGCTCTGCTTCAAGATGCTTCTAAAGAGAGACACTCCAGAGAAGACTTCGAAGAGAATGCTGTGTTTGCTGTTGCTCCCACTACTGCTCATTTCTGTTGCTGGGTTTGCTGCTGGAATCCTGATGACAAAGACTGAAATTGCCCCAAGGAGTCTAAAAAAGGTCTACTTAACCTGTCCCTAGGTTACTTCTTTCTCTCCCATCTAGGGTAAGTGGGTTGAAAGGAAATAGAGGTATTTTTAAAAACCCCAACTAAAGTACTTAAAAGATCAAAACCTAAGAGCTGGGCATGGTGGCCCACACCTGTAATCCCATCACTTGGGAAGCAGAGGCAGGCAGATTTCTGTGAGTTCGAGGCTAGCCTGGTCTACAAAGCGAGTCCAGGGCAGCCAGGACTACAAGAGAAACCCTGTCTGGAAAAATCAAAACAAACAAACAAACAAAAAAAGCAAAGCCTACAAGTATTTTAAAAAAGAAAGATCATTCAGTGTTTAACAGTGCTTGCTGCACTTAAGAGAACTGGGGTTGGGTTTCCAGAACCTGTATTAGGTAGTTCAGAACATTCTGTAACTCCAGTTCCAAGAAAGCCAAGACCATCTTACCTTCTTCTGGCCTCCTCTGTCTCTCTCTCTCTCTCTCTCTCTCTCTGTCTCTCTCTCTCTCTCTCTCTCTGTCTCTCTCTCTCTCTCTCTCTCCCCCCTCTCCCCTCAACAAATGTATGCAGAGGAATAGGGAGGGACAGAGGGTGATGAAGGGAATAAAAAAATAAAAATAATTTTTAAAATCTGGCTTGCTTACACCCAGATTTTCCACTGGAAACTCAATGGTTAACAGAGGCAGAGGCAGGCACATCTCTGTGAGTTTGAGGCCAGCCTTGTCTACAAAGTGAATTCAGGACAGCCTGTCTCGAAAAACAACAACAGCAAAAAGACAAAGGGCACCTATTATTAGAAAGTTGAAGTTGTGCCATTTCTACCCTATATCCTTGGAAAACCCTCCATATGACTCTGAGTTGCTCTCGAATGCAGCAAAAATGACAAAGTATCTCTTCCTTGATCGAGTCATATAATATTGTTTTGTCTTGTTATCTTTTGCCAGTTTTTTGTTTTGTTGATTGTTGGTTTTTCTTTTCTTTCTTCCTTTTTTTTTTAAGATTTATTTATTTATTATGTATAGTGTTCTGCCTGCATGTACACCTGCATGCCAGAAGGTATCATTAGATCACATTATAGATGGTTGTGAGCCACCATGTGGTTGCCAGGAAGTGAACTCAGGACCTCTGGAAGAGCAGACAGAGCTCTTAACCTCTGAGCCATTCCTCCAGCCAGTTAGTTGATTTTTCAAGACAGGATTTCTCTAGGTAGCCTTGGCTGTCCTGAATTCACTTTGTAGACAAGACTGGCCTGGAACTCACAGAGATCCACCTGCCTCTGCCTCCCTGAGTGCTGGGATGGCAGTCGTGTGCCACCACACTGGGCTTCCTTTGCCAGTTTTGATTAAGGAAGCAGCTATAGTAATGAGGCCCATTTAGCCAATAGCTAGAATCCAGAAACTGAATACTGCCAACAATCACATGAGCTTAGATGTAGATCTTTCCACAGTAGGCCCCAAACCTGCTCAAACCTTCATTATAGGTGGGTGTGGTGGCCACACCTTTAATTCCAGAACTTGGGAGGCAGAGGTAGGCAGATCTCTGTAAGTTTGAGACCAGCCTGGTCTACAAAGAGAGTCCAGACAAACCAAGGCTAAACAGAGAAACCCTGCCTGGAAAAACAAAAACAAAACCCCCCAAAACCTTGATTATAGCTTTGTGAGGGACCCTGAATGATATGAGTAAGCCATGCCCAGACTACCATCCCACAAAGACAATAGTTATGTACTGTGTGCAGCCACTAGACTGAGTATGGTAACTTATAATACAGCAGGAGATAACAAACACAAATATATTTTGAACAGAATTATTCTGGTTGAATTCCTAGAGCCCTTTAGCTGACTACAAAAATGAAAGTTTGTACTTACTTGGAATGAACTTAATATGCAAAAATCCAATGGTTCCTCTCAATGATATACAGGGTTCCGAACTAACAGAAATAGGGAATTTCATGTTATCTAAAAGGAATAAGGAAAATGTTAGCACATCATTATAAATAACTTTCAATAAATATAGCATTCTGAACATCAGCCCCCCCCCAAATGTTTCTGTACTACATTAATATAATGAGAGCAATTGAAGATTGTTAAAAATCTCTCTCTCCCGAGGAGTGATAGTTGCCGCATGAGTCACATGAGGACCTAGGTTAATCCCCCCAAGTTCAAACTCCATTTGTGAAAGCCAAAAAGTAATGAAAAGACTCCAGTGCCTGCAACAGTCCATCTCTGCTCACCAGCATTGCTAGGAAGACTCAGGACATCCTCTCTTCAGAGTGCCATACCCCAGGACAACCATACAATTAGAAAGCAGCTTCCAAACTCCCACTTTAACAAAAAACAAAAAAGCAAAACAAATAAACAAACAAACAAAAACCAAAGCTGGGTACAGTGGCACACACCTATAATCCCAGCACTCGGGAGGCAGAGGCAGGCAGATTACTGTGAGTTCGAGGCCAGCCTGGTCTACAAAGGGAATCCAGGACAGCCAAAGCTACACAGAGAAACCCTGTCTTGAAAAACAAAATGAAATAAAACAAACAAACAAAACAACAACAACAACAACAAAAACTCAAAACCAAACTCCCATTTTACCTAGGATACCATGCTTGGTACCCTGGCCTTTCCAAGCCAGCTCCCCAAAAGATTAACTTCTAGGCTGCGCATCTTGGTGATCTGATAGTCTGGCACAGTTTAGTTCCACGGGAAAGGAGGGAAGCAGTGATCTGAGCTGATAGATCCTACGGCCTGGTTCTCCCCTCTGCTCTATCCCTAATGCTGAGTTCTGATGAGCGTGGATGATGCAATCTACCTACCCGTAGCACAAGACGTTGTTCAAATTGGTGGGTGCCTGTTCAAAATAAATTCAAGTTGGGTGAGGGATGCAGATCGCTGTTAAAATACACGCCTGGCCATACACAGTTTAGGCCCCAGCAGCACTAAATAAATACATATATGAAATGTAAATTACTAAATTCAAATGAGTCAGCCAGACTATAAAAAAACTATTTGTTTGTTCATTTTTATTTTGTGAGATCTTACTCTCTAGCCCAGGCTGGCCTAGCACTTACTATGTAGACCAGGCTGGCCTCAAAATTGTAATACTCCACCTACCTAGACCTCATGAATGCTAGAAGTAGAAGCATGAAACACCATGCCCAGCCCAAGTAGGACTTTTTGATGGGCCAGATGTGGTGGCGTATGCCACCCTTAGCACTCCAGAGTCTGAGATGGAAGAATATCCATTAATTTTAAGGCTAGTCCGCGCTAGCCTGCACTACAGAGTGAGTTCTAGGGCAGCTTGGGTTACACTGAAACCCAGCTTCAAAAACAAACAACAAAAGCCCGGGGAAGTGGCTCACACTTTTAATCCCAGCATTCAGGAGGCAGAGGCAGGTAGATCTTTGTGAGTTCTAGGCCAGCCTGGTCTACAAAAAGAGTCCAGGACAAACAAGGCTACACAGAGAAACTCTATCTCGAAAAATCAAAACCAAAACCAAACAAACAAAATGTCCCACTTATTAATGCTATCACAGCAACAAATAGATTTGGACATGATTTGGCAGAGAAAACACATTCAACAAC
Source organism: Acomys russatus (assembly GCF_903995435.1). Lineage (NCBI taxonomy): Eukaryota > Metazoa > Chordata > Mammalia > Rodentia > Muridae > Acomys > Acomys russatus. The sequence goes on from NC_067138.1 coordinate 17,195,454, forward strand.
CATAGTGCCTCCTCAGCAAGCCAAGAAGAATCCAAATATTCCAAAATCAGTATAAAGTAAATGTTTCTTGGTTTTGGGGGGTTTGTTTATTTGTTTGTTTTGTTTTTGTTTGTTGGTTGGTTGGTTGTTGATTTGTTAGTTTGGGTTGGTTTGCTTTTGGTTTTTTGAGACAGGGTTTCTCTGTGTAGCCTTGGCAGTCCTGGACTTGCTTTGTAGACCAGGCTGGCCTGGAACTCAAGAGATCTGCGTGCCTCTGCCTCCTGAGTGCTGAAATGTTTCCTGTTAAAGCTCCCTAAGCTAGTGATTTGTTAAGGCAAGCCAAATAACTAAGCCTGCCCGGATAAGAATTTATCTCTTATTTTTCTTGAAAATGTCCTTACAGTCAGGACTGACTTAGATGTCACTGTCACAAACACTTGCACACTGACTGATTCCAGGGGAATTGATGCTTTCTGTAGGGAGGTATTTTTGTCTAAGTGGACTCTGAGAGGATTGATAATGCTCTGTTATAGCAGTCTGCAGGGTTAGAAGGTAGACAGCCCCTGTTGCCTTGTGTCAGGGTCTTCCAGGGAAGGTAGGGAAGGCCCACAGGATTTACAGAACAAAGAATCAGGCTCTACCTCAGAAAGCCTCATCAAAAGACAAGGGAAGGCAAGTGTGTGCCAGATGTGGGAGCCTATGCCTTTAATGCAATCGCTCAGGAGGCAGAAGCAGGCAGGTCTCTATGAGTTTAAGACTACCTCGTCAAAGTTCCAGGACAGTCAGAGGTACATAGAGAGAGTATATCTCAAAAAAATAACCAAGCAAGGACAAAAGAGGTAGAAGTGTTACTAAAAGAGTAAAGCTTGGGCTGGAGAGTTGGCTCAGTGGTTAAGAGCGCTGTCTGCTCTTCCAAAGGTCCCGGGTTCGATTCCCAGCACCCACATGGCAGCTCACAACTGTCTGTAATTCCAAGATCTGACACCCTCACACCAATGCACATAAATTTAAAAATTAAAATAAAAATATTAAAAAAAAAGAGTAAAGCTAAATAATATTTATTATGCATGGCTATTAGGTATATCACCATGTAGTACCAAAAGAAGTAGACTAGGAACTGACTGTACAGAGGGCTCTGGTCAAGAGCACTGGCAGGGGATCCAGATTCAATTCCCAGCACCCACATCACAGAGCTCAAAGTAGCCTGTATCTGCAGTTCCAGAAAATCTGATGCCCTTGTCTGGCTTCTTTGGGCACTAGCATATTCACATATATACATACACACAGGAATACACACACACACACACACACACACACACACACACACACACACACACTAAAATAAATTGACAAAATAGGGACCTTCCCACTGGCTCAGAGTGCTTCACAAGCCAGTCCTCCAAAAGAACCAATTGGAAAATGCTGTGACTGCCATGTGGTGGTGGAGTATGCTGCCTTTAATCCTAGTACCTGGGAGGCTGTGAGTTTGAGGCCAGCCTGGTCTAGAAAGTGAGTCCAGGACAGCCAAGGATACACAGAGAAACCCTATCTGGAAAAAAAAAAAAAAAAAAAGAAGAAGAAAAAAAAAACAAAAAGAAAAGAAAAAAGGAAAAGGCTTCTTTACCAGGGAACTCCTCCTCAGTACTTTGGGAGTTTACAAAGTACATTTATAAAGTCCTTGCTCCCTTCCAGATGACCAGGCTACAATCCTGCTTTCAAAGGGCTGGCATTTTGGAAGGCATCACTTTCTAACCATCCAGATATTGCTAGAGGGGGCAGAAAATGGGCAACCAAGCAAGTAATCAACAGAAAGAGAAAACAAATCAAAACAACTATCAAGCCCTGTGCTACATCTTCAGATCCCAGGCAACTATCTGTTAATGAGAAGTTGTGGGGTGCCAACAGCATTAGCTATGATCCAATAGCATTAGAGTTTAGCTCAAGTTTAAAAATATTTTTAAAATATCTGCAGTTCCAGAGGGGTTGAGGCAACAGAGAGCAGGAGGTTGAGGCCAGCATAGGCTGTTTAAGTTCAGGGCAGCCTGTTACAGAACAAGGCTCTATCTCAAAAACATGCAAATAACTCAAAGGTACATCAGGAGACCCTGTCTCAAAACATATTTTTAAATAGAGTAATAATAATAATAATAATTACTGCATAAATCCAAAATCATTATTTTGAACTCTAAAACCACTTTCATTTTTCAAGTAAAAAAAAAAAAAAGTGAGGCTGAGACTAAATACTTTGCTCAAGATCACACAGTTGGTAAGGAAGAGAAAATGCTTCCAAGAGACCTCTAGGACCACTGGGTGTGGTCCTAGAAACCGGTAGCAGCTATGTTTCTGCCTTCTGTGTCCGGGCTGGGAGCAAACAGTTCTATTAGATCTGAGAAGAACCTGAAACTGGGCTCTGTGTGGAAAGAGCTGACCGCAGACAGCAACAGAAGCGCACAGAGGTTTTGTTTTGTTTTTTGTTTTTTTTAATCAGAGATGGGGGCCTTGAGAGCGGGAGGAAAAAAATCCGCACCCGGAAGTGGTCGGCATTGCTCCACCCACCCCCCCCCCACCCCTCCACACCCCTCCCCCACCCGAGGCCGCCGCAGCCACACAGCTGGAACAGCAGAGGCGCATTCCTGCCTGCGCTCCAGCTTTGGGCTCTGTGAAAACTTTCTCTCAAAATAGATGGCTGGCGCAGCAGTTATTTGTTGCCGTTGTCACTTACCACAGTAACTGTAGGAAAGAGTTGCATCGGAGGAGTTGCAGATCCACTGCTGCTCCTCAGGTTCAGTCAATATGGGAGAAAGCAGCGTAGAAAAGAGAATAAATGGCAACATGATTAAATATCTACAACACTTTAAACAAGGAAGATCATCGGACTTCACAATAATGAGGAAAGATTTAACTTAGTCACCAGTCATGTGATTTCGAAGTTCCCACTCAACTGTTTCCTCCTTTTATTTGCATGTGTGTGCATTTGTTTTCCTTTCTGAGCACTTCCTGCAAGAGAGGGAAAAAAATTACCTAGAATATACTGACAGGAAACTCTGTTTTAAAAGAAAGAGGCAAGCGGATCGCTGTGAGGAGGGAGGGAGGGAAGGAGAGAGAGGGGGAGAGAGAGAGAGAGAGAGAGAGAGAGAGAGAGAGAGAGAGAGAGAGAGAGAGAGAGAGAGAGAGAGAGAGAGAGAGAGAACTGAGAAAAAAAGTCCACTGGTCATAGTGGCACACGTCTTTAAACCCAACGCTTGGCAGGTGGATCTCTGTTACTTCAAGGCAGCGTGCTCTAGTGAGTTCAAAAACAGCCAGGGCTACATAGTAAAAGCAAGAGTCCCAATAATAAAATGTGATTGTTTTGCTCTGGCGTGTATTTCGTTTCAAGACTCTATTTTAGAAAAATGTATATTGCTACTTCAAATCCTTTATAGAATCTTAGTTTAGGATTAGCAGCCAAAATGGTTTGGAATTGTGGCCTACAATCCCACTCTGGTGGTAACACTGAACAGCCCACACGGATTTGTAAAAGTATAAAGCAAAGCAAGAGAAAAAATCAGAATATGGTGCGAGAGCAATGGGTCAAACGAGGATACTGCAGGGTCCCAGGTTACTGCCTGGGCCTAAAAGGAGGAGGGGCTTGTACTAAGGGGCATAGTTTTGATGGCTCTATATTTTGATTGGTAGATTATGTCATATAATATTTTTCTACTGATCATGCCTCTTCCAATAATGCATCTATTTTAATTATGTACACACCCAAATATGCATTAGCATACTATGGCAACTAGAAGACTTTTCTTAAGAGTTCATTCAGTTAAAGAGATAAATCAGAAATACTAATCCTAAGAACATATTAGACTGACATACCTGCCCTCACCTGGACAACATAAAGTGTTTAGGCCTGCTCCTTTGGGGTAGGATAACTATAGATATTGTTATTTCAGGCCCACCTGCCCCATCATTGTAAAAGAATCTCTATACAAGATCAGGTTGATGATAAACTATGTTCATCTTCAGTCAAACTCATCACTCTGCTGTACCCATTAGGGAAACTGAATGAAGGATTTGATTCAGGTGCCACTTCAGTGGAGGCAATGAAGGGCCCACATTAACAGGGCCCATGTTAACACTGGGCCACATGAGCAGCAGTCAGACTCCATTCTGTTAAAGGGCTACCAGACTCCATTGTCTTACAAAAGACCTCCAACTCAGCCCCAGAAAGAACTCCCTGGATGAGATCAAGCTAAGAGGCAATGTCTATGTTCTAAGAAAAAAACCTCCAACTCTGGGTAAGAGCCCCTGCACCAGGTGACTTCAACCACAAATCATGCTTACAACTGAGCACCTCTTATGGCCTTGATGATCAGCGAGAATTCTCCATCCACACTTGCAGCTGTCCATGACCAAACTGGCCAGAACAGGGGTCAGCAAAACTTGCTTTGTCTAACAGGAAAACAAATAGTTTGAGTCACAGCCAATCACCCTGCTGATCACCCTGTTCCCTTGGCAACCCCTTGCTTGAGCAAATTGTGGGTTTTGCCTATATAAACTAACTCTGGCAGAGGCTGGTTGTCAAGAGTTTCAATGTCCTTACATTGGGCTGTGCCCCTGACGTCAGTATCTGTTTCTCTATCTGCCTGGAAAATAAAGGGTTTTTTTGTTTTGTTTTGTTTTGTTTTTTCTCCATCCTCTCATAGGTGTCCTCTGTTGCTTTGTTTGCACGGTCCCAGAACCCAGAAAAGAAGACCCTAAAACAGCATTCCTTCCACCCTCACCGCGCACCGCCCCCCAAGCCTGTCGTCTGACCACCTGGTGAGTGCCTCAGGGAACCTTACAGTAAGAGAGCATCCAGCTTACTCCCATTTCCAACCATCTGCCCATCCATCCATGTACAGAGTTCCAGCTATGTGGCCTCTGTACCTTGGCTGCCCTTCACAATGCTGGAGCTCTGCAGCCTGCAGCAGCTCTCCAGCTGGGTTCACGATCTGCTCTCCTGAGCATCTTACATCTGTAACAACAGCTCTGCTGCTTCTGCCTTTCCTGTGGGGTCACCTGGGACTTTGCCAGGCTCCTTAACACTTTTGTAGACAACCTTCGTATATACAAATGGATAAGATGGAATTACTAGGTGTGTAGTGTGTGATCTGAGAGACCTGATGAGAATCAAGACTAGCTTTTAAAACTGATTTCACAAAAACAAAACACTGCCTGCCATGGCCAGCTACCGAGGGACACTGGGACTACTTGGCAAATTGCAGCCAACACAGTGATGTGATTAGATGGCTAAACTCTGTTAAAATAAGTGTCGATTCCTTCAAAGTGCTGGTCTCATTCCAAACTATACCCGGCAGAGGTCATCTTATCCACTCAACGGCTTCTCTGCCCCCACACAAGATGTCTTTTGGAATGCTCTGCTACAAACTGATAAAACCGTTTCACAGTGACCAAATGATCACCTTATGCGGGCCATGTAAAAGAGATGTGTAAGCAGAGTAGTGACACACTCTGGCTCTCAAATGAATCTGTTTTCTAGCTCTGCATCTTGTGCTTTTGTATTTTGTTAAATTTTGTATTTTGTTAAACATTTGTATAAACTGTAAACACTGGTATTCCTCCCCTGAAGCCCTTCAGCTCTTGGGAGTCCTTTCTCCACTTTTCCAAAGTAAATCTACAGTATATTAAGTGGAAATGGAGAACTCCAGGAACACACGGCCCACAGAATCAACTAAGCAGGGCTCATAGGAGCTCAGAGACCAACACGACAAACACAGACCCTATATGGGTCTGACCTAGGTAGGTCCTCTGCATATACCTTATGGTTGTAGAGTGTTGTTCTTATAGGACTCCCAACAAGGGGATGGGAGTTTGGGGGGTTGGGAGAGTTATCTCTGATTTTTACCTGTGCTTGAGACCCCTTTCCTCCTACTGGGTTGTCACATTCAGTCATGATAGGAAGGTTTGTGCCCAGTCTTATTGCACCTTGTTAGGCCATGTTCAGTGGATATCCCTGAAAGGCCTGCTTTTTTTTTAAAAAAAAAGGAAAACAGAGGACGATTGATCTGGGGGTGGGGGGGGGGGTGGGGTGAAGGGAGGGGAAACTGCAGCTGGGATGTAATGTATGAGAGAATAGAAGTTTGATTTTTTTTTTTTTTTATTAGACATTAAGTGGGCATGCTGGTGCTTGCTTGTAATCCTGGCAGTGAGAAGGTTGAGCTCACAGTGCTCTGTAACAGTAGGTCAAGGTGATCCAAAGCCACCTTCTGGATTCTGCAGGCAAAACACTCATACACATAAAATAAAAATAAAATTTAACCAAAAACAAAACAAAACAAATACTGGTGGTGGCGCACACCTTTAATCCCAGTACTAGGGAAACAGAGGCAGTGGGATCTCTGAGTTCCAGGACAGAGAAATCCTGTCTCAAAAAACAAACAAACAAAACTGGGGGTGGGGGAGAATATTAAATTAAGAAAAAAATAAATAAAAAACAGCCAGGCGTGGTGGCACACACCTTTAATCTCACCAGTCAGGAGGCAGAGGAAGGTGAGTTTGAGGCCAGCCTGGTCTACAAAGTGAGTTCAGGACAGCTAAGGTTAACACAGAGAAACCCTGTCTTGAAAAACAAAACAATGTTATATTTTTAGTTAGACCTAATGTTACTGGAGTGTTTTGGATCAAAGCCGGGGCCTTAGCCTTACAAAGCTACACTTGGCCACTTGTCTTCAATGGCATCAGTTAAAGAGAGTGAAATGCGGAGGAGATCCATGCACCAGAGCTAGAAGATGGAGAAGACGTTTGAGGAAGATGGGGAGAAACAAGAGCTGCTCTCTCCACAGTCCAGTTGACGCCAACTAAGAATCCATCACAATTAACGCTTCCTGAGATGGTTGCCAACACAGACAATATTTCTTCTACAGAAGTTTATTGTTTTTTTTTTAATGTTAAAATAATATACCAAACTTAATCCTCTCCTTGAGGATATTTTCTGGGAATCACAAGATATTAGGGTAACAGTATCCTGTTTTATAGCATCCCTGTGATAGTTATTCTTATAAAAACTTACTGTGATACTGCCGTGTAAACCTTAGGATCCAAAATCATTATACATGTGTGAGTTACTAAAATGTGTAACTCTCCTTTGAAAAGCACATACCCACCCTCATTTTCCCTAAGCACCTATTCTAACCACTGGATTTAATCTGTTAATAATGCCTTTAATAAGCCCTGAGCCTACTTCCAACTAGAAATTATTTTCTGCAGTGTAATCAACAATCCGCACTTGATGTGACCTGCTCTTTGAGAAGAGGAGGGGGAAGGGGCTGTGAGGGTGGAACTCAGAGGAGAGGAGGGAGGGATGGGGCAGGAATCAGGCTGTAAAGTGACTAAATAATGAAATGGGGGGGGGGGGGGGAGCCGAGCATGGTGTTACACGCCTGTAATCTCAGCACTCAGGAGGCAGAGGCAGGTGAATCTCTGTGAGTTCAAGGCCAGCCTGGTCTGCAAAGGAGTCCAATACAGTCAAGGCTACACAGAGAAACCCTGTCTCAAAAAAGGAAAAAAAAAAAAAAAAAGTATCCTTGGGAGTCAGGTATGGTGGCACACACAACTTTAATCCCAGCACTCAGGAAACAGAAGCAAGCTGCTCTCTCAAATTTGAGCCCAGCCTGGTCTACAGAGTGAGTTCCAGAACAGCCTCAGCCTTTTTTAGAAGCACTGTGGAGAGTGAGAGAGAGAGAGAGAGAGGGAGGGAGGGAGGGAGGGGGGAGGGAGGGAGGGAGTGGAGAGAGGCCGGCCTTGGGGGAACACAGGATTAGACAAGCTGTCTCAAAGAAACCTAAAAGGCAGAATACTACTTCCTTATCATTATGAACTTTACAAAGTCATTTGAAGTAGAATGGAATATTCATATACTTAGGAAAACACAACATAAAAACTCAGCATCCAATCCTCTGTTCAGAGGCACCCACTCTCATATAACCCATGCATGACCGTCATGGTGGCACAAACTTTAATCTGAGCACTGAGGAAGCAGAAGCAGACAGATCAGACTAGTCCACATACCAAACTCCAGGCATCCAAGCTTACATAGTAAGATGAAAGATAGATAGATAGATAGATAGATAGATAGATGCCATACATACACCAGAATACACACAACTGTCCAAATTTTTTTATTAAAAACTATCTACATTTTAAACAAAAACAATGTTCCTAAACATATTTTATTACATGGGAACATCATTATCTGAAAATTATTCTGAAATTCTGCTTGATAGTTTCAACTTTTTGTGTCTTACATAGTCCAGGCTGACCTCAAACCTACTACATTGCTGAGAACGATCCCAAATTTCTGATCTTCCTATGTCCCACCTCCCACTTGCTGGGCTTCTACAAGCATGCCTGGTTCTGTGACGGTCAAGCCTAGGGCCTCACCAAGGCAAACTCTACACCAACGCACTGTGTCCTCCGCCCTTACACTGTTTTTCACAATCGTTTACTAACAATAACAAAATAAAAGCAATCTTATAATACACTGAAATATACATGACACTTAAGCAAACGAAGGACAGGTTCATTTTTCATCCTCTTGAAGTTTCTTTTCACAGACTTCTTCCATATCAAAAGTGAATGGCTTGTCATAACCCATTAGATGGTTGTAGTCTTCTGGGTTTGGGAAGAGCACTGGATTAACTAACAGTGATTTTGTTTTAGCATAGAAGGTGGTAAATACATGTGCACTCTCTGGAATCTTCACGTCATTTTGGGTGAAACACTGTGCTGGTTTCCGAAAGCATAACATTGTAAGTAATGGCTCTGTAAGTGTCAGTGGTGGCTTCATGGTACAACCGAACGACATAGCCTTTTGTAAGAAGGTGAAGCAGAACGGGAGTGATCACTGCGAAGCTTCCCATGATCCCATAAAATAAGATTTGTAAAGGCACACTTCCAAATACCACATTACTTTGTGAAAGAAGGTATGGTAGAAATGTAAGGCTGAGCACACTTGTAGAATAAGAGAAACATTTCACACCTAAAGAGAAAAAAATTAGAAGAGGATTAATAACGTTAAGTTTTATAAGGAAACCTATCCTATCAAATCCTCCAATCGTTTCTTCCTATACCACTGTTACAGTTCGAATGCAAAATGGCCTCTAGATTCACGTGCTGACACTCGGTCCCTGGATGGTAGCAGAATTCTGAGAAATTTTAGAAACTTCAGGAGGTGGAACTTGGCTGCTGCATTCAGGTCAGCCCTCTTCCTGGGCCCATCTTGACTCTTTTTCCTATGTTATAGTGAGGCAGCTCCTCTGACTCATAATCCTACTACCCTGATGTTCCGTTCAAGGGTATGGAGCCCAGCAACCATGATCAAACCTAAAACTGTGAGCAAGAATGTATTTTTCTTCCCTGAAATAGTTTCTTAAGTACTTGGTCACAGTGATGACAATACAATAATCATTCCATCCACAAGAAAAAAGCAAACCCAAGAGAGTGCTTCTCATGTGTCAGGTTCTTTCTGCCATCTTAAGCATTAACTTATGCTACTCATAAAATATACGGACAAGCCCTAAGAAAGGTGTGTAGCTGTTAGCGTGGCGCCGCTTATCAAGCAAAAACTGTTGAAGGAGAAGGACCACAATTTTGAGGTTATCATGGACTACATGGTAAGACTACTGAAAAAGCCAAGAAGAGCCAGGCATGGTGGTACACGCCTGTAATCCCAACACTCGGGAGGCAGGGGCAGGTGATCTCTGTGGAGTCCGAGGCCAACCTGATCTACAAAGTGCCAAGTCTACACAGACAAACCGTCCCAGAAAAAAGAAGAAAAGAAGGAAGAAGAAAGAAGAAGGAAGAAGAAGAGGAGGAGGAGGAGGAAAGAAAAGAGAAGAAGAAGTCAAAAAAGAAAAGGAAAGGGACTAGATAGAAGTGCTCTGTAGGCTGTGCTTGCTGAGCATGCTTGCTGTCCAAGGCTGAGCCACAGCACAGCTGAAATCTTAAAATAAAAACAATCTTAAATCTTAAAATAAAAAACAAGATAAAAAGAAGATGAATGGCTTGACTTGCAAACCCAGTACTACAGAAACAAGGGCTCCAAGGGCATTAGATTTATGTCCAGCCTGGGCTACAGAGTGAGGCCCTATCTCCAAAACCACGGAAGGCTGGAGAGCTGCTTGCTGAATAGGCATGAGACCCTGAGTGTGGTCTCTAGCACTCACATAAAAGGTAAGCATGGGAGCACACACCTGTAACCCCAGAGCTGGGCAGGCAAAGACAGCAAGATTCCGTCAGCTTGCTAGCCAGCCACTCAAACCAAAATGAACTCCAAGCTGGGCATGATGGCACATACCCTTAATCCCAGCACTCAGGAGGTAGAGACAGGCAGATCTCTTGAAGTCAATTCAGTACAGGACAGCCAGAGCTACACAGAGGAAATCGTGTCTAGAACACCAAAACCAACAGTAACAACAATAACAAAAATAAAACCCTCCAAATTCAATGAGAGATCCTGTCTCAAAAACTAAGGTAGACATCTGCTGTAGTTAGCTTTAAGCATCAACTTGGCACAGTCTGGTCCCTGAGAAGGAATCTCAGTAGGAGCTGACACATCTCAGGCGACTGTCCTGATTATTAATTGATATAGGAGAGCCCAGCCCACTTTGGTGGCACCATTCTCAAGGCAGGTGGTCGTGAACTGCAAAAGAAACCCAGCTTAGCCCAGTGTGCATGAGGCAGCAAGCAGCATTCCTCCACAGTTTGTGCTTCAAGTTTTTGCTTGAGCTCCTACCCTGACTTCCCTCATTGATGGACTGCAGCCCACAAGCTGAAACAAAACCTACTACCACGGCCTCAGCTGCTGATGGTCAGACTATCATCTAACAGCAACAGAATGAGAACCAACAAGAGCAATGGAGGAAAATACCTGACATCAACCTCTGGTGCCACACACGGACAGACACACGCACGTGCAAACACACACTCTCTCAAACACAAAATTTTAATAACTTAAAGAGAAAATGATAAAATTAACTTATCCTTTATACCATAAGCTATGCAAAATCAAAGAGCTTAGAGATTTAAGAGGGGGGGGGGAGCTAGGTAGTGGTAGCACATGCCTTTGATCCCAGCACTCAGAAGGCAGAGGCAGGAGGATCTCTGTGAGCTCCAGGCCAGCCTGGTCTACAAAATGAGTCCAGGATAACCAGGGCTGTTACACAGAGAAACCTTATCTCGAAAAACAAAAAAAAAGTTAAAATTTAAAAAGCAAATCTTTCTTTTTTTATATATATATATTTACTTATTATTTATTCAGTATTCTGCTTCAGTGTCAGAAGAGCACACCAGGTCTCATGTATAGATGGTATAGATCTCATGTGGGTGCCAGGAATTGAACTCAGGACCTTTGGAAGAACAGCCAGTGCTCTTAACCTCTGAGCCATCTCTCCAGCCCAAAGTAAATCTTTCTTAAAGTCCCAGGAACAACCAGGGTCAAAAGACTGACAATCTGATTACATTTAAAAAAAAGAAGAAAGTGGCCGGGTATGGTGGCGTATGCCTTTAATCCCAGCACTGGAGAGCCAGAAGCAGGCAAATCACTGAGTTCAAGGCCAGCCTGGTCAACAAAGTTAGTCTACACAGAGAATCCCTGTCTCAGAAGAAGAGGAAAAGAAAAAACATAGCTAAGCATTTGGCACATACCAGTAATCTCAGCATTTAAGGTTGAAGCCAAAGATCAGTTCAAGGCCAGCCTAATTAAGAATCAAGTTTGAGGCCAGTCTGAGCTACAGTCTGTCCCTGAGAGAATATTTTAAACTTATATCTGAGGGATTAATTTCCCAACATATAATGTTTGTGAAATGACAAAACCAAAAAGCTTGACATTTTAAGGGCAATTATGTACATGGCCCTTTAAATAAATTGGTACAAAAATCTCATTCATAAGATACATAATTAAATTAATGTGGCTGCCTCTCACCCAAGTTGACAGAAAAAGTCTGACTACTGTTCACAAAAGCTAGAAGCAAGCAGTCATTCTTATATGTCACTATTGGCTGAAAGCTTAATTATATTACTAGTGTGCAGGGATAAATGAGGACTATGCTGCCTCCTATTTAACATTCCGCAGCCCTTCCAAAATATTTTTCCCTATTACTTTTGTTACACTGTAGTAAATTCGTGTCCCTTAAGGCTGATGTCTAACTAGAACTTCATAATGTGTCCTTATTTGGAAATAAGGTCTTTGCAGATCTAAAGAACAAGATGAGATCATGCAGGATAAGGTGGGCTCTCTATTTAACGAAAGTGCCCTTGTAAGGACAGAAAAAGTTAAGGGATGCAGGGAAGGCTGCCACAGGAAGAGTAAGCAGCCAGCACAGTTAGGCAAGCTACAAGCCAAGAATGCTCCGGACTGCCAGGAGCCACCAGAAGCTGGATGGGATTAAGAATGCTTCCTAGAGCCTTTGAGAACCTATGGCCCAGCATACATCTCACTTTTACACTTCTAGCCTCAGAACTGTAAGAAAATACATTTGTTTGTTTGTTGTTTCTAAACACTTTCTTATTTTTTTTAAGTTTAGGGACCAGTTACAATTAAGAAATCATTAAAAATAAAGACTGCTCCATCAAGTTACTTTTGTAGCATTTGTTTATTTACTTTTTATTATTTTATTAATTTATTCATATTACATCTCAATGCAAACTAGAGGGAGAAAATACATTTCTAAAGAAACTACTAGATAGGATGGTGTGGCAGCCACATTGTAGTCAGTCAGGAAACAATGATAAAGGTACTCAGCATGCTCTGCCCTTTATTCAGCCCAGGAGCCCACATATGGAATGGCAGAACTCATTCACAGTGGATCTTCCCACCTAAACTAAGCTAGCCTAGGCACTCTCTCCAGTAAGTCTAGATCCTTCTGAGCTGAGAGTCAATATGAACATGACAGCCTTCTGCTCTGCTGTGCTAAGTGCTTCTGCACCTAGGATGTGTGGGCCCTTTCATCTCTTCACACTCAGACTTTACTCATCAGACATGACCTAACTGAAAGCCATCTTACTGCTACCTACCATTCTGTTCTACCTTTCTCTCCTCAACCTGAACTCCTATCTAACCTGTAACACTGCAAATATGATTGATTACATGGCATATTCATCTTTTCCTTCCTATCAACTTCAAGCTTCTGCATTACTTCTACATAGTATCCCTAACACAGTGCCCCTGGCATAGTATGTAGCAAATATGGTATTTGTAAATACTTGTGGCTGAATTAACAGTAACTGAGGAAAAGCCTTCACCAATATCCCATACAGGAGCTAGGGAACTTCCAGCATCACAGCACTATCTCAGTGTTTCTCCCTGAATTCCCACACAGAACGCAGAGTACTGACCTCTGACATAGCAACTCTATGCTATCCTCAACACTGACAGAGCAGGAAACAACATCCTCTATAAATTACAACTGTACTTTGTTTTGTTTTGTTTTTGTTTCTTGAGACAGGGTTTCTCTGCCTCCTCAATACTGGGATCCAAGGAGTGTGCCACCAGTGCTCGGCTAAAGGTTTGCAAATCACTATTTGATGTGTTGGGTGTTTTGTCTGCATATGTCTGTGTGCCCCAGGTGTGCCTGTTGTCTATGGACACCAGGAGTCAGATGTCCTGGAATTGGAGTTACAGACAATTGCAGGCCTCCACATGGGCACCAAGAATTGAAACCTGGTCCTGTGGAAGAGCACTTATTAACCATTAAGCCATCTGTGCAGCTCTACAATTGCAGAACTTTGATAGCCCAGTTACACTGTTACCACAGGCTTTATAGCTACCCACACAATTATTGACCTTCAACTCAGTAAGAACTTTTGAAGAAAGTTCTAACCCTAATGATAACAAGCACTGAATGGAATTCTAAAGTGAGTAGACTAACTGGTCCTTCTTAGTTACAGACAGGTGGAGGTTTAAGCACACTTTAATGCCAATACGCTTGAGAACCAACAGCATTCCATTATACTTTATACAGTCATTCCATCCCAACATGATTAAATGCAAGCACTGAAATCTGTGCCACACCTGGCTATCCGGCAATCTAGGTATTTCTCATTACACTTTTACTGAGATTAATTTCATGCAACCTCTGGGAACAGCATCAGGTGTGGTGGCCCACACCTTTAGTCGCAGCACTTCAGAGACATAGGCAGGTGGATCTCTCTGAAGTCAAGACCAGCCTGGTCTACAATGAGAGTTCCAGGACAGCCAGGGCTGTTACACAGAGAAACCCTGTCTCCATAAACAAAAACAAAAAACAGAAAAGAAAAAAAACATTTTCCCCCAACGCTCAGACTGAACATAGGACTTTGAGCATTAGGCAAATATTCTACCACTGAGCTATACTTCCACCCCCAGCCTCATTTTAAAGGTTAAATTTAGAAACATGCCAGGCATGGTGGCGCACGCCTTGAATCCTAGCACTTGGGAGGCAGAGCAGGCAGATCGCTGTGAGCTCAAGGCCAGCCTGGTCTACAAAGCGAGTCCAGGACAGCCAAGGCTAAACCCTGTCTCGAAAAAAACCAAAAAGGCTCAGCAGTTCAGAGCACTGACTGTTCTTCCAGAGGTCCTGAGTTCAATTCCCAGCAACCACATGGTGGCTCACACCATCTATAATGAGATCTAGTGCTCTACTCTGGCCTGCAGGTATATATGCAGGCAGAGCATTGTATACAATAAATAAATAAATCTTTAAAAAATAAAATAAAAACTTAAAAAGAAAAAAATTTAGAAAAAACATAAGTAATAATGAGGCCAGATATGGTTACACAGGCCTGCCACCGTTTTTTCTTTTTTCTTTTTTGAGGCAAGGTTTCCCTAGGTAGTTCTGACTGCCCTCAAACTCACAGATGTACACCTGCACTAACGCAGTGCACCACCACACCCAGCTTCAAACAACTATTCTAAAGAGGTATTACCAGGGTCATGGATATAGGATAGTCAGGACTACAAAGAGAGATCCTGTCTCAAAAAAAACAACAAAAAGAGGTTAACAGGCTTTAGTCACAGCTTTTGTACTGTGACCAAATACTGAGGAAATGCAACTTAAAAGAAGGAGAAGGCAACTGACTCCTGATTTCTGAGTTTTCAACCCACAGATGCTTAATCTAGCATATAGGCAAGATTTCATGCCAACAGGTATACATAAGCAAAACTTTCAAGGGAAAGCGGAAGCAGAAAGAGGAATATGGAAGAGCCAGGAACAAGATGTTCCTCCTTCTAAGACCTCCCCCAACTGACCTACTTCTAGAGGAAGGCCCTTCTAAAGTGCCAGAACTCTCCAAACAGTGCCACCAGTTGGGGAGTTAGGCTAGATTAATACATGAGCTTGTGATGGATACTTCAAAGCAAACCAGAACATATTATTCTGCTTTCCTTAGAGTATTTGAATATTTCTATTTTTCTGTTGAATATTCTAAGACAAATGGCCAAAGAAGAGAAGCTTTAATGCCTACCTGTAAGATAACAAAAAACACAGTTCAGCCTTCATATAGTTTTAAAACTCCCAAAAAGGACAGTCTCAATCTCTACATTGTATCACTAGGCTTCAAGGAAAAACGAATTTTCTTTGTGTGTTATAATAATTGATTGATGGTGATCAGGCAGTGGTGGTACATGGCTTTAATCTCAGTACCTGGAGGTAGAAGCAGGCAAATCGCTGTGAGTTTGAGGCCAGCCTGGTCTACAAAGTGAGTCCAGGATGGCCAAGACTACACAGAGAAACCCTGTCTCAAAAAAAAAAAAAAAAAAAAAAAAAAAAAAGGTTTACTGGGCAGGGACAAGCCCAGGAGGCCTCAACCCCAGGCAAAGACTACAGGCAACCGAGTGAAGCTGGGCATGGGAAAGGTGGTCCTCCAGGGAAAGACATACCAATTGGTTTTCCATCACAAAATGGTCAGCCCTGAAAGCATACAAACATATGAACTCAACAGACTGTATTCAGGAATATGTATGTGCATACTATATAGTCAGACAATAACAATTAGTGACCATAAGAGGCCATGAACTTAAAAGAGAGTGAGGATTGGCATATGGGAAGGTTTGAAGTCAGGAAGGGAGAAATGTAATTAAATTATAATCTAAAAATAAGGAAAATAACCTCATTTCAGATTACCCACCAAAGACCGTTCGGGCCAGGTTCCCAGTATAAATCAGCCTCCCATCTTCTGATTTCTCGAGTTTTGTATGTAAGCAGCGGACACATCCTTGTGAATAAACGGGTAACTGTTGAAACAAGAAACCCTTGAGTAACTGGCTTTTTGAACAAATTTTTATTTTTATCAAAGTTTCTTCTTTCTTTAAATACCACATAAGAAATTCTCTCAAACAACCTAGATCCCCAGGGCTCACTCCAGTCTAGCCCATCAGAGAACTCCAGATTCAGACAGATCTTATCTCTTCAAAGTCAGGATTCAGGATGGAGACAATCAGTGCTGAAGAGGGCTTACTGCTCTTCCGGAGTCCCATGTGGCTTCTTACAACCTTCTGGAACCAGAGCCCTCTCCTGGCCTTCATGAGCAGAGATGCACGTGGTGCACAGATACACACGGAGGCAAAATAAAACAAAAACATGAATATAAAATCATATAAATAAAAATCTTGCTGGGCAGCAGTAGTGCACACTTTGATCACAGCACTCTGGAGGCAGAGGCAGGCTGGTTTCTGAGTTGAAGCCAGCCTGGTTTCAAAAAAAAAAAAGACACCCAACATTGATCTCCAAAGGTGTGTACACAAACACATACTACATATGCAAAAATAACTGTTGGCAAAACACAGAGTGGAGCCGGGTCCAAGACAGCCAAGATAACATAGAGAAACCCTGTCTCAAAACAAATACAAAAACAAACTGGGCATGGTGGCTCACGCCTTTAATCCCAGTACTGAGGAGGCAGAGGCAGGGCAGATTGCTGTGAGTTCAAGGCCAGCCTGGTCTACAAAGCGAGTCCAGGACAGCCAACACTAATACAGAGAGACCTGTCTCAATAAACAAACAAAAACAAACACACAGGGTGTGGTGAAGCATCCCAGCACTGAAGAGGCAGAAGGGCAGGTCTCAGTGAATTCAAGGCCAGCCTACTCTACAGAGGGAGTTCCAGGAAAGCTAAGGCTGTTAGAAAAACTGTTTCAAAAAACAAAAACTAACAAGATCTAAGCAAATCACTGTAAATTGCATTATTTTGTTTGGTGGGTGAGTGTGAACACATGAGCACACCCATGTCCAGAGATCAAATTATGGTACTGAAGGTAAAAGCCTTCACAGGCTAAGTTATCCTGCCAATCCTATGGTTATAAAGTCTGTACTTATGAACTACTTACATTAATAACTCATACTTTTTTATTATGTATTTTTATTTTATGTGCATTGGTGTTCTGCCTGCTTATGTATGTGAGGTGTCAGGTCTCACTTTGTAACCAGGCTGGCCTCTAACTCACAGAGATCTGCCTGCCAGTATATTTTTAAAAACAATAACAACTGTTTCCCTAAAGCCTTATAAATACTTTGCACCTCATTTTGTTTTGACAATGAAGTCTAGTCATTAACGTAACCCATGCTATCCCTGCCTGAACCTCATGAGGGAACACTGGGATTTTACGTGTGTGCCACCATACTCTGGCCCTTTTATCTCTTAGCAACAAGAAAGAAAACATTGCTTGAAGCTAAATGAAATCTCACAATAACAGGAATTTCCCAAGTATGTGAAAAGGAGTATTCACCAATAAATTTCACATTGCTCTTACTTAAAAATGTAAAAAGTATGCCTAGTTTCTTTGCATTGGAATTCAGTTAAGGCTCCAAAATCTGCCCCGAGTAGGCAGGCCTTTAATCTCAACATTCAGGAGGCCGAGGCAGGAGGAGCTCTGATTTGAGGCTAGCACTTGCCTGGTCTACATGTTCCAGAACAGCAAGGACTACAAAGAGAAACCCAGCAAACCAACAAACAACAATAAATAATCCAATTTCCACTTCTGGCATTTCTTCAAACTTTATTTATTCTTATATATTATAATGCAGTGGTGGCTCACCAGTTTAATGCCAGCATTTGGGGGGGGGGGGGGGCAGGGGCAGAGACAGACGAATCTCTAAGTTCGAGGCCAGCCTGGTCTACAGAGTGAGGTCCAGCCTCAAGGACTGCCAAAGCCCTGTCTAAACCAAAAAACAACAAACAAACAGATGAAGAATGAATAACATCCACATCCCACCTTTCTCTAAAAGCAGACACAATACAGAACTCAAAATGAGTTTTTTCCCCCACGTTGCATCAATTTCTTAGCACATTAACCCTTCTGACCTTCACCTTTAAGGTAAGAAAGAAACTAGTCTCTGGGTAGTGGCACACGCCGTTAATCCCAGAACCAGGGAAATGAAGAAGTAAGTGGATCTCTGATTTCGAGGACAACCTGGTCTACATACGAACTCAGGACAGCTGAGGGTACAAAACGGCGATTCCTTGTCTCGAAAAACACCAATCAAAGGCGGGGAGGGGGCTGAACTGGGTGTGTTATCGCAACCACACCATCTGGAACCACCTGAGGTGCTTGTAGCAGCCGAGAAAGGAGAATCACCTGCTCCTTTCTCAGGTTGTTCTAACCAGGACTGCCATCTGGAGCCAAGCCGAGGGCGAGGCCTGATTCTCCCGGACCCATACAAGGAGTGTCCCCTCCGCGCTGGAGCCCGGGACTAACAGGCCCGGGCCGCACGCTGCGCCCGCTCCCGCCACCCCAGCCCACGGACGGCGCCGACCTGCGCTCGCCTCACTGGCCCGCAAGGCTCGGCTCGCGGCAGGAGCCCGTCGCGAAGCGGTAGGCGGGAGGGCCCGGCGGGAGAGGCCGCACGCCAAGGGGCGACCCCGGAACCCCGGAGCGCCGCGACCGCACACCACGTCGTCCTCCTCCCGCGGGCCGCAGTCCCGCTGCCCACCGGCCACCCAAAGCCAACAGCAGCATGCCGCGGGTCAATGTGGCGGCGGACAGACTCCCGCAGCTGACGACAAGGTTGAGAAAGCCACTCTCGGCTACAGCGGCCCTCAAAAGCGGAGAGGCTCCGCCCCCTTAAGCGGAACACGCGGCCGGATTGGAGGCCGCGCGTCCGTAGAGTATGTGACCGGCCTGCAACCTTCTCCACTTACTGAGTTCCAGGCAGCAAAGGATCTGCAAATTCCAACGCCCTACCCAGGAGAGCCCTGAGTTCTTAATATTTGGTCGGCTTTATGGCCATGTGCAAGGACAGAGTCGGTAGGCGTATGAAAAAGAAAAAGCCACAGCCTAGTGTAGAGGCGCGCACCTTTAATCCCAGCACTGAGACAGGCGATCTCTTAGTTCCAGGTCAGCCTGGTCTACAAATCGAGTACAGGACAGCCAAGGCTATACAGAGAAACCCTGTCTCGAAAAACCAAAAAAGAAAGAGAGGAGGAGGAGGAAAGAAAAAGAAAAAAGACAAAGCCTAGAAGGCTGACTAAATACTGCGTTCTCGTGGAAGTCATTTTCTAAGTCCTAAAAAGTGGTTTTGGTACCGGGCATGGTGTGGTGGTGCACACCTTTGATCCTAGCACTCTGGAGGCAGAGGCAAGCGATCTCCGTGAGTTCGAGGCCACTGGTTAACAAGGGGCGTGCAGGACAGCCAGGGCTATATAAAGAAACCCTGCATTGAGAAAGAAAAAAAAAAGTGGTTCAGAAAAAATAATTTTAGCTTTGCAGAAATTATTCTAGTGTATCATTCCAAAAATAATGTAATAATGTATATGCTATGAACAAAATGAGTGATAATTTAATTCAACCAGAGAGATAGCAAAAAATTGAACTTTTTCACATAATATAATTTTCAGTTTTGTTGTTGACAGATATTGACATCCATTTGCTCATTAAAAATGAGCTTGCCTACCGTGCACTGATGCGCAATCTGTTATAAATCCAGAGCCAATTTATCATGGGCCATCCGCAGATCTCCCTCTCCTCTCTCCCTCCCCTCCTCTCTCCCTCCCTCCCTCCTCCCTCCGTCCCCTCTCCTCCGCCTCCTCCTCCTTCTTCCCCCCACCCCCAGCTGTCTGCCCTGCAAGTGCTACAATTAAAGACATGTGCCACCACCACCTGGCTCTGCAGACAGATCTCTTAATAGCCATTTATTGTTTTCTGTAGCTAACATTTTAATGATATGAAAAATCATTTGGAACACACAGAGCATGACTGTTTATTTGGAATGCACAGGGTACGAGTTTTCCAACCAACCAGAAAGCGAAGAGTACTATCAAATAGTCCCTGAAGCCTAAGCAGGTTTCCCCACTTTGTTTAACCTACCTACTGTTTCTAACAATGTGGAAAAGTGTCTTGATTGATGACTTTCTTTGTTCTGTTACTTATAAAAGCTTCGTGAAACTTCTTCTACATTGTAACATGGGGGTGACCTAAACATGTGTTCCCTAGCTATGGTGACTCATCATCTTCTATCTCTTTGAGGTTAAAATTGTTGTTTGTTTGTTGTTTGTTTCTTTGTATAGCCTTGGCTGTCCTGGACTTGCTTTGTAGACCAGGCTGGCCTTGAACTCACAGCACTCTGCCCACCTCCGCCTCCCAAGTGCTGGGACTGAAGGAGTGAGCCCAGCCACGAGATTTGTATTTGTATCAACATTGTACTTTCCTCCCAAAGGCAGATGATACTTAGTGCCTAGTGCCAGGACTTAGGGGTAGAGGAGTAGCCGAGCATGGTGGCCCACAGCTTTAGCCCCAATGCTCTGCAGCTCTGGTTGGCCTGGTGTTGTATTCCATGACTGCTTCAATTTACACTGGCTTCTTTGCCGTTTCAAGCCTCAGTGAACTCTAGATGATCTCTAAGCCATTTTCATGTAGACCAAAAGAAGTGCACTCCTCCTGGTGGACCAGCAGAAAGCCTAAAATTAGTGCCAACAAAGGTCTTCATTTGAAGGAAAGACTACCAATTGGGTGCAAGCATGCCTCTGTATTTGCATGAATGGTGGACAGTCCTTTGTTTTCATAAAAAATTGCCATGATTAATGTAGACACTTTTTTGTTTGTTTGGGTTTGTTTGGTTTTGTTTGGTTGGTTTTTGGTTTTTTCCAGACAGGGAATTGATTTGTGGATTTGTGGAGCATGCTGTCCTTGAACTCAAAGAGATCCATCTGCCTCTGTCTCCCTGAGTGCTGGGATTACAGGTGTGTGCCACTGTCCAGTTTAGGGACTAAACACTCATCTCTCTCTCCTCTCTC